>NC_089843.1:183641919-183959419 GCF_035609145.1 Eleutherodactylus coqui | reverse complement strand
CAGATGTGAATAGAGACTTATTATAAAACAACCTATGTGACAGCTGGACTGTGTCTCCCAATGTTATAAACTAGCCCTGTAACAGTATCTAGTGTGCTACTCGTTATTCTTCAAGTGAATAGATGAATAAGAATCCATTCTTTTCTCAGAGTGTCTTTGTCATTTCAGACAAGTATCGATAGATTAAATATGTGTGGGTAAAATGCTTTTTTTTTTTGGAGGGGTCACCCCTTTACACTTCTCCTCAGGCAGCAGAAAGGCGAGATACACCCCTGGCTAACTAACTGATACATCAGAATCCCTTTTTTTTCCCCAACAAACATACAAAAAAACCCTTCCCAAATGTGAACCCAGCCTTAAACAGGTACATTCTCACCTGTGCAAGAGATGTCCACAAGGGAGAACACGAGCGCCGACTCTGGAAGTATGTATATCCTGTTAAAGAAGCGTCAAGTGTAAGACTTAATTTGCTTAACAGTTGAAATATCTTGTATTCATAGACTATACATAATCTTCACATTCTGAAACAAGCTGCAAGCACCAAACATCAGAGTCCAGACATACAAGAAAATATTGGCCCTTTTATCTCGACCACGAGAATTCCTTCATTGAATGCACAATGAATGATATAAGCGTGCCACTGAATGGTTGCGGAATATTGCAACAACTTCGGCACTGAAAACCCACAATTGTTGCAGTTTTCAAAACCCTTTCCACACATAGTGGCAAAAAATCTGTACAATTTTCAGGGTATGTTGTGGATTTTCAAATCTACAAGTTTGTGAACCTCTGATGTAGACGAACAGCCACACGCAGGTAGTTATGGGATGGACAGCTTTGTCACAGATTACAAAGATTGATACAAAGTTGTACTTGGCACTTTAAAAGCAATCTGCCGTTTGTAAGGCACAATCATTTCTGCTTAGATCACCAGTAATTAGTCTCATATTAAATAGTGTAATTATTCCAGAAAATTTGGCCAAGAACATTAAAAGCACGTGGCCGGATTTTACAGCCCCTTGATGAATTTCAGCTTAAACCGAGTTTTAGAACAGAACAAAATGTTTCCTTTGTTTCCCAGCCAACAGAGGTACTTTTCATAGTATGTTTTGACAATCCTGCACCGGTTCCCTCCTGGTCTCCGTCTGTTGTGCAGAAGATTGCATGGGGATGGAAACCAGGGCAGAACCAGGACACCGCCATAGGGGGCCATATGTGAGATAAGACCTCATTGGTCTCCTCCTCACATAGTTTCGGTCTTTAACCTCCTCACATAGTTTCGGTCTTTAACGCTGGATAGAAAAGAGCGATCCTTGTAGCGTGCAGTTTTTTGCATGCACGATGGGTAACGGATACAGAACCAGTGCTGGATTGTACTCTGAGAAGACCAACATACATAGCTCAGGGAATACTGAAGGACTTCCAAAGTTTATCTTTCCAGTTCCTTTTCAAAACTGCTGATGGGCAGAGAGGGTCCATATGCTATATCACGTGGCCCCCACCGAAACAAGAAGGGCTTCTTTTAAGTGCAATACCCTTGCTTGTTTCAATGCAGCCAGTCACAAGAAGCCGCGCAGCAGACACTACTAACTAAGCAGAGTTTAAGACTAAGGCCTCATGTCCAGGACACGCACAGATTCCACATGAGGAATTCTGCATGGAATCCGCCTGTGGCTGCCGACCCTGCGTACCTGTGTCTTCTTTTTTCTGTACTGCGGATGTACACTACCGTTCAAAAGTTTGGGGTCACATTGAAATGTCCTTATTTTTGAAGGAAAAGCACTGTACTTTTCAATGAAGATTTCCTACACCGGTGTGTACTACTCCCTTCAGAGGACAGCACAAACAGGCTCTAACCAGAGTAGAAAAAGAAGTGGGAGGCCGCGTTGCACAACTAAGCAAGAAGATAAGCACATTAGAGTCTCTAGTTTGAGAAACAGACGCCTCACAGGTCCCCAACTGGCATCTTCATTAAATAGTACCCGCAAAACACCAGTGTCAACATCTACAGTGAAGAGGCGGCTGCGGGATTTTGGGCTTCAGGGCAGAGTTGGAAAGAAAAAGCCATATCTGAGACTGGCCAATAAAAGAAAAAGATTAAGATGGGCAAAAGAACACAGACATTGGACAGAGGAAGACTGGAAAAAAGTGTTGTGGATGGATGAATCCAAGTTTGAGGTGTTTGGATCACAAAGAAGAACGTTTGTGAGACGCAGAACAAATGAAAAGATGCTGGAAGAATGCCTGACGCCATCTGTTAAGCATGGTGGAGGTAATGTGATGGTCTGGGGTTGCTTTGGTGCTGGTAAGGTGGGAGATTTGTACAGGGTAAAAGGGATTCTGAATAAGGAAGGCTATCACTCCATTTTGCAACGCCATGCCATACCCAGTGGACAGCGCTTGATTGGAACCAATTTCATCCTACAACAGGACAATGACCCTAAACACACCTCCAAATTGTGCAAGAACTATTTACAGCAGAAGCAGGCAGCTGGTATTCTATCGGTAATGGAGTGGCCAGCGCAGTCACCAGATCTGAACCCCATTGAGCTGTTGTGGGAGCAGCTTGACCGTATGGTACGCCAGAAGTGCCCATCCAACCAATCCAACTTGTGGGAGATGCTTCTAGAAGCGTGGGGTGCAATTTCACAAGCTTACCTCAACAAATTAACAGCTAGAATGTCAAAGGTGTGCAATGCTGTAATTGCTGCAAAAGGAGGATTCTTTGACGAAAGCAAAGTTTGATGTAAAAACGATGTTATTTCAAATACAAATCATTATTTCTAACCTTGTCAATGTCTTGACTCTATTTTCTATTCATTTCACAACGCATGGTGGTGAATAAGTGTGACTTTTCATGGAAAACACAAAATTGTTTGGGTGACCCCAAACTTTTGAACGGTAGTGTATGCAGAGGTGACAGCCGGCGCACACGCGCAGTACAGGTTTTCCTTTTTAAACTCTTGCTTTCCCGCGGAATCCGTGGCCCATCCGCAATGTCAATTGTGGACGGGCTGCGGGATGGATGTCATCCATTGACAAAGTTTAATGGAAGACTTTAATAGAAGCCGTCTGTGCGGGAACCACACTAAAATAGAGCATACTGTGATTTTTCAACCACAAGCGGAAACCGTAATTGGTTTCCGCTCTTGTGCATGAAGTATCATTTTTCCACATGCTATGGAGGGAATGCGTCATTAGAAAATGACCAATTGTACAAATCAATACTTTATGTCATGGACAGCTACCTTACCCTTTATTCTAAATTGCTTTATTTTCCAGCACTCAAAGTCGCTATAATAGTTAATGATGTGCAAATGCGTGCAAAATACGCTAGGAAATACGTGGAACACTGCATAATTGCGCAGGAAAAAGAACATATCTGGAGCTCATTACACTTAATTAGCCATTCCAATCGTGCGCAAATCAACATACCTTTCGGGCGCAAAAAGTACATTAAAATACGCCGATACGTGCACAAAAAAAAAGCATCCGCAAATACGCAGCGCTCAAGATTATTTGGCCAACAGTTTTCCTACGTCTGTAGCTCGCTTATAGAGTAACAGCGCTATTAACCCCATAACGCTCCATGATGTACAGTTACGTCAAGGAAGTTCGGAGTTTATATGGAGACGGATCGAAAGCAGATGCGGGTCCCGGATATTTCTTACAGCTGCCACCAGCCTGCAACAGCTGCGATCAGCACGCCCCCTGATCGCGGCTGTTAACCCTTTAAATGCTGCAGTCAATTATGACAGCAGCATTTAAATACCCTGATCAGAGTTCAGGCGTCTTGACAGCCCACCACAATTGCAGGGTGCCATTAGTTTACTATGGCAGCCGGGGGCTTTCTGCAGGAGTGATTAAATCATCGCAAGTTCATATCCTCTATGGCAAGTAAAAAAATTAAAAAAAATAAAATGTTTTATTGATTGAGAAAATTATAAAATAAAAATAATTGTACTGACCCATAGAAGAAAGTTATCATGTCATTTGTGCTGCAATGTGTACACCATAGAAACAAGACCCTCCCAAAGATGGCAGAATTGTGCAATCCCTCTGTCAAAGATGGCAGAATGGTGCATTTTTTTCTATTTCATTCAACTTGAAATTTTTTTTTCAAGTTTTTACTACATATGCTACATTAAATAGTACCATTAAAAAATACAACTTGTCCTGCAAAAAACAAGCCCTCAGTGTTGATGGATAAATAAAAGAACTATAATTTATTTTAAAGTGGGGAGGTAAAACCGAAAATGAAAAAAAAAGGGGGGCCATGTCCTTAAAAGGGTTTTGTCATTAAAGAAAAAAAAATTCTACACTCACCTATTTCTTCCCCTTCAGTCTCCATATCTTCTCATCCTGAGCTTCTGCAGTGCCCTGGGGTCACCTCACCGAGTTTGTTATGAAGGCTGCATTCCTCACATTCCTTCTGGCCGAGTCATTGAAGGTCAGGTCCCTGTGCTTTACTAGGAATTCTGATCTATTGCCGAGACAGCTCACATGAGCAATCTCTGAAGTAGATTAGCACTCCCCCTGCTGGCCTGTGAACTGTGACCTAATGTACATTGGCTTGCAGGAAAAAGACTGCCAACCAATGTACGTAACATAGGAAGCAGAGAAATCATCCAGCTGGACATGAAGTTACATGAAGTTTTTTTTAAAGAGCAAATACTCTTTGACAATGCATCACACTAAGGCCACCTGCCCACGGCCGAGGCGGAATATCGCTAGCGATATTCTGCAGCAGGGATAAGGGGGGTCTCTGTGGTGAGCCTATCTAGTAGATAGGCTCACTGCGGAGAATCACGCCACGCTGCGATTTAAATCCCGCGAGCGGGAAATTGTTATCATTCTCCGCTTGTGAATGCTGTCACCGTGCTTTCCATAGCAACGCTATGGAAAGCTTAAAACAGCGTGATCCCCCGGCGATTTATCGTCCGTGGACAGGAGCCCTTACATTTTCTGTTGTGGATGAGACACAATGTTGTAAGTGATGTTGTAT
Organism: Eleutherodactylus coqui; assembly: GCF_035609145.1. Classification (NCBI taxonomy): domain Eukaryota; kingdom Metazoa; phylum Chordata; class Amphibia; order Anura; family Eleutherodactylidae; genus Eleutherodactylus; species Eleutherodactylus coqui. Next base: position 183,954,414 of record NC_089843.1, on the reverse strand, counting down.
CATGTGAGTTAATAGGGCCCTGTGTTAATAAACAAGATGGGAGGAAAACTTTCCAGCTTTACATGCGAATAGATACATCAATTCTATCTGTCATATCCATTTATCAAAGAATCTATTGAGCATCGAGCTCAAGCGGAATGACAGGACATTTACAGCCACGGATCTAAATCTGCGGAAGAATGTCTGTGGGGTTATGAAATCTACATTCTATGAATCCCCTAAGAGACGACAGCGCATTTTCTAAAGATTAGTAGTAAAGCGCTAGTATAAAAAAGGATATCGCTAGTGATAAAGCTGTGCCCAGCACACTTGTCCTTAGACTATACATGGGACTGGATCTGAAATGGTATTAGCATTGGCTTATGTTGAAGCCCTTACAACTTTAACCCTTTTGAATACAATTTCCCTGCCACCCGCAGCCCTCTCCCCCTACCCCTCCCCCTCTCTTTTTTATTTTGGTTGGGAAAATGCGTTATGGATTCCTTGGAATTACTCATAAAAACACATAAAAATGATCTTGTTGTCATACATACTTGAGAAAAGTTTAAATAAAGAATTTTTAAAAAAATGATCGGTTATCACGACTTTATTAGTATTTTTTGGAAAGTTAACAATTTCCAATCCAAAGAGTAAGATTTCCTGCGTAGTACGATATGGGACGAGGTCCGACACGTTTCTAACAGTATGCAGGCAGGACAGCGCTCCAACATAAAAACACTCCAACATTGCCTCCGATATTGGAGCGCTGTCCTGCATACTGTTAGAAACATGTGTCAGACCTCGTCTAATACCAGAGCTATACAGGGAAACTCCTAATGTCGGACGAGATCCAACACTGGATTGAAAATTCATGGGTTAAATTCATGAGCCTAAAATTTCCCTGATAAATTCAGCCTCAACACGCAGAACTTTGTAGATGACTTGTAATACTTTGACCTTTCTTTTCCTCTCTTACCTGCATGCTCCAAAAGTGTTTGGAAAAGTTAAAACTATATATATCATCAATCCCTGAAATGTGCAGCAAGGAAAACACGAGTTACTGAGATTTTAAAGCACGGTTACTATGGTACTAGGGGACTGGACGAATAAATAAGATAGGGGTGAAACCATGGTCTCATGACTTTACTGTCTTTCCATATCAAGGGCCGCCTAATTCTAGATGAAGAACAATTACAATTATCAATAGAAAGAATTAACCACATGCAGTTTTGTTGAGATATGTAAGCGTTTAGGTCGCAGCGGTTTTTGGAATAGCACCACTGTGGATTCTGAAGCATTTTTTTGAGCCCAATCTGTATTTCAGCAGGAGTTGGTGAAGCCCTCCTCGCATCACTTCTGGGCAATTGCGATCCTCTGGCACTTATTTCACATGCTTTGGAGGATCAGCAAGTGTTTCCCATACATTTCAAAGGGTAACAACTAGAGATGAGCGAACGTGTCCGTTACGGACACATCCGCACCCGGACACCCGCTTTGCCGAACACTGCAGTGTTCGCGCGTAAGTGTCCGGGTGCCGCCGGGGGGCGGGGAGATGCGCGGCGGCGCGGGCGGCAGTAGCGGGGAACAGGGGGGAGCCCTCTCTCTCTCCCTCTCCCCCCCACTCCCCGCCGCACACCCCCGCGCTGCCACGGCGGCCCCCGAACTTTTTCGCCCGAACACTGAAGTGTTCGCAAAGTTCGGTGTTCGGGCGAAAAAGGGGCGGGGCCGAACGTGTTCGCTCATCTCTAGTAACAACACATTGCACGGCATGTGATGGGTTTGACTGTTCTATTGAGAGCAATGGGCGATGCCTTCCGAGGGATGCGAGAAAAATAGGACATGCAGCAACTTTTTACTGCGCACCATAGCTGTGAAGGGTAAAAAAAATAAAATAAAATCGCTCATATGTATGACTCCAAAGAATGCAGTTCATATTCGTGCTCATGTGAATGTAGCCTTAGCGATGTATATTGATACAGCGCCCCTTAATGTATTCACTGAGGGGCGTCATGAGTATTTTGACCCCACCGTTTCTTTTCAGGAATTAATGCAATTTAGACGGGAAAAAAGAAAAATTTCGTATTTTTGCAAATATGTAATTTTAAACACAGGATTTTTTCCTACAATGCACATGAAAATGAGGATTTGCACCCAAAAATGGATACCCCTATTTGTCCTGTGTTTAGAAATATACCCGCTGTGGCCCTAATCTTCTGTCCTATGCACAACGGGGCCCAAACCGAAAGCAGCAGCCGGTGGTTTTCAGAACAGAGATTTTGCTTGAAGGCGTTTAAGGCCCCATTGCACACTGGTAGAGCCGTTGAGCGGCCAAAACGATACAGAACCCCCACAAATGACCCCATTTTCAAAACTAAACCCCTTAACGAAGTCATCAAGGGGTGTATAGCGTATTTTTTTTTTCTTGTACAGAACACATATGAACGAAGACTTTCATCCCAAAATGGATCCCCCTATTTGTCCCGTGTTCAGAGACATACCCATTGTGGCCCTTATCTTCTGTCTGGATGCACAACAGGGCCCTAACCGAAAAGAGCAGTGGGTGGTTTTCAGAACAGGCATTTTGCATGAAGGTGATTTAGGCCCCATTGCACACTGGTAGAGCCCTTGAGAGGCCAATACGATAAAGAACCCCCACAAATGACCCCATTTTCAAAACTTAACCCCTTAACGAATTAATCTAGGGGTATATTGCGTATTTTGACCCCACAGTTTTTGAATGAATCGAAGAAAAGCAATTGTGTCATTTTAAAAATAGTTTTTTTGTGTACAGCACACATACCGTATGAATGAAGACTTTCACCTCAAAATGGATACCCCCGTTTGTCCCGTGTTCAGAGACATACCCATTGTGGCCCTAATCTTCTGTCTGGATGCACAACGGGGCCCAAACTGAACGGCACATCAAACTTTAACTGTCTTTTGATCAAGGAACACTCACCGCGGCCCCCCGTGACATCTTCAAGCACTCGGCTACCTTTAGTAGCCAGCAGCAAGGAGATTTTAAATTTCCCCTTGCCCTACCCAGCTTCTGCGCTTGCGTCCGCCATCTTGGCAACGGGCGCGTGAGCCAAAGCTGGGGAGCGGTCCACGGGTAAGGATCCTGTCGGGGGACATTGCCGGTGGCCTTAATTCAGTAATTTCACCTCCCCTCACAGATCGGATTCGTGATGGGAGGTGAAACTTTAGCTTTTTTAACTTTTACGTGACTGCGAACCGCATACTGTGGCCCCCCCCCCAATGAAATCTCCAGGCTCGTGGCTACATTTAGTAGGGGAGATTTTTAATTACCCCGGCAATCTGCAGCTTTTGTGCCTGCGTCCGCCATTTTGGCGACGAACGCGTGCGCAGAAGCAGAAGCTGGGGTAAGGTCTGCGGATAAATCTGGGGCCCTTAGCTAATTAATTTCATCTCCCCCGACGGATATGATCCATGAGGGGAGATGAAACAAACTTTTTTTCTTTACTCTTTTTTTAAACTTTTACATGATTGCTGTTATCCATTGGATAGCAGCGATCATGTGACCGGGAACCGCATACAGCTACTCATACTAGCCGGGAGCATTGAGTTTTTAAATTTCCCGGGCCTCCTGGCCCTCTGCGCATGCGCGCGATTTAATGCATCTGGTGCGCATGCGCAGACGCCGGGTCTGAGGAGGAGAAGGAAGATGCCGGACAGCGCGGAGGACAGGGGGTGAGTGCTCTCAGCTTCCCTTACAGATCCGATCCGTAAGGGGAGCTGAAACTAATTGCTTTTAACTTTTCATTCACTTTAACGTGATCGCCGGTATCTGGTGGATACCGGCGATCGCGTGACCGGGAGTGGGTTCCCATGGCCCGGAATGACAGCTCCATGCTGTCGGCTACCTCCGGTAACCGACAGCATGGAGCTGTCACGTCCTGAGCCTGCAGGGCTGTCATTCCCAGAAGATGCATGTTTTTACGTCCTCTGGGAATTAAGCCCAAAAGGCCAGGACGTAAAAAGGCAATAGGCTGGTCACTAAAGATTTAAGCAGCTTCTAGTACATAAATAGGGTCTTTATGGAACTACATTAATACCATTCAGCCACAATCCCTAATTCTGTAATGTAGGTCTATCTTAATTTGATCTGTGGAGCGGATGTTGGTTACATATCGAATGTTCACAGATAAGTTTACCTGCATAGATTACTGTGCTGCTAGCCTTGTGTGGCGCAGTGTGTTAGGACAGCAGAAATGGTTGCAGGTTCAATCCCTGTATGGTTCAGGTGGCCGGCTCAGCCTTCCATCCTTCCGGGGTCGGTAAAATGAGTACCCAGCTAGGTCGGGGGTAAAAGATGACTGGGGAAGGCAATGGCAAACCACCCTGCAACCACAGTCAGCTAAGAAAATGTCATGATGTGACGTCACCCTGGGGGTCAGTCTTGACTCAGTGATTGCACCAGGGCACTTTCCCTTTACTCTACATGTACTGCACATCCTGTCACAACTAAACTTTATTGACAGTGCTGGAGAAACTGTTTAATAATACATAATTGATTTCACCAGTACTCACCTCTAAACATATAGGACAGTCTTGCCTTGACACATTTTCTATGCACTGAGGCAAAACAAAAACAAAATTATTTTACAATACTATTATAACTAATGCATGTAATAATCCTCTAGAAGCCGGTTGTCAGAACAAACATAAAACAGACTGCTACACAGTCCTGAGGAGTATTCCTATTTCATACAATGATAATATATTGCTAGAACATGGCATCACTTTAGGTTTGGTGGGGTCCGACCTCTGGGACCCCCACCGATCCTCAAAATAAAGGATATGTAGCGCTGGCTTAGAGCTGGAAGAAGAAAGAAAATAAGGGCACAAGTGTATAAATCAGATAGGAACAGCCAGGAAAAGGAAGTTAAAACTGCACTCACCTGTACTGGTTGTGCTATAGCATGCACAACACTTAAAGGGGTTGTCTCGCGAAAGCAAGTGGGGTTATACACTTCTGTATGGCCATATTAATGCACTTTGTAATATACATCGTGCATTAAATATGAGCCATACAGAAGTTATTCACTTACCTGCTCCGTTGCTAGCGTCCACGTCTCCATTGCTCCGTCTAATTTTGCTGTCTGCTTGCTTTTTTAGACGCGCTTGCGCAGAAGAGTCTTCTTCTGGTTCGTCCGGGCACGAGCAGCGTTCTGGCTCCGCCCCCTTCTACGCGTCATTGCGTAGCTCCGCCCCGTCACGTGTGCCGATTCCAGCCAATCAGGAGGCTGGAATCGGCAATGGAACGCACAGAGCCCATGGTGCACCAAGGGAGAAGACCCGCGGTGCACCATGGGAGAAAACCGCAGTGCATCCTTGGGAAAAGAACCGGCGGCCATCTTTGGAAGAAGTTTTATAAGTTGCTGAAACACCAGAACTGTGAGTAGAAACTGCTTTAAAAGCCGTTTACACTGCTGCATAGTAATGTATGCTTAAGAAGGGGGACTGGGCAATAAAAAAAAAAATCACTGTGGCCTTGAGACAACCCCTTTAAGCCTGGTTTAGACAACGATTATCGCTCAAAAGATGTCTTTTGAATGACATTTGAACGATAATCGTTGCGTGCCTTTACAGCACAAGATGATCGCTCAAACGTTGCGCTCCGAGCAGGGAATGCAGAAGACAAGTGGAGCCGCTTGTCTTCTGCATCGCTCAGAGCGGGGGATGTAGAAAACAAGCGGGGCAGCTTGTCTTCTGCATCCAGCTGTTCTCTGCTCTGAGCGCCCGGCTGTTATACAGCTGAGTGCTTCGAGCGGGGTATGCAAAAGACAAGTGGACCGCTTGTCTTCTGTTATGTGCTCAGAGCGCTCGGCTGTTATACAGCCGAGTGCTCCAAAGGGGGGTATGCAGAACACAGCTGGACCGCTGTATTCTTTATACCCCAGCTGTTAATGGACTGCTCAGCTGGTATACAGCTGTGCGCTCTGTGCGCAGTATGAAGAACACAACTGAACCGCTGCATTCTTCATACACCGCCTATGTTCAGGGAGCGGGATACAGCTGAAACAATAGCAGTTTGCCCGACACTTGTCCCATCTAAATGGACCCTAAGGCAATGTATTTGATAGCCTGCAAATCACCGTATATCACACACACACGTAAATCTTACACACGTCAGCCTTTCGTTAGACTGATTTAATAGGAGGTGGCTGCAGCTTTGCTGGGAGGCCAGGCAGAGCTGAGGACAGAAGTGCTGTCCACATATACTGGCACATGGATAGATCTTAAGCTTTTAAGGCCACTCTCACACATCTGTATTTTTACCATGGGATAACGCTCAACAGGGCCTCACGGACATGAACTCGAACGCATTTCAAGTGCCGCAATGCTCAAGTGCTGTCTGGTCTATTTTGCTGCGTTTAGCACTCATCATCACCCATCACAATAACGTGGTGCGCTAAAAACCGCTGTTGGAGGCAGAAGCGACTGAAATTGTGTCGTTTTGCCGATGGCATGTGTGAGTGGCCTAAAAAAGGAAGACTGACCAGCAAGTCATTCAGGGAATATGTGGTATGCATGGTTGAAGCAAACATTAAAAAATTATAAAACTCAGTAAAATATTTTTTTTAAAAAAGGTAAAAACAGCAATAATAAATATAGGCAATATATGAAAACAATAGAAAGTTGAAATAAAAAACTAATTATTACATGTATCATGGATGTTTGTCTAACAGCGTATGTCGAAAAAAAAGTGTTAAATATTATGTGCTTTTAAAAAATTATGTTCAAAGCTCCCATTTAAACCTCCAGGAATTAAAGTTTTCAATTTAAAAATTCTTGCGCTCTTCAGTAACTCTGTTTACACCGTCTTCCTCAACCTTTCCAATAAGAGTCAGATTCTTCCCATTTAATCCAAGTGACATTTAAGCCCATCACTGCTCTCGGCTCATCTCACATGCAATAAATATGATTTTGCCTATCTCGCCTTACAGAAAAACGGAATAGAAATTGATCAAAACGTTGAATGGATCAACAAATGGTATCAATAAGAAGCACGGCTCATCCTGCAAAGAAAACAAACCTCTCAAAGTACGAGAAAAAAATAAAAAAATGATAAGGGTCTTTGAAGGCTGTGAGGAAAGGTAATATATATTTTTAAAAACTTTAAAAAAGTTGCAACACCCCCGCACTATATAAATTTGGTATTAATGTAATGGTACTGGCCTGTAGAATTAATTTCACATATTATTTGCACCGCAAGGTGGACTCTGTTAAAAACAAAAAACATGACAATTGCAGTTTTTGTTAATCTGGAATAAAAAGCAATCAAAATGTTATATGTTCCCAAAAATTGGATAAATGAAAACTAGAGCTCATCTCACTAAAAGACAAGCTACTATAGAGATCCGTCAATGGAAAAATAAAAAGGCTAGAGCTCATGGGGTGCTGTAACACAAAACCAAATCTTAAAAAAAAAAAAAAAGTGTTTTTCCTGTGCAAAAGCAAAAAACCTAATAAAACAGTATAAACCTGGTATTGCCAGAATCGTGCGGACCCAGAGAATAATGTGATCACATTGTTTATTTTGAACACCGAACGCCGTAAAAATGAAATCCAAAAAATTACAGATTTTTTTTCTCCAATCCGTCTCAGAAAATTAATAAAAGTTATTCGATACATTACAGGTAGCCAAAAATTACGGCTACGTTATGGATTTAGAAATGCAACGATGAAGAAAAACTGAAAGACTAGTTGGTCATTCAGTCGCAAACAGGCTTCATCACTACGGGGTTAAAACAATTCTCAAACTATGGAACTCATTTGAGTTCAATATATAGATTGAAATGTTCCAAATATGGAAGATACTTTCTGAACTTCAATGGATAAAAATAAAAATAGGAAGTTTTACTAATGTAATCTAATAAACCTCCCCACTCACAAGTCCCTGGTAATAACTTTATTAGTGCTGTGTCCCGTTTTTGCAGGAATCCATAACTCCGTGGTGTTAACTTGTCACATGAATCAAATCTGTTTATCGCACACTAAATAAATAGAAGCAGATATCGATCTCTTGCCTTATGGTTTCCTCTGAAGCTTAAGGGCAGACATAAATTACACTTTGTACAATGCTCAAAGAGTTCCTTTGGGCCGATCCTAAAGACAAAAGGAAAAAACAGAACAAATATTAATAAATATCTGAAAAGAACGGCACAAAACATTTACACTAGACAGAGGATATATGTAAAGACAACCTGATCTGTAGGCCCACGGCCTCACCTCCACGGGCGGACCACAAGTGGGAGCCCACAGCGGAATCCGACCCTGCCCATGCCTGAGGACACTACGGGTCTTCTGCTTACCGTCCGGGACTTCTATCTTCTTCACTGCGGATGCGTGTGGAAGCGCCGGCCGGCGCTGCCGCAGCACGTGCGCAGTGGAGTTTTTTCCTTTTAAACTCCTGCTTTCCCGTGGAATCCACGGCCCATCCGCAACTGAATTTGATACAGGCTGTGGATCGAACGCCCTCCACTGACTTTAATGGAACCATCCATGCGGGATCCACACTAAAATGGAGCACGCTGCGATTTTTTTTCCCGCAAATCAGATCTGCATGCTGCATTTCATTTGCGGATCCCCATGTTTCCCTATGGGCGGCTTGATTTACGGATCTTCCACGCAGATTCCGCAATTTAAACCTGCCCGTGGACACGGCCTAAAACGCATATACAAGTCTCACAGCAGTCAGGAGAAAAATATGGTTATAGGAACGAAGTGGACATTCCTCTATCAGTAAGGCTGCTCTCACACGGGCAAATTGTCATTGCGCATCGCCAATAGCCCATTGATTTGTATTGGGTCACTTACACCAGCGTTTTTGTTCTCATGTGTATTACTTACCGGAAAAAAAAAATCGCAGCATAGTATATCTTGGCTCGACACCAAGACATATCTTGGCTCGACACCAAGACAGTGCATGGGGATTCGTGACATGCAGCAAGTACGCATTTCACTGTGTGCAAGAAATTCGCGCACGGCATGCCTGCGCCGGGCCTAACAGAGGAGAGCAGCCCTTTTTTTTGTTCCATTTAGGAAAAAAATGAAGCCTTTACATATAGCCTTTATTCAAAATATCCCACAGCTCTTATGCAGGCCTATGTATCTCCATGGTTACAGACTACTAACAAATTTAGTGTAGAGTCTAACTGTTCAACCCTCTCTGCTATATACCCCCTCTTCGTTATAGGAGAGGAGGCTGATAGAAGGGTGTTATATGATTACTCCATCAAACCATGCCCAATTTGTGTCAATCCCTGTAACCATAGAAACACATAGGAAATGTATACTCAACAGTTCTAGAAGACTATTTGCAAAGCTGCTTCTTTATATTAGTTGGACTTGTCCATGTAACGAATTGGATAAAAGAGTACGAGAGGGGCCAGATGTCTTTCTTGAGCGGTACAATATTATATGTTAATCACTAGGGTCATTCCGTGTCAGTTCAACCAACGCTCCCGGTCGACCATCTCAGATTTCAATGAAACTTTGCACAAAGATAGACCCTGACCCTAAACGAAGATAGCCAGAATATTATTCAAAGTGCTTTGGTTCATGAGCTACAGGTCTTAATCTAGGGGGTTGTCATGTGATTACAGCGCGCAACCTGAAAAAAGTGGCGATTTCAATCCATTGCCAAGCCAGTTCCAATGACTAGAGCAATGAAACTTCACACACTAGGAGAACTTTTGGTGCTGAATCCAGCTAAGCTACTCAGACTGCTACACTTATCATCATTCTGCCACCGTTGCATGTCAAAGTAGCTGAAAAATTCTATCGCGCAAAATAAAACTCATATTTTAAGCAGTAATAACTCATAATCAATGCAATCCAACTCAGCTCTGAATTTATCAATGTGTACTCCATAGAAATGGTTCTCATTATTCACATTATGGACCCAAAAGGATGCATAGCTCTTAATATACAATGAGTCAAAAATGGCAAAAAACACTTTTTTGCTAATTTTTCCCTTTTTGAAAGGCGAAAATCGGAATGTACTCCATTTTTATTTTTTTTCGTTTTTGTTCTATTTGGAAGAGAATTTTGTGCTCTACAAGATTCGATGTTTTTCATTTTGTTCCCAGACCTTCTAGATGGGAAAATATCAATGCCTGTGAAGGTCCTATGCACTCGCGGAGGTCAAATAATAAAATAAGTGTAAGTTTTGTATGGATGTATAATTAGTTTAGAAATCATGAGAAGGTAAATTATTTTTGGAATGAGACAACTTTTTGTGCTCAAGAAACTTATGTGATCAAAAATTGCATGGCGAGTTCAGGTGAGCCACAAGCTTCGGCCTAAGATGGTCAGAATATCATTGAGTGTTGCATAATGATTGTGGTATATTACAGTGATCACTGGGCTTATTTAGCACTCTATCCATATTGGATACTAAGATTATCTAAGGCTAGCATTTGTGTAATATTAAGATTATCTAAGGCTAGCATTTGTGTAATAAATAGCTAGCTATTTATTACACAAATGCTAGCCTTAGATAATCTTAGTATCCAATATGGATAGAGTGCTAAATAAGCCCAGTGATCACTGTAATCTACCACAATCATTATGCAACACTCAATGATATTCTGACCATCTTAGGCCAAAGCTTGTGGCTCACCTGAACTCGCCATGCAATTTTTGATCACATAAGTTTCTTGAGCACAAAAAGTTGTCTCATTCCAAAAATAATTTACCTTCTCATGATTTCTAAACTAATTATACATCCATGCAAAACTTACACTTACTTTATTATTTGACTTCCGCGAGTGCATAGGACCTTCACAGGCATTGATATTTTCCCATCTAGAAGGTCTGGGAACAAAATGAAAAACATCGAATCTTGTAGAGCACAAAATTCTCTTCCAAATAGAACAAAAACGAAAAAAAATAAAAATGGAGTACATTCCGATTTTCGCCTAAGTTCAAAAAGGGAAAAATTAGCAAAAAAGTGTTTTTTGTCATTTTTGACTCATTGTATCTTAAGAGCTATGCATCCTTTTGGGTCCATAATGTGAATAATGAGAACCATTTCTATGGAGTACACATTGATAAATTCAGAGCTGAGTTGGATTGCATTGATTATGAGTTATTACTGCTTAAAATATGAGTTTTATTTTGCGCGATAGAATTTTTCAGCTACTTTGACATGCAATGGTGGCAGAATGATGATAAGAGTAGCAGTCTGAGTAGCTTAGCTGGATTCAGCACCAAAAGTTCTCCTAGTGTGTGAAGTTTCATTGCTCTAGAGTCATTGGAACTGGCTTGGCAATGGATTGAAATTGCCACTTTTTTCAGGTTGCGCGCTGTAATCACATGACAACCCTATAGATTAAGACCTGTAGCTCGTGAACCAAAGCACTTTGAAGCCTAATATTCTGGCTATCTTAGTTTAGGGTCAGGGTCTATCTTTGTGCAAAGTTTCATTGAAATCTGAGATGGTCGACCGGGAGCGTTGGTTGAACTGACACGGAATGACCCACTAATAACTTCAGAAGGGTCGGTGAATCGGGGATTATTCCAATAGCCAGATTGGAGTCAGGAAGGAATTTTGTTTCACCTTTTAAATGGGGAAAATTGGCTTCTACCTCATAGGGATTTTTTTTGCCTTCCTCTGAATCAACATTGGGGGTTAATAGGCTGCACTGGATGGACATACTAGGATATGCTGCCCTTACGTAGGCCGCATATTCAACTGCTAACGATGTATTACACATGTGAGAAGTTTAAAAGGTTGCCGTGACCAGAACATAAGAGCTGAACGTAAACCTTGGCATTATATTAAAGCCCCGAAGCTTAGCTTAGCTTACAAAGGATCTCAAAGATCTAGCTGCAACATTCTAGGAATAAATGTTATTTCCTGTGTCTGTGTAGCGAAAGGGGTACTGATGGCTGCAGGACACCCCGAAGGGCCGCTCACATAGTTTTTAAGTCTACATTTCAGGGTTCTGTCTACAACCCCAAAAAATGGGATTCAAATAAAACACCAAACAAAACCACACCAATAAGACTCAGCCTAGTCGACTACACCATACCGTCCTCCGAAAATAACTGAAACAAGTGGAAACCTGCTGAACTTTTTTTGAACTTGAAAATTCTACATTTTTAAACTAATTTTTCACCACCACACTGCCCAGTTCGCTGTATAACTGTCTTAATGCAGCTTTCCTATACGAGTTCTGCAGCTAGAGGAGCAGATCTTCCATCTTCTTTATGTGTGCAGTATATGGAAGACATCATGTCGGCTAGCTTCCACCCTCCAGCTCAGGGACAGCTGGAGGAGAATTCCATATGTACGTAATATATTGGGCAGAAAGAGCACTACTCCTCATGTACACAACCCCGGCAGCTTATTCTAAAAAGTGGACTCCTGAAATTACATGTATGCTTTAACCCCCTAAGGATATGGTCCTTTTTTTTCCTTTTTGGGCTTTCCTCTTAGTTTAAAAAAAATCATAACTTTTTATTTTTTTACATTTACATAGCTACTAGAGATGAGCGAACGTACTCGTCCGAGCTTGATGCTCGTTCAAGTATTAGCGTGTTCGAGATGCTCGTTACTCGTGACGAGTACCACGCGATGTTCGAGTTACTTTCACTTTCATCTCTGAGACGTAAGCGCGCTTTTCTGGCCAATAGAAAGACAGGGAAGGCATTACAACTTCCCCCTGCGACGTTCAAGCCCTATACCACCCCACTGCAGTGAGTGGCTGGCGAGATCAGGTGTCACCCAAGTATATAAATCGGCCCCTCCCGCGGCTCGCCTCAGATGCATTCTGACAGAGATCAGGGACAGTGCTGCTGGTGCCGGAGCTGCTATAGGGAGAGCGTTAGGAGTTATTTTAGGCTTCAAGAACCCCAACGGTCCTTCTTAGGGCCACATCTGACCGTGTGCAGTACAGTTGAGGCTGCTTTTTGCAGTGTTGCACTTTTTTTTTTTTTTTTTTTTTGTATATCGGCCGTGCAGAGCATTGCGTCCTTAGTCTGCAGTAATTTTACATAGTATAGGGCCAGTACTGCTGAGGCAGGGACAGTGAAAAACGTGAAAGACATATACTGTATATATAGGCAGTGGGCTTTTCCAAAAAAATTTGGGACAAAAAAATATATTTGGGCTGCCTGTGACCGTCCTGACTGTACTGCATCTCTGCTGGGGGTAGTAGTCCTAATTAATACGCAGCCTGCTAAGTGTTACAGCGGGCTTGCGCAAAATTCTTTCCTGGCTCTGCTGTGCGTTCCGTAAGCGAAGTCAGCCTCCAACCACAGGCCAATAAGTGGCACATTTAATTACAGCGTTCTGTTTCTGCACTACTGGTAATACACCATGCTGAGGGGTAGGCCTAGAGGACGTGGATGCGGGCGAGGACACGGAGGCCCAAGTCAGGGTGTGGGCACAGGCCGAGCTCCTGATCCAGGTGTATCGCAGCCGACTGCTGCGGGATTAGGAGAAAGGCACGTTTCTGGCGTCCCCACATTCATCTCACAATTAATGGGTCCACGCGGTAGACCTTTATTAGAAAATGAGCAGCGTGAGCAGGTCCTGTCGTGGATGGCAGAAAGTGCATCCAGCAATCTATCGACCACCCAGAGTTCTGCGCCGTCCACTGCTGCAACTCTGAATCCTCTGGCTGCTGCTCCTCCTTCCTCCCAGCCTCCTCACTCCATTACAATGACACATTCTGAGGAGCGGGCAGACTCCCAGGAACTGTTCCGGGGCCCCTGCCCAGAATGGGCAGCAATGGTTCCTCTCCCACCGGAGGAGTTTGTCGTGACCGATGCCCAACCTTTGGAAAGTTCCGGGGTCCGGGGGATGAGGATGGGGACTTCCGGCAACTGTCTCAAGAGCTTTCAGTGGGTGAGGAGGACGATGACGATGACGATGAGACACAGTTGTCTATCACTCAGGTAGTAGTAATTGGAGTACGTCCGAGGGAGGAGCGCACAGAGGATTCGGAGGAAGAGCAGCAGGACGATGAGGTGACTGACCCCACCTGGTTTGCTAAGCCTACTGAGGACAGTTCTTCAGAGGGGGAGGCAAGTGCAGCAGCAGGGCAGGTTGGAAGAGCCAGTGCGGTGGCCAGGGGTAGAGGCAGGGCCAGACCGAATAATCCACCAACTGTTTCCCAAAGCGCCCCCTCGCACCATGCCACCCTGCAGAGGCCGAGGTGCTCAAAGGTCTGGCAGTTTTTCACTGAGAGTGCAGACGACCGACGAACAGTGGTGTGCAACCTTTGTCGCGCCAAGATCAGCCGGGGAGCCACCACCACCAGCATGCGCAGACATATGATGGCCAAGCACCCCACAAGGTGGGACGAAGGCCGTTCACCGCCTCCGGTTTGCACCGCTGCCTCTCCCCCTGTGCCCCAACCTGCCACTGAGATCCAACCCCCCTCTCAGGACACTGGCACTACCGTCTCCTGGCCTGCACCCACACCCTCACCTCCGCTGTCCTCGGCCCCATCCACCAATGTCTCTCAGCGCAGCGTCCAGCCGTCGCTAGCGCAAGTGTTTGAGCGCAAGTACGCCGCCACGCACCCGCACGCTCAAGCGTTAAACGTGCACATAGCCAAATTGATCAGCCTGGAGATGCTGCCGTATAGGCTTGTGGAAACGGAGGCTTTCAAAAGCATGATGGCAGCGGCGGCCCCGCGCTACTCGGTTCCCAGTCGCCACTACTTTTCCCGATGTGCCGTCCCAGCCCTGCACGACCACGTCTCCCGCATTGTACGCGCCTTCACCAACGCGGTTACTGCCAAGGTCCACTTAACAACGGACACGTGGACAAGCACAGGCGGGCAGGGCCACTATATCTCCCTGACGGCACATTGGGTGAATTTAGTGGAGGCTGGGACAGAGTCAGAGCCTGGGACCGCTCACGTCCTACCCACCCCCAGAATTGCGGGCCCCAGCTCGGTGGTGGTATCTGCGGCGGTGTATGCTTCCTCCACTAAACCACCCTCCTCCTCCTACGCAACCTCTGTCTCGCAATCAAGATGTGTCAGCAGCAGCATGTCGCCAGCAGTCGGTGTCGCGCGGCGTGGCAGCACAGCGGGGGGCGAGCGTCAGCAGGCCGTGCTGAAACTACTCAGCTTAGGAGAGAAGAGGCACACGGCCCACGAACTGCTGCAGGGTCTGACAGAGCAGACCGACCGCTGGCTTGCGCCGCTGAGCCTCCAACCGGGCATGGTCGTGTGTAACAACGGCCGTAACCTGGTGGCAGCTCTGCAGCTCGGCAGCCTCACGCACGTGCCATGCCTGGCCCACGTCTTTAATTTGGTGGTTCAGCGCTTTCCGAAAAGCTACCCACACTTGTCAGACCTGCTCGGAAAGGTGCGCCGGCTCTGCGCACATTTCCGCAAGTCCCACACGGACGCTGCCACCCTGCGCACCCTGCAACATCGGTTTAATCTGCCAGTGCACCGACTGCTGTGCGACGTGCCCACACGGTGGAACTCTACGCTCCACATGTTGGCCAGGTTCTACGAGCAGCGTAGAGCTATAGTGGAATACCAACTCCAACATGGGCGGCGTAGTGGGAGTCAGCCTCCTCAATTCTTTACAGAAGAGTGGGCCTGGTTGGCAGACATCTGCCAGGTCCTTGGAAACTTTGAGGAGTCTACCCAGATGGTGAGCGGCGATGCTGCAATCATTAGCGTCACCATTCCTCTGCTATGCCTCTTGAGAAGTTCCCTGCAAAGCATAAAGGCAGACGCTTTGCGCTTGGAAACGGAGGCGGGGGAAGACAGTATGTCGCTGGATAGTCAGAGCACCCTCCTGTCTATATCTCAGCGCGTTGAGGAGGAGGTGGAGGAGCATGAGGAGGAGGGGGAAGACACAGCTTGGCCCACTGGTGAGGGTACACATGCTGCTGGGCTGTCATCCTTTCAGCGTGTATGGCCTGAGGAGGAGGAGGGGGATCCTGAAAGTGATCTTCCTAGTGAGGACAGCCATGTGTTGCGTACAGGTACCCTGGCACACATGGCTGACTTCATGTTAGGATGCCTTTCTCGTGACCCTCGCGTTACACGCATTCTGGCCACTACGGATTACTGGGTGTACACACTGCCCGACCCGCGGTATAAGGAGAACCTTTCCATTCTCATACCCGAAAAGGAAAGGGGTTCGAGAGTGATGCTATACCACAGGACCCTGGCGGACAAGCTGATGGGAAAATTCCCATCCGACAGCGCTAGTGGCAGAAGGCGCAGTTCCGAGGGCCAGGTAGCAGGGCAGGCGCGGAGATCAGGCAGCATGTACAGCACAGGCAGGGGAACACTCTCTAAGGCCTTTGACAGCTTTCTGGCTCCCCAGCAAAACTGTGTCACCACTCCCCAGTCAAGGCTGAGTCGGCGGGAGCACTGTAAAAGGATGGTGAGGGAGTACGTAACCGATCGCACGACCGTCCTCCGTGACGCCTCTGCCCCCTACAACTACTGGGTGTCGAAGCTGGACACGTGGCCTGAACTTGCGCTCTATGCCCTGGAGGTGCTTGCTTGTCCTGCGGCTAGCGTCTTGTCAGAGAGGGTGTTTAGTGCGGCTGGGGAAATCATCACGGATAAGCGTACCCGCCTGTCAACCGACAGTGCCGACAGGCTTACACTCATAAAGATGAACAAAGCCTGGATTTCCCCAGACTTTTCTTCTCCACAAGCGGACAGCAGCGATACCTAAGCAATACGTAGGCTGCACCCGCGGATGGAAGCATCGTTCTCTATCACCATCAAAAACGGGGACATTTTTGCTTCATCAATCTGTGTATAATATTCCTCCTCCTCCTCCTCCTGCTCCTCCTCCTGAAACCTCACGTAATCACGCCGAACGGGCAATTTTTCTTGGGCCCACAAGGCTCAGTCATATAACTTTTGTAAACAATGTTTATACGTTTCAATTCTCTATTCAATAAAGCGTTGAAACTTGCACCTGAACCAATTTTTATTTTAACTGGGCTGCCTACAGCCCTAGTTACAAATTAAGCCACATTAACCAAAGCGATTAATGGGTTTCACCTGCCCTCTTGGTTGGGCATGGGCAATTTTTCTGAAGTACATTTGTACTGTTGGTACACCAATTTGGGGCCCTCGCCTACATTGTAATCCTAGTAATTTTTAGCCCACCTGCATTAAAGCTGATGTTACCTCAGCTGTGCTGGGCACTGCAATGGGATATATTTATGTACCGCCGGTGGGTTCCAGGGAGCCACCCATGCTGTGGGTCCACAGGGAGTTGTAACTGCATGTGTCCACTTCTAAAGAACACCAGTCTGACTGGGGCTTGCAGTGTGCGCCGAAGCCCACCTGCATTTAACATGACATTACCTCAGCTGTGATGGGCAATGCAATGGGATATATTTATGTACCGCTGGTGGCTTCCTGGCACCCACCCATGCTGTCGGTCCACACGGAGTTGTAACTGCATGTGTCCAATTCTAAAGAACCCCAGTCTGACTGGGGCATGCAGTGTGGGCCGAAGCCCACCTGCATTTAACATGACATTACATCAGCTGTGCTGGGCACTGCAATGGAATATATTTATGTACAGCCGGTAGGTTCCAGGGAGCCACCCATGCTGTGGGTGCACACGGAATTCCCATTGCGGAGTTGTACCTGCCTGTGACTATTTATAAAAAACCACGGTCTGACTGGGGCATGCAGACACCTTGACAGAATGAATAGTGTGGCACATAGGTTCCCCATTGCTATGCCCACGTGTGCAGCTCCAGATAGAGGTGGCACAGGATTGGATTTCTCATTGCTTCTGTACAGCATTGTGGGCTATCGCCCCGCCCCTTTTAAAGAGGGTCGCTGCCTAGCCGTGCCAACCCTCTGCAGTGTGTGCCTGCGGTTCCTCCTCATGGCAGACGCACTTATAAATAGACATGAGTGTGGCGTGGCATGAGGGCAGCTGAAGGCTGCGCAGGGACAGTTTGGTGTGCGCTGTGGACACTGGGTCGTGCGGGGGGGGGGGGGGGGGCAGCATGTAACCCAGGAGAAGTGGCAGCGGAGTGTCATGCAGGCAGTGATTGTGCTTTGTTGGATGTAGTGTGGTGCTTAGCTAAGGTATGCATTGCTAATGAGGGCTTTTCAGAAGTAAAAATTGTTGGGAGGGGGGGGGGGCACTCTTGCCGCTATTGTGGCTTAATAGTGGGACCTGGGAACTTGAGATGCAGCCCAACATGTAGCCCCTCGCCTGCCCTATCCGTTTCTGTGTCGTTCCCATCACTTTCTTGAATTGCCCAGATTTTCACAAATGGAAACCTTAGCGAGCATCGGCGATATACAAAAATGCTCGGGTCGCCCATTGACTTCAATGGGGTTCGTTACTCGAAACGAACCCTCGAGCATCGCGGAAATTTCGTCCCGAGTAACGAGCACCCGAGCATTTTGGTGCTCGCTCATCTCTAATAGCTACATGGCAGCTTGATTTTTTTGCGGGAAAGGTTGTATTTTTCCAATGTACCCATTTAATGTACCACGTAATCTACTGAAAAAAACTTTTAAAAATTTTAAAGTGGAGTGAAATGTAAAAAATGAAAATTCCAACCTCATTAGGGAGGGTGTCTTGTTTTTACAGTGTACATATTGCAGCAAAAATGACATTTATTCTGTGGGACAGTACGACACCAAATTTATGTAGTTTTACTTTTAAAAAATAAAATATCTTTGGAAAAAATGACATTTTCTGCTGCCATCTACTGACCATCATAACATTTTTATTCTTCTGTTGATAGAGTTGTGTAAGGGCCATCCTTCAATTTCTATTGGTATCATTTTTGAGTTTGTGCAGGATAAATAATGGGTTACTTTGATAGATCGCACTTTTACGGATGCTGCAATACCAAATATGCTTTTATTTTACTATTTTATCTTTTTATTTTAAACATGAGAATTTTTTTTTTCATTGAACTTCTTTTATTTTTTTTTATTTAAAATATATCTCTTTCTTTTTTTTAAACTTATTTTGCTCCTAACTGAGGACTTGAACTTACAATTGTTTGAGCGCTCATACAGTGTGATGTTTGATTGGAAAGCACTTATCCATGGCAGCTCTGGGAGTCTTTTTGCAGGGGCGGTGGGGGGCGTTTGGAACCACCAAACAAAGAACATGGTATTTAAATGCGTGCTATTTAGAGGGTTAATAGCTGCAATCAGCATTAGTGCTGATTGCGGCTGTTGCGGGCAGGTATCGGCCATTACAGACAGCCAGCACAGGTTTTGTGTGGAGCAGGATTGACTCACGAGCGCTCTCCATATAAATCCTGCACACCCAGGACATAAATGTATGCCCTGTGATGGTAAGAGGTTAAAAAGGGTGGTTTTCATGAAACAACCCCTTCAGGTGTTGCAGTTTAAGCAGAGAAACCATGTCTAAAAGTGGTTTGTAGGTGCTAGAAAACGCAGATGAAAATGTAATTATCAAATATTCCATAAAATGTCATAAAGTGACGTCTCTCAGGCCCTGAATTGTGCAAGGTTTTACGTTAAGGGCTTTACCAACTGGAAACAATTGATGGCCTATTTGCAGGGTAGATCATCAAGACTACTTCAGCGGGGCTCTAAGGCTCAGAATTTCCACTGAGCAGCTGTTAGCCGGGCCGGCGCGCTGATGCACTGAGCTGATTTTTGCAGGAAGCAGACACAGCTCCTTTCTCTCCGCAGTGGCTTAGTTTGGTATTGTAGGTAAAGTTCCCAGTGACATGAATAGGAACATTTAGTGTAATACCAAGCCAGAGCACTGCAGTGGGAACGGCGCTGTCTGCTTCCTGAAAAAAACCTGCTCGGTGCATAAGCACACCAACCCAGTCAACAGCTGATCAGTTAGGGTCCCAGACAGTAGACCTCTATCAATCTACTATTGATGGTCTATCCTGAAGTTAGGTTATCAATAGTTTACAATTGGATAACCTCTTTAAAATAGAGCACTGTACTTTATTAGGTCATACCTGCATATACCGCAGCCTTCGCAGTGATACTGCTTCTTGTCCTTATCATACAGATGACATACACCACAGTAATAGTCCCCAAAAATACAATTACAGTGTTCACAAGTCTGCTGAGCCTGAAAAAGCACCAAAGGGAAAAGAAAGAAAGTCAATATTTTGGGGTACAATTATAAAGTGATGAAACCAAAAAAAGGAGCTTTTGAGCTCATTTGCAATGTGAGCAAAGCCAAGAATTGGAATTACGCCTAATGTCCCAATTTGATTTGCGAAGCACCCACAAATCAAGCCGCCCATAGGGATGCATTAGCGTCCGCAAAACAATTAAAAAACATCCGGATGCTAGTATTTACCGGCGTGCGGAAGACAGCAAGAAAAAGATCCAACCGCCATAAAATCTCAGCTTAATTGAGACCTATTAAAATCCCAACAGGAAGGACCTACAATGGCACAACAACTGACGCGTTTCATGCTGCCACAGCAGCTCTCAGTCATAACACAAGAACACGGCGCACCTGCTTAGTTTAAAATAAACTTACAACCAATAAACAAACAAAAAAGTAATCATGTGACTTAGCAGAAAAAATGGACAGAAAAGGGAGATAGAACACCTGACAATTAACCCTCAGGTCAGATTCCCACGAGCGAATTTGCGCAATACACAGAAAATAGAACCCATTGGTTTTAATAGGTTAGTCCACATACACGTATTTGGTGTGCGCAATTTGGTTGCTCCAAAAAATACGCAGAATACACTATTTACTTGCGTAGGGAAAGAGAACATTTTGAACTCATAAAGCTATTAGCCATTTCAATGGCTGACAGCGTTGGTGTGCGTTTTTTTGCGCATGACCTACGTGTGCAAAAAGCACAGTTAAATACGCCGATGCGCTCGGAAATACACAATGCTTATTCAGCAAAGATGCATCACAAATATGCTTATGCTCGTGTGCAATTGGCCTTAGTAGTGCAAAATCAGTTCACATCTCTTATCTAAACCAAAGGGGGCGCTGGCTGTCAACCGAAAAACACAGTATGTTTCTCTACTAGGTAATTATTGATGGTGGTCACCTCCCCTGGGATACACTACATAAGGGGTGTTACAATTAATACCTTGTTTGGAATTGAATGAATTGCCCGTGACACATGAAATAAATGTTTTTGAGATATGCAGACTAAACACCCCCACATTTGGAATGTCCACATCTAAATGATCCAGGATGCGTGAGCCAGATGGCAGAAGGATCCTATATAGAGATGAGCGAGCATGCTCGGATAAAGAAGTTACTCGAGTGAGCATCGCTCTCCTCTCGAGTAACTGCTTACTGGTCTGAGCATGCGTTGGGGGGCGGGAGTGAGCGACGGGCGGCAGAGGGGGGAGGAGTGAGAGAGATCTCTCTCTTCCCCCCGCCACTCACCCCTGCAGCCCGCCCTCGCTCGAGTAACTGCTTTATCCGAGCGTGCTCGCGCATCTCTAATCCTACTTAGTCAGAAAACAGACTAGGCGATAACTGACCCAAAGTTGGGGCTTGCTTTGTTGCATTCGTATGACCATTGCGGAGATGGGATCAATATGCAAAATAGGCGAGAACTGAATTAAAGGGCTTGTCATTGCAAAAAAAAAGTAGTGTTGTTTCCACCAAGCCATAAAAATTATGACGATGGATGGGGAAAATTTCATTCCCATACTGGCTCCAGTCTCTATTTCTGACCTAATTTTGCTCTAATTATTAATTGCCAGGTGTTCTATGTTCCCTTTTTTGGTTAGTCACATGATTATTTTTTTGTTTGTTTATTGGTTGTATGTTTCTGTGTCCTGATGGTGAGCCGGTTCATTATCTCTAAATGTCATGTTTTCAGCCATTGATAGGTTATCAGGGCAGACAAAGTGTGGGCATTTTATGTGCTTCTAGTGTTTAGTATGTGGTTCCCAAAGTATAAGGCCCTAATAAAATCTGTGCAAAAATGTAAGAAATTACATGCACATGTCCAATTTGCTGATTACAGTTATTACATACAGTCATTACGTTTTGGCATTTAAATTTATACAACGTTTTGAGCAACACAGATGAAGCATTTTAGACCGAGTGGAGAACCTTCTGTATTGTCAGATCAGTGCCAGCCAAGGACTGAAGGTAAAACCATCTGCAAATGTTACCTGCGTAAATAGTGAGTTTATGTTACACGTGTAAAGTATTGATTTATGCCTCATGTATGTAAATATCACTTTTGTACTACGGAATATACATGGTCGCCTCTAAAGAAACAAGTGACATAAATGCCTATCTAATTACTGGGCCTATGTAATTCTAACTTTTAGTAATGAGGTCTACAGTTACAGCTTACTTTAACCATTTGTAAGATGCAGTAGGAGAAGTAGAGAAAACTACGGATTATCTGGTTTCCTCCCACACTCCAAAACTAATAAACAAATTGGCTAATACTGCGTTTACATGAAACGATTATCGCTCAGAAAATCGTTCAAATGGGAAATCTGAACGATAATCGTTCAGTTTAAGCGCGAGCCAACGACCAATGAGAATTGCGCGCTTCTCATTCGCCGTTCAGTTTCAGCTGTCTTGTGTACTTATCGTGCAGTTTACAACTGATCGTTTATAGGAACGTGAAACACTGAATGATTAGTGCACAATTTTGAGGATTTGTGTAGTCTAAGCGGGCAGCCCAAGCGCGGACGAGCTGGCGATGATAAAAATTTGCCCTTATGTGTCTATCAGATCTGGACCGACAGAGTAATCAGTACAGCACCGTGAAAAATGGAGGCACTATATAACTAATAATTTCTAGGCTGAAGGCATGTCAATTGTCCTCCATCTGCTTACAGATAAATAAGATGTAGGCTCACTTCTTCTGCTCACTGTTCATGGCGATGATCAACCTATTACGCATTAACAGTACAATTGCTGATAAGTAAGGTTCTGTTCACAGTTGCATTTTGCATTGGGGTCTCCAGCATGTCTGATGGCAAGAATGAACCTAACCTGCAGCGCTATTGACTTTAGCAAAGTTACAGGAACCATGATGGACCCCATTCTAAACCAAGGAGCCCACTAGGACTTACTGAAATCTGAGTACAAGATTCAGTTCCACTGATCTACGAAATACCCCGTCTACTATGTTTGGCTGTAAGAAGTTGGTATGTATGCATTGAAGGAGCTGAAGCATCTAACAGCAGTGTACCTTTTGAATGCACTTGCACTTCAGGCATTGGACTTGTGTGACCTTGAAGCGATCCATCTTATGCGTTTCCTGGCTGTCATGGCAAAGGCGACAAATGTAAAATTTCCCACAGCAAGGAGCCTGAAGGACAAAAAGGGGCACAAATATGCTTAATATAGTAGTCAATGGAATAGGAATCGACAGTTTAGGCAAAGAACATGACTTCGTATACCAACTGCTGCTACTTCTTCATTTTGTTTGTTCTACTGAAGGTTAATAGTTTGATGCTGAAAATAATATAGTCATGAGAAACCAAAGAAATTAAATCGCCATTATGTGCAAGTTCAAATGGAACTACACAAACTCATCCTTCAGACCTTACATGAATATGAGGGGATAATAAGATGAGGCAGTAGCGAGCACTCTCCATTTCAATGAACTGTGCAGACAAGCGCCTGGTCCAAAATAGTATTTACAAGGAGAGCGGTCTGTCAGCACTTCTGGTATGTCAATTCTAGTAGCTGCTTGTACTGTATTCTTCATAGCCCTGTGATTCCTGGTAGTCCAACCCCCTCAGATCACTGGGGATGAAAGAGGTTTTCAGGAAATCAATGAGAGCCGTGCCTGCAGTTACAAGTGCCAGCCACTACACGGAGGGTGGCGCACAGAGACATACGCGACAACCTCTGTTTTGTTACGGGGCTGAAAGCATGCGCCCGCTCAGCTGATCGGTCATCAATAGTATTTCCCTGGAAAACCCCTTGAAAGGCATTTACAGCATTAGGTTGCTTTCAGAGGAGTGTAATACTTGCATGTTTCTGCAACCGTACTGTGACCTGATCTAGCAGCGGTCTAGTTCCTTATGGCGCTGTTACTTCAGGGTATTAGAGAACAATCAATAGCGATAAGGGCAGAAAAGTGGCACATGAGGTTAAAGGGCCATCTACACGGGGGATTCACATGAACAATTCGTTCAAAAGAGGGAATTTGCGCGATAATCGTTGCGTCTAAATGCACAGCCATCATGCACTATTCGATAGAGTTCATCGGCTGCTCACTTTCAAATAGCATGACAATCATCGGCGGATTACTGACTTCTCGCTGAGCGTAAACGCTCCCCGCTTCACACAGCGATGATCTGCTCGTCTAAATGCTCTGCACAAGGGCTAAAAACCCAGCGATGACATCAGCGCTCGTACAGTCGTTTAAATGGGACATTATTCACGTAGGCGAGAATCTTGGGTGCATTTTGCGCGTTGCACGAAACTCGCTTAGATATGAAGTCTATTCTTTTGAATGGACTTATTCCCATGCGCAATTCTTTTTGCAGCATGTTCTATCTTCGCGCGTTCGCTCGGAACCCCTCATCCATTGTTTTCAATGCGACCTTAGAAGACATGGCACGGCTCTCGCATGCTGGGCGACGGTTCCCCCTAAAATCAATGCAAAGCACTTGTGATCTTCTGATGCGAATGAACCGTGCGCCTGAGGACCGCAATTGCACAGAAGTGATGCCAGGTGAAAAAAAACCCCCAAAAAACGCCTTGCATCGGCGTGATATCATGATCGCGTGAATTTAGCTCATTACTGGTCTGTTTGAGTTGGCACAGTATGGCAGCGAGTGCCCCGCACCTGACAGCGGCTCTCACACACGCCGTCATGTGCAGTGTGACTTCTGTCATTTTTTAAAAAATTCCCTGTCCCATAGCGTGGCTGCGTATGTATCATCGCCCCTACGCCATGTATTGCACATGGACAACGCTGCATACACTGCCCATAGAGAAGAATAGGGCTTTCGCTGCGTGACAAGCAGTGAAACAGGCCATGCTGCGATCTATTTCTCCACGCAGTCTGTACACGCTAATGTGAATAGATCAATGACAGTCCATGTATTGATGCGGTGAAGCAGACTGCCTGCGGAGGAGGAATAGGTAAATACTGATTTTTTTATTTTTTTTTATGACAAAACCCCTATAACTGTAAATTTAACTAGAGCAACCAGTGTCAGGCAGCTGCTGCCAAGGCAAATAGGATATTGTGGTGCATCAGAAGAGTTTTAGGGGTACATGACGAGATTATCCTTCCGCTTTACAAGTCACTGGTCAGACCACACATGGAATATTGTGGACAGTTTTGGGCACCGGTACTCATAAAGGACATAAGGAGTGCTTCCACTCCAACCCTGGTGGATGCTGCCTGGATAACCCCTTTAAAGGCATTGTACTCACCCCGCCTGCAGAGCAGAGTCTGTGACTGCTGATGTCTCCACCGAGGTCAGAGGTCGTAAACTCAGCATCGGCTGCCGCCACCACCAGACCGGGGCTGCAGGCTGGGGGAGTATAATGCCTGTAGGAATGGTGCCTGGCCAGAGGCTAACAGGAAGGAGGGTTACTATTGGCCCCTGGCCGGGCAGCATCCCTGGGACTACTCTGTGGATCATTAGTACTACTGGGGCCACTATGGAGGACAGCAATCACTGGGACCACTATGTGGGGATCATTATTACTACTTGGGCCACTACGGAGGGTCACAGTTTCAACTGGGAACACGAGGGGGCAGTTACTACTGCAGCCACTATGGGGGGCACTATTAGTTTGTTCACATGGGCGTAAACACATTTTGGTCATGCAAATGCGCGGTTTGCACGACTACGGATCGGTTACACCCACGCCTTTCAGCTACTTCGGTGAGGTTTTATGTGCGGTATTACACTGTGTATGTGTGCTGAAAATAACCCCACAAATGGGCATTAAAATGGTGCGTAAATATGTAGTGCCCCTACTCTTGTTTATTCGCTGCGTATTTTGCCCGCCTAATCACGTCAATGGCGTTCTGCGGTGCATATTACACGCTAAAATGGGTCACGCTGTGTAATTTTTCACAATTGTACATTGCGTGAAAAAAATACGCTCCCGTGAACGAGGCCTTCCTGTACAACGGACCGGGGCCCTATGAGGGCAGCCATTAGGCTGATGTGGCCCTTGGTGACCAGGAGTGCGACGCCCTGATATGGAGGAAAGGTTTTCACACTGACATAGAAGGCGAAGTACATTCAATGAGGGGACAGGAGGACTACTGGGGTCCCGTGTATTCAGGGAGTCCCTGCTCCTAGTCTTTGGGGGTCCCATGTTAACAGTGGGTCCCTGCTCCTATGCTTTGGGGGTCCTGTTAACCAAGGGGTCCCTGCTGCTATATCCTTTGGGTGTCCCACGTAACCAGGGGGTCCCTGCTGCTATATCCTTTGTGGGTCCCGTGTAGTCAGAGGGGCCCTGCTAAATCCTCTGGGGGGTCCTGTGTAGTCAGGGGGACCCTGCTATATCCTCTGGGGGTCCTGTGTAGTCAGGGGGGCGCTCCTGCTATATCCTCTGGGGGGTCCCTTCTAGTCAGGGGGTCCCTGCTGCTATATCCTCTGTAGGTTCCATGTAGTGATGGGAGCCCTGCTATATCCTCTGGGGGGTCCTGCTGCTATATCCTTTGGAGGGCTCGTGTAGTCAGGGGGTCCCTGCTGCTATATCCTCCAGGGGTCCCGTGTAGTCAGGGAAGCCCTGCTATATTCTCTGGGGATCCCGTGTAGTCAGGGGGGCGCTCCTGCTATATCCTCTGGGGGGTCCCTTGTAGTCAGGGGGTCCCTGCTGCTATATCCTCTGTAGGTCCCATGTAGTGATGGGAGCCCTGCTATATCCTCTGGGGGGCCCTGCTGCTATATCCTTTGGAGGGCTCGTGTAGTCAGGGGGTCCCTGCTGCTATATCCTCTGGGGGTCCTGTGTAGTCAGGGGGACCCTGCTATATTCTTTGGGGGTCCTGTGTAGTCAGGGGGACCCTGCTTTATCCTCTGGGGGTCCTGTGTAGTCAGGGGGACCCTGCTTTATCCTCTGGGGGTCCCATGAAGTCAGGGGGGGGGGCTGTTATATCCTATGGGGGTCCCTGTAATCAGGGGGACCCTGCTATATCCTCCAGGGGTCCCGTGTAGTCAGGGAAGCCCTGCTATATTCTCTGGGGATCCCGTGTAGTCAGGGGGGCGCTCCTGCTATATCCTCTGGGGGGTCCCTTGTAGTCAGGGGGTCCCTGCTGCTATATCCTCTGTAGGTTCCATGTAGTGATGGGAGCCCTGCTATATCCTCTGGGGGGTCCTGCTGCTATATCCTTTGGAGGGCTCGTGTAGTCAGGGGGTCCCTGCTGCTATATCCTCCAGGGGTCCCGTGTAGTCAGGGAAGCCCTGCTATATTCTCTGGGGATCCCGTGTAGTCAGGGGGGCGCTCCTGCTATATCCTCTGGGGGGTCCCTTGTAGTCAGGGGGTCCCTGCTGCTATATCCTCTGTAGGTCCCATGTAGTGATGGGAGCCCTGCTATATCCTCTGGGGGGCCCTGCTGCTATATCCTTTGAAGGGCTCGTGTAGTCAGGGGGTCCCTGCTGCTATATCCTCTGGGGGTCCTGTGTAGTCAGGGGGACCCTGCTATATTCTTTGGGGGTCCTGTGTAGTCAGGGGGACCCTGCTTTATCCTCTGGGGGTCCTGTGTAGTCAGGGGGACCCTGCTTTATCCTCTGGGGGTCCCATGAAGTCAGGGGGGGGGGGGGGCTGTTATATCCTATGGGGGTCCCTGTAATCAGGGGGACCCTGCTATATCCTCCAGGGGTCCCGTGTAGTCAGGGAAGCCCTGCTATATTCTCTGGGGATCCCGTGTAGTCAGGGGGTCCTTGCTGCATCCTCTGGGGGTCCCGACTATATCCTCTGGGGGTCCCGTGTAGTCAGGGAGTCCCTGCTGCATCCTCTGGGGGTCCCGTTTAGTCAGGGGGTCCCGACTATATCCTCTGGGGGTCCCGTGTAGTCAGGGGGTCCTTGCTGCATCCTCTGGGGGTCCTGTGTAGTCAGGGGGACCCTGCTGCATCCTCTGGGGGTCCTGTGTAGTCAGGGGGACCCTGCTGCATCCTCTGGGGGTCCTGTGTAGTCAGGGGGACCCTGCTGCACCCTCTGGGGATCAGTATACAGTGACGAGCCGCTGCTGTGAGGTACATCACGCAGCTGCAGCCGGCCTCCACCCCCCCCCCTCTCCTCCCGGCCGGTGGTGCCCCGGGCGCCCCTCACCCTCAGCTCGCAGCCTCTCGTGTAGTGCTCACAGCCGCCCGCCACCTCCATGTCCCCGGAGCCCGTAGCCATGTGTGACCGCAGGAAGCGGAACCACCGGGGAGGAGCCGCCGGCAATGACTGCTGGACTCGGGGCGGCTCCTCTCACACCGGGAATAACGTCCTGTGTGGTCGGCCCGCGCCGCCATTCCTCGGAGCAGAGGTTACCCTATAGTGCCGGGTGTCCTCAGCCCCGCGCCCCTCCATGCGGCGGTGTGGGGGTTGTGTTGTTGCAGGACGCGCCTTTTACTGCGATAGGCCCAATGCACACGGGCGGATTATCAGACGCCCGACCGTGAGCCCTGCAGCAATGTCCGCCCATAGGCAGGGTCAGTCCATACAAGACCCTCCCGTGCAGGAGGGAATCGCAGCGTGTCCTATTCATTGGGGGAAGTTGTACAGACTATGGAAGCCGTCCGGGACGTGATATTACGTGCTGTGAGCACAGCGGAAGCATCGCGGGGAATCGCATCACGCCCTGCACTGCAGAGGCGCTCGCGGCGGATCCAGAGAGGTGAGTATGGGGTCTCTCGGGGGCGCGGGGTCTTATTCCGCAGGCGGCTTTACGCAGAGTTTTGAACGCTGCGTTAATCGTGGTATAAGGCCCCCTGTCCACGGGCGTTGCGGTATCCCACGGCGGATCTCAGCCGCAGACGAATCTCAGCGGTCAGCCTCATCTGATAGATAGGCCGACTGCGGAGAATCGGAGCAATTCGCAATGATTCTCCGCTCGTAGACAGGGGCCAGCGCTTTCCATAGCAACGCTATGGAAAGCTTCAGCCGGCGTGATTTGCCGGCGAAATCACGCCCGTGGACAGGGGGCCTAACGCTCCCATTGAAATTAATGGGGCCTTGCAGACATACGCTTGAAAGCCCTGCGATTTTCAAGCGCTGTCTGCTTTGTTTGGCGCACCTCATCACCCATCACAATGATGGGGTGCGCTACAACAAGCGAAAGTGAAATCGCCGCAAAGCGCTACATTTGAATTCACAATGCTCTGCCGCCTTCATGTGCGAGCGGCCTTTCTTAGTGTGTGCGTATGGTCACTGCGTATTATGGGCGCCGCTTTTGCTCGTTCTCAGCGGTGCCCGTATTGAAATGCTGCCCATATGCAATACCTGCTGTGTAGGATACACGGAGAAATAGAGCATGCTGCGATTTACTTCTGCGTATCGATACCGTTGTGAATGGAAGAGCGAAAGTCCATTGACTCCATTCACATGTTGCACACAGAAAGTACACGCCCGTATAAATGAGCCCTGAGGTCGGCCGACGCAAGCGTGACTTCATCGCATAATACACACCACAAATGGAGTTAAAGTACATTGCTTTTCGTTAACCCGCTCATATGGTGTACGATGCAACATCGCCGCGATCCTGTGCCACGGCGGTTTTGACATAAAAACGCCTCGCATCTGCGGGGAATTCACATGATGGCGAGCGCAATACATCTGCAGACGCACTGCGGATTTGGAGGTTAAATTCAATTAGTGCTATTGCCCTGATCCTAGGGGAAGGCAGAATTGCGCAGCTTTGAACATCAGCACAATTCTCTTAGTGATCAAGTAGACTATAAAATGTTGAGATTTTTTTGCAAGAAAAATCTTTCTAAAAAATGCATTTTATAGTTCAAAAAAATCCAGAATATTAACCCATTAAGGACCAAGCGTCGTAAATTTATGGCGCTTGGACCTGGGCTTTAATCCTGGCTGATAGTAAAAATACGGCATAAGATTAAAGCTTCTGCTCCTGAAACACAGCCAAGAACCTAGAGGAGAAGGCAGAAGCAGTTTTTAACCTCTTCTGCCTTCTCTCTTGCAGGGCACATAGCAGATCTGGATTTTCTTCAGCAAAGCCGAACAATTTTGATGCAGATTTGCCTGTAGACTTGTTGCTGTAGACTGGGAGCCTACAGAGGCTTGCTGTCTCTCCCGAAATCTCCTGGCTTCTAGCTGTGATGTCCTGACACTAGTGACCAGCAGCAGTGATGTGTCTATACCACACGTCTATCATTGATGGCCAGGATGTAGAGATTGCGGGAGGGAACAGGAAGCCGCTGTTTGGAACAGGAAGAAGATGCAGGAGGTTGAGTTTTTTACTGTTTCTGTTATTTTACTAGATTTTGCTGCCGGTCTGCAAGTAATCTCCAGGGAAATTCGCAACAATTGGGATTTGTTCAAGATGTTTTACTTCCTCATTGACCAATCCATGGCATAAATTCACATGCTTCAGATTTAATTCCACAACATGTGATTGAGATATTTACACTTTAGAGATTTTGTATGAATTTCATTATGCAATGAATAATCTTCCCTGCTACCGAGACAACAAGCCTCTGGGAACAATTTTGAACCAAATTTTTGTTGACTTCGATTTTTCAGGTGATTTAGACTAAAATAGGCCTTTTAAAAAAAATACAGTTTTTTTTTCTCTACAGCTTATCTTAATGGGATTACTTAAGCCTGGGTCAAGTGGAGCACTAGTGTTCTATTGGCTGAGAGCGGACCTCCCTTGAGTGGGGAGGGGTGGAGGATGACCTTGGCGGCAGTTTATTTGTCTAGGCTATTCAGTTACATGTGTGGTGAGGAATTGTGTGCCACCCTATATAGTAAATTAGCAAAATGTATTTTTTTATTCACGCACTTCGGCCTCTTTCACACGAGCGTGATTTTAGTGTATTACAGGCGCGTGAAAAGATTGCGTCTAATAGAACCAGTGGTTTCCTATAGAAGCGTTCACATGAAGGAATTTTAGACAAGCAAAAAGCTCGCACCTAACTAGGATAGGAGAGGCATGGTTACGATGGTGCGAGAAAAGATAGGACCGGATCTATCTTTTGTGCGTGATGCGTGGGAGCTTCCATAGACTCCTATGGGAGCTGGACAACACGTACCACGCAGATCCCGATCGTGTGAATGAGCAATTTTACAGCCAATTAAGCTTGAGACTTCCCGTTCACACGATTTTTAGTGCAGTATACCTGCAATCTTTTCACGCGCCTGTACTTCACTAAAACCACGCTCGTCTGAATGAGCCATTACTTCCTTTCCTTCAGATCTTGCCTATATCTGCTATTTCTCGTTGCAAAGCTTTAACAGCCCTGATTTCTTTTGCTATATCTGTGGCAGTTTCTCCATTCCCAGTCAAAGTGCGAACATCAGCACATTTGTCAAGCAAGCCTATTTTGCATATTTTAAATTTAAACTTGGTGATCCAGATTAGTCTTGGGCCCCTACAAGGTGTGCAGGCAGTGTGTCGAGAGTTTACGGATATGGTTGAAGGGAACGCGTGATAAGTTGCCATTTGGTATCCCTATGGTTTGGCGTGAGCCAAGAGATCATTCCAGTAACTGCTACTCTTGTAGAGTGAAAACCTCTAACAAGAAAAATACATGTAGAGTATTCTAGTCTACCATCAGTCCAATGTCCTATGCAGCTGAAATCCCGGTGCCAGTTTTCGTTGAACTACCCTCTCTTGAAGAACATAGTTATTGATTGATTTGGCACAAGATTTGGGACTATCAAAAAAGGCTTCAGAACTCCTTGCTTCAAGACTAAATGAGACAAACTTGCCTGAGGAAGGAGCAAAGCTATCCTACTTTCCATCCAGAGAAATTGCATTTCTGCAATACTTCAGAAGTGACAGCGGCTTTGTGTATTACCATAACATCCATGGTTTAATGGAGGAATTTGCAAATCCAATCTATAACTCAACCACAAGGGCAGTTTATTTGGTGCAGTCCCAATTGGCTATTCAGTTCTTCTTTGTGAAAAATATGTAGTCATTGAGTTGTTGCAATATCACAAACACAATTGGATCATCTATATTGACCTTAAAATGGTATGCTTCCTTTTTAGGGTGAATGCCCATGGAAGGATTTCTACTGCGTTTCTTGCGGCAGAAATCCGCAGGGGATGGCCGGTAGGGGAGATGGGAGCCGTAGTGGCCGCAGCCTCAGTGCTGGAGCTGCTTCCAGCGCATGTGTTGGTGGGGGCCGGGAGGGTTGTTGGAGGAGCTGGGAGGCCAGCAGCAGTAGCGGCTGCAGAGTGCCGGCGCTGCTTTCAGGGGCATGTTTCTGGTTGGTGGAAGGGTGGATTGCTGCAAGAGCTAGCAGGCACAGCTTCAGCGGCATGTGTTCGTGGGGGATGGGAGGAGGAGGCAGGAGGCCAAGCTCAGGAGAGCATGTCTGCAGCAGCCAATCAGCTGCTGGGGGCGTTTCCTTATACTCAGGACTGCCAAACCATGTCTCCACCCATTATTTTGGTGGAGACATATGACACCAGTACCCATTCAAAACATTGTCAAGGACTTTCTTTGAAATAAGCGAGAAAGAATTACACCAAAATTGTCCATAAACTCTTGGAGAGCTACAAAATGCTTGGTTGCAACATGATCATCAAGGTTCATTTTCTGTATAGCCATCTTGATAACTTCCTGGAAAACCTTGGTGCGGTTAGTGATGAGCAAGGTGAACGATTCCACCAAGATTTGAAGGTTATTGAGGGTACAATTGCAGGGTAGATGGGATGTACATGGGCTGGGCGACTATTGTTGGAGCATCAGGCGAGATTCTACAGACTGAACCCTCCAGAAAAAAGCTTCATGTGTACCTTTTTACCTTAACCGCTACAATTTGTACACAATTTACCGTACAAAAATAATATATCCTTTGTAAGGACAAGATAAACAAACATTACATTCAGGTAATTTTTTGATTTTTCCATTGTATATACATTTTGTATGATTTTTGAGAAAAATGGAGGGTATCCTGTATCTTAAAAAGTTGATGTGAAAAAAAGTTAGTAAAAAGCAAATGTATGAGCTAAGTCAACGAAAATTGTGTTTCCCAGTGTAACGTGTTTCTTTCACACAAGCTTTATTCACATGTATTCTATGTTTAGCAAACAGTGGTTTCCAGCTCAGGACCCCCCAGTTTTAGCTAAAACTGAGAGTTCTATCCAATTATACTAGGGGAACTAGTTAAAACAATGTTCAACTGAAAAGCTGAAATAAAGAAGAGTTCAACACTTAAAGCCTTTCTACAAATAATAAATGTTAATTACCTTACGGACAGGTTCACATAAGAGTGTTGGTCTTGTGCGCGTAATACCCTGTACCAAAATGCCAGAGGTTGGCCATGTTGCCACTCACGCTACTTGCATGAAATATGCATGCAAGAGAAATCACAGCATCTCTCATCTTGGCACATATTACCCGAGCATACACACCAAGATAGTACATGGCTATGGGTGGCACATAGCCAGTAGGCAATGTCATTGCGTACTGTCTCATTGCGCGTATAGTAGGGCCTTAGTAAATGTCTGCTAGTCATCATTAATGCAGTTATTATTTGTGGTGCTTGTAAATGGAGAGTAAGGCAGCCTGTCCACGGCCGTGACGGAATATCACTAGCGATATTCTGCAGCTGGGGGAGATGGGGGGAGCACTGACAGGTCTCCGCGATGAGCTTATCTAATAGGCTCACTGCGGAGAATCGCGGCATGCTGCGAATCGTAGCAATTCTCCGCTCGTGGACGTCGGGCTTCGCTTTCCATAGTTACCCTATGGAAAGTGTGTCATGCGAGGTCCGCAGGCAATTTATCGCCGCGGATGTCGCAATGAAAACTCGCCCGCGGACAGCCAGCCTAAATGTTCTTATCTCTACAGAAACTCAAAGAAATGTAAACAATGTTAAGAAGTCTGTGAAGTCCATTGAAGCTTGCAGTGCCCTCTAGTGACCTGATAGAAATAGTATTTCAAACTTGCTCACAAGTACTCAGATCAAACATTATATGAAATACTGATGATATGTTCGAACAGTTTACATACAGTAATAGAAAACTGTTTTTGTTTTTCTTGTTTTTTTTTAATCAGTCCCAGACTACACAAATTATGTCTTCATTTTCTGTGTCAGGCCGGGCTCAAAAGACTATTTTATAGCGTATTACGTGCGTAATGTACACACAGGTACTAAGCAGCAATAAATACATTGTTTTTCATTGTGCCACTAACAGCTGCGTATATTTATTTGGCTTATATTTGATTTTATGGGTTCAAGTAGTCTATTGTGCCCTGTACAGATATATTTCTCTTAGGCCTCATGCAGACGGCCGGGTCGGATCCAGCTGCAAGAATTCTCACAGCGGGATGCGATCCGTACTCCTTCAGTGACCCCTGCGGATCAACTCCTCCGGCGTCTCCTGCGCTCTGCAATGTGCCGGCTGCTGCCCACTAGTGACGTTGCTGCGCGGGCCCCTGCAAGGGCTGCACAGAAATAGGACATGCTGTGATTTGTTTACCACGCAAGTTTTCACGGGGTCAAATCATGGATGTCTGCATAGGATTGCATTATTTAATGCAGTCCTATGACAGCGGGCACAGGCGTAAATTCTGCGGGAAATCCTGCCGTGGAATTTCTGCCGTATGTATTTACCCTAACTCTTTGTAAGCTTTATAGAGGCAGTCCTACCTGCCGAAGCATAACACTATGTGTGGATGCACCTGCTTTAATAAAGAGCAAGATTTAATTCCAAGGACCTTACAATGCTGTTATCAGTTGTATGCAGTACAGGTATTGGAAATATTATAGGAAACACTGCCACCACTGCAAATACAATGATTTACTAAGGCCGACTGTCCACGGGCGTAGCGTCTTAACGCAAGCAGATTTCTGCCGCAGGAGAACCCTTCAAAGTCACCACGATTTTCCGCGATGAACCTATCATTATTATAGGTTCATCACGGAAAATCGCGACGTGCCGCCATTTGTATACGCGAGCGGAAAACCGCAGCGGATTTTCACTCGTGTACATCAGGCTTCGCTTTCCATAGTTATCCTATGGAAAGCGTTTCCTGTGTGCGAATAACGCAATGAAGAATCGCCCGTGGACAGGAGGCCTTACTCTGCAGTGCAAATCATTGTGTTTGCAATGGTGGCTTGTATTTACTATGGCCCTATAAGTGTGAGCATATAAGAATCAGTGCAGTCAACCCCACAAGCAATACAACACAATCAGTGAACTATTGTACACTCCCAATTGTAGCTGTATAAACATCATTAATTTAAAAACTTGCTTTAAAAGCAACAAAGTGCATTAATTATAGCCGTGAATGATAGCTTGGGCAGTTGTTTTAACTACCTATTGCCAGGTGCACTCAGCTATAACACTGCGTGTATATACTGATCTATAGCAGAAAACTGATATAGGTAGGACACAAAAAAAGCACCCTGCAGCTACCAGAAAGAGATATACAGGGCATGGACAAAAATATGGAAACAACATTAGAAATGCATGGAATTTTAACATTCACACTGAGCTGTCCTTTTAACTCCTGCTTGGCTGAGAGCTTTCCCACCAAATTTGTGTTTACCTTACCTCTTGCCCTGCTCTGGCTGGCTCTGGGAGCCAGCTGGTAACAGCAGCTGAGTGGCTCATACCCCTGACCCATGGAACCCTGTTGCTTGGGCAGTTGTTCACTTTTGCCCGGCAGCATCTGTCATATTACCTCAACTTAAAATCAGTCTCTACATGTCTAAAGGCATGCATTTCGCATGGTGTTTCTATATTTTTGTCCACCCATTTTAAGTGCAATATGGCAGTATCTTAGCACGCTCCCCCCAAAGCCTATATGTTTTCAGGAATATACTGATTGATTGTTTGATTGATTATTTAGACTACATTTTTGCTTCTCTCAGCCATACATGAACTAAAGAGTTATTTTTCTGTCCTAGACAAAGAGCTAAAGTCCATGTTTAAGAAGGTATTTAAGATGCTTATGTCCTAAGAGTAATTAAAGCATTTCTTTGTCTTAACGCCGCTTGAGGGCGAGCACCCACTGGCGTTTTTTTACCTGCGTTTTGCGTTTTTCCTGCACAGGCATAGAGATAGCATGTGTTCCTGTCCACTGGCGTTTTTTTTGCGTTGCGTTTGCCTTTTTAACATAGGAACTGTCAGTTGCATATGTGTCCTTATCTTTCTCCTAATGCACCCATGAATGTCAATGGAAATTAACGGAAAAGCTGCGAAAACGCCGCAAAAACCGCACGGAAGAAACGCGGCGAAAACGCTGCGTTTTTTTTCCCGCGGAAAACGCAATCGCCAGTGGGTGCTCGCCCTGAAAGTGGGCTTCTCTGGTTGCTGATATTCAAGTCAGATGATGTTACCTCCCAGTGATGCAAGGTTAATCCATGGAGAAAGTTTTCTGTTAAGTCGGATGTTGCTACTTTTCCAGTGATGCAATGTAAGTTGTAATCTTTACATATTGATAACGTGTGATGTAATTTGCAATCTTTATCTTTTGTAAATAGATATTATCCTTTCTATTATTCTAGATAGAATAATTCCCAAAAAGCACAATTATTCACCACTATGCTCGACTATCACCTAATTTGAATAAACTATTATTGTTAAACCTTCCATATTGTCGTATTCTCTTTAAAGCCGTCTGAACCTAAGTCTTACTCCTTAAAGCAAAACATATGTACAAGGTTGTTCTCAACCTACAAAGCATAAGTGGATCCTCCAATGTACAGAAGTTCATGGAACAGCAATGGCAATAAACATCCAGCTGAAGACAAATGAAGCTTATTTCACTTACTGCTAAGGAGCTCAGGAGCTGATGCAAAGAATTGGAAGGTGAAGAAAGCGCTGTATCCGCAGCTCATTTCCAGTCAAAATCCACACCAATTGAAAGCTGCTGATTTCACAGCATTTCCGCCCCATGAGAACGTACCCTAAAGGGCTTGTCCAAGTTATAGCTTATTGGTCAAAGCCCTTCTGCATGCAATAACATAACAAATAGTGATATACTCACCTCAGTCCACAAAGGATCAGTTCCCTGTACTACAGGAGCCAGAACATTGATAACATGCTTGCAATCCCTTCTTTCTGTGAAATACCCATAATGGAGGTGCTCTTTTATTGCATGAATTGCACAGTGAACAAGCTGTAGTAAGAATCTGTTTATTACTTCTGACAATCATCGTCACTACGGTTATAAAGCACCTACCTTCCATAGAAAATAGTACTTGACATTTGATACCTGTACCACAAGGGGTACATATTTATTACGCAATATACGAGTCAGTTTGGACCAGAACAATCCAGTGGACAGACCTTTAAACTTATCTTTACCTTTATCTTTGTAATATACTTTTCAGAACAGATTATCACATTTTCCTCCACACTGGGGTAGTGAAGACACTTGTCCTCCCATAACTGTATATATTACCTGATTTTCTTCATATATAGTATTTGAGTCATTTGCCATAAGCTACACATGCTGCATTCTCGAATGATAAAGTATACTGAAATAATCCCATAGAGTAACATGTAAATATCATTGAATCAAATGCCTCCTGACAAAGGCATAGCTCCAATATATCAATTTCATACATATAGTTATATATTAAACAAGTCCTGTTTAATGCTGTCTGATATCCAGACCAGTAAAGCTATACTGAACGTGGCATCTATTATTATCCATTAGACAGAATGTACCTTTATGCAGTGCTTAATGTAGAACGTTTAATATAGCAATGTACTGCATTGTCATGAATGTAATCTGCAACACTGCGCCCCAACACTAGGCTCCGAGCTTGTCCCGGCCCAGAGTCTTTATTTAGCCATTTCACATTTTCACAAAACTTGTCACGTTCTTGCCTCTTGTACTTGATTCTAAAATACTCTGTTAATGTTCCACTGGGGGGAAATTTGCTTCTGAAACATCCGTAGAATCTTGTATTGAATTTCCAAACTGCAAACAATAATAAGATAGATGATAAAATAAGCTCGTGTGGTAGATTTCCAAAACTCTTTAAATTGAGTGGATTAGGGTTGTTTCACATCTGTGATAGACTCTCCGGTCGGAGATTCCGGGGTGAATCCGGCACAAAACGCTGCAAGAAAAAGCACTGCATGCAGCGTTTCTTCCGGCTAAAAGCCGGGCAGCTGAGCAGAAGGCAAACAGACCCCATTAAAGTCAATGGGGTCCATCCGGCGCTGTTCAGTTCAGTTCTTGGAGGGAGCCATTCAGCCACAAGGATTCTCCTTTCCTGCTCCATGAACGGAGCAGAAAAGCGCAACCCCTGAAAGAGGTGTGAAACCACCCTTACATTTAATAAGATGTTCAGTACTTATTAGATGACAACTTAACAACCCTTGAAAGAGCCTTATCACTTGTTACAATGTGAGAATGGCAGAGCGAGGTTGTACTAAACCATAATGCCGCCTTCACACAGTGCATTGCAGCGGAAAACCCACAGCGGGCAAGTCTACACCTAAATGGTGCAGTTTTGCAGCTTTTTCTATTGCAGATCTGCCGTGAGTGTTAACCCTTGTACTTCAAGGGCTGAAATCCACAACATAAATAGGCATGCTGTAGATTTAGATTTTCAAAAAATGCTGCAGGTTTTTGATATCTCCACATAGCTTTTACTGTAAATGCGGCAGAATTACCAAAATAAAATATATAAATTTTGCAGCATTTACAGCTTGTGTGAAGCCGGCCTAAGGGTACCGTATGCTTGCAGATAGGGCAGATGCTGTGGAACTATACAGCGTTTGATATTACCAGCAGTGTGGATGGGAGTTCAGGAACATCCACATCGTATATTGATCTGCAGTACAGATTTTAAATACTGCAGCATGCCAATTTATACTGCGGATTTTCAGCTAAATTTCACCTCTTCAAACGAGGGGTGCGGATTTTGATTAGGACTTGCATTAAAATCCACAGCACATTTTCTGCAGCAGACAACCCGCCAAGTGTGAATTTAGTCTAGAAGGCAAACTGCAATGATAGTGACTTAGGCCTGTTTAGTGATAGCTAACCATTGAAAGGAACGCCTCTATAGATTCCTGTGCTTGTTTGCTCTTAAAGGGGTATTCTGGTGACATTAAGTTATGGTTGATAGGGAATAACTAGCGGATTATGAGGTCTGACAGCTGAAAACCCCACCAATCGCCAGAAAGGGGATCCCATGTTCCCCAAGAGACTGTCAAAATGAATGGAGCTGTAACATACATGCTTGGCTAATGCTCCATTAATTTCAATAGGAACGCTGAAAATAGCTGAATTCAAGTGCTTGGCAACCTCTGGTGCTCTAATTGAAATGAATGATACAGATGCAGCTCTTAAGCAACATTTCAAATTAATGGAATTGTTTGTAGTTCACAGCAGCACAAGGTGGTATGGAGCGGTGCTGCGAAGGCAAAACTTTGTAGGGAGTGCAGCAATAGACTAGCACTATGTTCCTTTTATTCTTAGGATCAGTAGGGTCCCAGAGAACAGAGTCCCACTGATCATAAAGTGATGGCATAGCTGGCGGATCATCGCCTGTGGATTACTAGCTGCTTTCCTCACTGTTACTCTACTTCGTGTTAGTGGGGGAAAGCTATGTGCAGGTGACAGCCCGACACATTTAGGAATTTATATGCTGCATGTTATATTCTTTATTACTGCTCGTTAATATGGTCCTACGGGACGCACTTAAAGAGGTTTTCCAGGAGAATACTATTGATGACCTATCATCAGGATAGTTGATCGGCTGGGCTCCGCCGCTCAGGACCCTAACCAATCAGCTAAGTGGCTGCATGCTATCAGCACTACAAATACAGAGGTCAGAGCAAAAGCAGTGGAAGCCTGTAGTGGCCAGTGCTTGTAACTGCAGAAACGGTTCCCATTGTGATGCACACATAAAAATGGCACATGGCCATTCTCTTTAGATATTTGTTTTCAGATTTTCTTAGCTTTTTTTTAATAGTGAACTTTCAGTTATCTGACCTGTGGCAAAGTTGTGCTGGTGTTGTGGAGGTCAATCATAGCAAGAGAAGGGATCCGAGACTCTGGTATTGTCTTGTTCTCTTTCCTCACCAGTTTTGAACTACGAACTAGAAAACAATGAGGAAATTATTATTATTTAATGGCTAATATCACAAATATTTTAGTAATAGCATTTAAATACTGCAGGTAGAAAAACGTGGATGTTCAGGAAATGAAGCTCATTCAGAAGTAAATACAAAGTTAGACAACATTTCTTTCTGAAAAATCATTACCTCAATATATCTACTTGTGGATTTGAGTCTTACTCTTTTATTCCCTTATTACCCACACCAAAAGGGAATACTTGCTAATGAATGGTCTTTAACAAGTACATGTATGACGTATTCACCACATAACACAAATAATCCCTAAGGAACCCACAAAATACTAACAGCAGATCAGGAAGGGTATTGTTTCTCATTAAGGAGAGCACCTGGAAGGTGTGAGGAGACTTACAAGAAGATTAAAATCGATAAATCGCCAGGCCCAGATGGAATACACCCAAGGATACTAAGGGAACAAAGTGATGAGTTAGCTAGGCCGCTATACCTAATATTTCTAGACACTATCAAGACAGGTGTTGTACCATTGGATTGGCGCATTGCCAACGTGGTTCCAATTTATAAAAAGGGGACCAAAAGTGAGCCTGGCAACTACAGGCCGGTAAGTCTCACTTCAGTAACGGGAAAAATTTTCGAGGGGATTCTGAGAGACTCCATCGATGAGCACCTCAAGGAGAACAAGGGAATAACTCCTCACCAGCATGGATTCATGAAGGGTCGCTCATGTCAGACAAATCTGATCAGTTTTTACGATGAAGTAAGCTCTAAGCTGGACCAGGGGGAGTCTATTGATCTCGTATATCTGGACTTCTCTAAAGCGTTTGACACCGTGCCACATAATAGGCTAATATACAAAATGAGACAGCTCGGACTGGGTGAAAACGTGTGCAATTGGATTAAAAATTGGCTCAATGATAGAAAGCAGAGGGTGGTAATAAATGGCTCATACTCCGATTGGACCACAGTCACTAGTGGGGTGCCACAAGGTTCAGTATTGGGCCCCATTCTGTTCAATATATTTATCAACGACCTGATAGAGGGGCTGCACAGCAAAATTTCAATATTTGCAGATGACACAAAACTATACAATATAATTAAAGGGGTTGTCCCGCGCCGAAATGTTTTTTGTTTTTTTTTCAATAGGCCCCCCGTTCGGCGCAAGACAAACCCAATGCATGTGTTAAAAAAAAAACCCGTTTAGTACTTACCCGAATCCCCGCGCTGTGGCGACTTGTTCCTTACCTTAGCAAGATGGCCGCCGGGATCTTCACCCACGATGCACCGCGGGTCTTCTCCCATGGTGCACCGTGGGCTCTGTGCGGTCCATTGCCGATTCCAGCCTCCTGATTGGCTGGAATCGGCACACGTGACGGAGCTACGAGGACCAGCTCTCCGGCACGAGCAGCCCCATTCACCAGGGAGAAGACCGGACTGCGCAAGCGCGTCTAATCGGGCGATTAGATGCTGAAATTAGACGGCACCATGGAGACGAGGACGCTAGCAACGGAACAGGTAAGTGAATAACTTCTGTATGGCTCATAATTAATGCACGATGTACATTACAAAGTGCATTAATATGGCCATACAGAAGTGTATAACCCCACTTGCTTTCGCGGGACAACCCCTTTAATGCAATGGAGGACAATGTGCAGCTACAAACGGACCTAGATAAGCTAGGGGCTTGGGCAGAAAAATGGCAAATGAAGTTCAATGTTGATAAATGTAAGGTTATGCACATGGGCAGCAAGAATGGATGTTACCAATATTCGCTTAATGGGGTACCGCTAGGGAAAAGTGATATGGAAAAAGACCTGGGGGTACTAGTGGACTATAGATTAAACTGGAGTAACCAATGCCAATCAGCTGCTGCAAAGGCAAATAAAGTTTTGGAATGCATTAAAAGAGGTATAGGGGCGAAGGACGAGAACATTATCCTTCCATTATATAAGGTATTTGTCAGGCCTCACATGGAATACTGCGTACAGTTCTGGTCACCGGTGCTCAGGAAAGATGTTACAGTATTGGAGGGGGTTCAAAGAAGAGCAACTAAACTAATACATGGAATGACTGGACTGGAATACCCAGAGAGGCTATCCAAATTGGGACTATTTACTCTAGAAAAAAGAAGGTTAAGAGGCGACCAAATAACCATGTATAAGTACATGAGGGGACAATACAAGGATCTCTCCCAGGATCTGTTTATACCCAGGACTGCAATGGTAACAAGAGGGCATCTGCTACGTTTAGAGGAAAGCAGGTTTCATCACCAACATAGAAGGAGATTCTTTACTGTTAGAGCAGCTACACTGTGGAACTCTCTGCCTGAGGAGGGGGTGATGGCAAAATCCTTAGAGGAGTTTAAAAGGGGACTTGATGTCTTTCTGGAGAGGAAGGATATTATAGGCTATAAATCCAAGATTATTTGTTAATCCGGGTATACAGGCAGGTAGGAACTATTAGGGGTTGATCCAGGGAACAGTCTGATTGCCATTAGGGAGTCGGTAAGGATTTTTTCCCCCAAAAGGGCTAATTGGCTTCTGCTCTTGGGGTTTTTTGCCTTCCTATGGATCAACAAAACAGGAGGCTAGACAGGCTGGACTAGATGGACATTGTCTTCATTCAGCCTTACGAACTATGTTACTATGTTATCCATGCTCCTCTGGGAAATATGCAAATAGAAAGATGGAACAATAGCTCAACAGCGCCAACTATCGGAAAACAGAATTCCTTCAAGTCAATGTCAGACATTTTAACAGGCTTTGTGACAATGGCTGGGAATTGTGAGCCAAAGCCAGAAAAACCATGCATACACAGCTGTTTTGGGGCAATTGCCCCTCATCATTGTGCCGAAGGTTTCTGCTGGCAATCACCCTGAAACAGCTGTGTGCATGGTTGGCTCACAATTCCCAGTCATTGTTACCAGACTTTTTAAAAAGTCTGATATTGACTTGCAGGAATACTGCCTTCCAACAGGTGGCGCTGTAGAGGTATTATTCCATCTTCCCATTTACAAATAGCAGAAACATGCTGTGGATATCTTTTTCCGGAACTGGAGAACATCTGACAGAATGTTCCAACCATAGAAAATAATAGTTTAGGCTTTGTTCACTTTTGTGTTTGTGTTTCCTATCAGGTTTCTGTTGCTCTTTGACAGACAGAATAGCACAGCAGATTGTACCATTCCATTTACAACTTTTCAGCAATGACGTAGAGACAAGGATTTGAACTTACTGACCTCAAAATTGCTGTTGTTCACTGGCTGCCACAGCTACCACTTGATGTCTGTAGTGTGCTAAACAATGACTGTCAGAGGACCAAGGCAAATGATTTCACAATTAAGTATAATGAAAACAAAGGTTTGGTACCCTGTTAGCCAGTAGACTCACATTTGACAATTAAGTATATCATCTTTTGTTATTTTAACCAGACTCTGTCGACCGCTTCCTTCTATTATAAATCTTCTTGACATCGGAGACAACTCCCCACATATAATATCCCATCCTCACAAGACATTTTGCTCTCCTCTTGTCTGCTCTTCCCATCATCTTCTCCAAGATTTTTCCAGATTCTGGAAATCACTGCCCCGACAAATAAGACTCTCTCTCACCAAACTCTTACAACAACCTTTTCAGAAAAGCCTACAGCCTACTTTAACTCTTCTCCAGTACACTATCATATGAGCACCTTCTACACTTGTCTACTGTCTTCTTTCCTCTTTCGTTGTAGATCGTAAGTCGTCCTGGTCAAGATCATTTCTTATTCTGTTCTAGTGTCTTGCTTTTGTAATTTATGTACAGTTTCCAGGTAGTTAAGGACTTTACATTAAACAATTAGCAATTATCTGAAATGTATTAAAAGCTCAAAACCACTTTAAAGAAACATACACTATATACTATAATTAATCAATTAAAATTAAATGTAAGACTTTTAGATTTGAAGAAAAATGATGACAGAATACCACTGTAAAGAGATCCAACATCCGTGCTCTTCAGTTCGGGCAAGTGGCCGTAGCTGAGTTCTGGCAGTCTCATGTCAGCTCTCGAAAACTCCCATTTTTTCTTGCTTAGTTGAAGAGGGCTCTTGTCATTGCACATCTGCATTTAAAAGTGTTATCAGTACCTGACATAGTAATATTTATGTTAGACATGTATATTTAACATAACATTTATGTTAACACAGGTCAATATGCCCCTCATCTACATATTACCCCAATATCACTGCTAGTGGTTAAGGGACATACATTACAAAGTATTTACAATGATTGGAATGATATTCAACCTATGAAACCTTTTTGATTGTTGCATTTGCTGTATAAGTGCATTTCTTGCATGTTATGATTGTATCACACAATCAGGGATAGTTAAGGAAAATTAAAAGCAAAGCTTCAGTCCTGTTGCAATATTGTCAAAGCAAGTATGCAGTCAGGAGCTTAAAATTGATATGTAACTCAGTACCTGCAGAGGAAGCAACCTGAACCAATGATGAGGTAGGCTGTGCTCCCCAGTTTACTTCAGATTAGACACGGTAGCTAAATTATAATCACAGCTCCATCAAATCGGAGCTGAGCTAAAAAGCCAAGGAGCCTGATCTGAGGAAAAATACATAGCAGTAAATTATCCCCTGTAGGTACTGGCTTACACTATCCTACCAAACGTATTGGTCATCCCTAATGGAACGTGTCTTATTAGCACCTAAGATGCAGACCACTGCAGGTTTCAGACATAGTTTGTGATGGAAACTATTAGATATATTGGTTATTCCGCTGCACACAAGCCATACATTGAAAAGTGCAATGCATCG
Organism: Eleutherodactylus coqui; assembly: GCF_035609145.1. Classification (NCBI taxonomy): domain Eukaryota; kingdom Metazoa; phylum Chordata; class Amphibia; order Anura; family Eleutherodactylidae; genus Eleutherodactylus; species Eleutherodactylus coqui. The sequence continues at coordinate 183,909,483 of NC_089843.1, read as the reverse complement.
GCCCATCTACAACGGTGCAAAGAACATTCTCGTTGGGCAGTTAAGCAATGAAAGAATGTTCTATGGAGTGACAAATCACGCTACACCATCTTCAAATCAGATGGACATACCTGGGTGTGGAGGATGGCTGGGGAACACCTTTTGCCTGTATGTGTTGTGCCAACAGTTAAGTACGGTGGAAGTTCCAGTATGGTTTGGGGATGTTTTGCGTGCTCTCACTCTATTGGTTGTAGTGGAAAGAACCATGAACATGGAGGTGTACCTTGACATTCTAGACAACAATGTGCTGCTAATAATGTAACAATACTCTGGAAATGGTCAGCAATACTTCCAAGTAGAAAACATGCCTTGTCACAAATCCAATGCTGTTTTCATGTTGGTTTGAGGAAAGGGATGTTCCACGAGTCCCAAACTGAACCCTATCATGGACATCTGTGGGAAGCTGGATCGTCGGGTCAGGAACAGCATTTATCTTATTTGAGAGAGCTCACCAGACAATAAATCGTCTTGCAGGAGGAATAGATACTCACCTCTCTTCAGCTGCCGAAGCTCAGATGCGTCTTCTCCTGCTGTCCCCTGCTCTGTAGTGCTGATCTATCAGCAGGCGGGGATTTAAAATGCCCGCCTGTTGAAAGACCTGAATGTGATTGGCTGAGGTGCTCAGCCAATTACAGGCAGCTCTCCCCGAATGAATTACAGATGAGAGCTGCCTGTGATTGGATGAGCACCTCAGCCAATCACATTCAGCTCTTTTAGCAGACGGGGATTTTAAATCCCCGCCTGCTGATAGATCAGCACCACAGAGCAGGGGACAGCAGGAGAAGATGTGGCTGAGCCTCAGTAGCTGAAGGGAGGTGAGTATCTATTTTTTTATTTTTTTTTAAACACTTTTACTGTTTTTTCAGGGAAGGGCATATATTTAAAGCCCTTCCCTGAAATCAATTGACAGGGGGCCAGCAGCAGAATCCTCTACTGCAGCTGTCATGTGTGACAGCTGCAGTAGAGAATTGAAGAATTCCTCTGCTGCATCTGTCACAGATGTGGGAGATGTAGCAGCAGGGAATTCTTTTTACTAGCAGGGGTTAAGGAAACATCTGCCGCATGCAGCAGATGTGTTCTTTATCCTCGCAGGGGAAACAGCAGCGGTGGACAGGTAAGTTTACTTTTAATTTTTTTTTTTTTACACTAAAATTATTGTTTTTCAGGGAAGGACTTATATTTAAAGCCCTTCCCTGAAAAACAATGCAGGGGTGTTGGCAGACCATTGTTTTCAATGGAGCCGCCGGCAGCAGCGGCAGCTCCATTGAAAACAATGCACAGACCTGGATTCACACGTGTTTTTGCACGTACATGGGTGCGCACTTATGTACGCATCTATGTACGCACAAAAACGCGCTCGTGTGAAGCCACCCTAAAGCTGATTTTTTCGTCATCAATTTTCAATTCACTGATTTTCCCTATATATTTGCCTCTTCTATGTAAGAATCACCAGCCAGAAGCCCATTTTATGGGGTAGTTGTCTTCGCTGTGTATTGCTAAGTACCTCTTTATTTTAGATTTTTTTGGGGGAAAAAAATCCCCAAAAACCCACTAGGTATAAAACAACAACATACGCTTTTATTTTATGGATAATATGGTGTGCCATCTTACCAGTGTTGTAGTGTTCGGGTTGTAAGGCTTTGCTCCATTTTTCTTTAAAGAACCGACAAACACCTTTCCTCTTTCTTCTCCTCTTCAAATAAATACAAAATTTTGTGTTTACTAGCACTCTAGTAATAAACATAGCCCCTGAGAAAAGTCTATTTTATAGTACATTAGAACTTGGTCATATAGCATCATAAGCTGAATATCTAACTTTGTTTTTAGGCATAAGATTCCGTTTTAGTAAAGGAGTTTTCCGGGACTTTAATATTGAAGGCTTATCCTTAGGATAGGCCCATTAATATCAGATCGGTGGGGGTACGAATATCAGCAACCCCACTGAACAGGTGATTAAACGGGCTTTGGTGCTTGGCAAGCCTGGTCACTCACAGGCATAGCTTCATACATTTTGTAGTGGCTGAGGTGCAGTAAGCTGCAATACCAGGCACAGATACTACCAAATGCAATGAAGAGGATGAAGCTGATTGGTGGAGGTGCCTGGAGTTCCGATCCGATATTGATGGGCTATCATAAGGATAGGTCATCAATATTTAAGTCCCAGAAAACTTTTTAACCGTAAAAATTCAAGCTAATGTAAATATATCCAAAAAATAATCAGCTCATCTATTATTAACCCATAGCCTAAGACCAAAAGGCATGCCAGGAGAAATTCAGATAGTTGGAACAACATGCAAGAGCAGTACATTTCAGCACACCCGGGTTCCATTCAAATTTCCATTGGTGTTATACATTGTGTTTGTTTTTAAATGCCTCAATAAATATGGAGTCTTTCCAGGAGTTTTCCGAGTCTACCATTTCTGTAAATCCACCTCTCCCTGCTCTTGCTGTATCCTGCGGCATTGCTTCGAGTCTCCCCTCTGCCATTAGATTTACAGGCTTCCCCAGCCTCTTTATGGGAAGTCACAGGCGCTGCAGCCAATAACAGTCTTCAGCACTTGATCACCGAGCTGTTATTGGTTGCAGCTCGATGTACCTTCCTGGATTGGAGGTTGAAATCCCCACCTCCAGGAAGGGCTGGCTGTGATTGGTTCTGGAGTGCCGTGACTCGGGCAATAAGAGATGGAGCTCGATGAACCAATCGCAGCCATTCAATGATTAATTTTTGTGCGATGCAATGCAACAGAGAGGAAGGCTCTATAGGGAAACATGGGCTACAAGACCTCAGAGGTCCTGTGCATATCACAAAACAAGCAAGGTTTTTGACTCGTAATGCTGCAGGCTAAAAAACATTACAAATGTGAGGGAACCCATAGGAAAACATGGGCTTCAGATACATGCGATTTATAGCATTGTCACATTGCAAGAAAATCGCATGACTTTATTGATCGTGTGAAGGAGCCTTGAAAACACAACATGTGCTACTATTGTCTAAGCTGCATGAAATATATGCTCACCAAAGTTTATGGAAAGTGATTAAAATATGCATACATCCGTATTTCATCAGTATTTGTTATCTATGTGCCTCTGTATTTGTATACATTGGTAATACTTATCCAGTGAGCTGAAGCAAAGCAATTAACGTCTACTGCGAGATTTCTTTGTCGGGTCATTTGAGCGATTGTTCGCCCTATAGTTGTCCCATGTAAAGCCACCCTTACTCCTACCTCTCCAATGAAATAAACTTCTACACTTGGCCAACTCGAAGATGTTTATAGCGCAGTCTAGCTGTCTTCAAACAAGCAAACTGCTTTACAAGTCCAGAACTGTAGAGTTATTGTATGTTACTTATTACTACATCTATTCGTCATTTGAAATGTTCTTGACATTGAACATCAATCTGTCTAAAGTCCTAGTAATCTTTCTCTTATGCGGTGATAGTAACATTGAATATTTTACCATATTATTATCCCGTCATATACAGTGGCATGGGGGAAAAATAAGTTACACATACGCACTCTTCAGTTACCTGAAGCTTATATGGCCAGGTACCGATGATGCATTGGTTGAGGACATCAGATGAGGAGAGATGGCAGTAAGATTGTAATTGATTGGAGGAATTATACTACATGCGCTTTTTTGATGGTCTAAGCTGGTGCTGGACTCCTTCAATGCGAGATAAGGCATTGTTCTGTTCTGATTTGATCCGTTAAATAAAGTGCTAGCATTAGAAGCCACATCAATCTTCTCACACTTATCTGTATCCATTTTAATTATCTTGACTTTTAAAGGCTTTGCATCCTTTCCTTTAGATTCTATGTTGAAGTCCTATAAAAAAAAAATAAAAGCAAAAAATGTTAGCTCAAAACTGGCTAGCCTAAATGGGTTGTCTAGGATTTTTACTATTGATGACTTATCTACAGGATAGTAAAACCTTGTAGTTAGAAGCACAGACCAAACAAACTGTGAATACAGGGAAGTGGTTCCAAATGCATGCCCCCCCCCAAAAAAGGATCCTGACCCTGGATCCAATACCACAGCCAACAAAAAAGAGGGTCAAAACATTGCTGTCTGCTATGAAGGAGGAATAAAGTTGCATCACGCTGGATGTATTTTGCTCCATTTATGCTGCTCCATTTATGAATTCTTTTTTGTTAGTTATCCACAGGATAGGTCATTACTGCTTGATCAGTGGGGATAGATCGCTCAGGAAGCCTGCCAATTAGCTTCCAGCACTTTCCACAGTGACAGTGGGCCCGGGATTCTGAGCGGCGACCCCTGCCGATCAACGATTGATGACCTATCCTGAGGATAGGTCATCAATAGTAAAAATCTTGGAAACCTATTTAAATAAACAATGTATCTGTGGCCTGAGCTATGCAAGTGTCACTTTCAAGATTCTGCCCTGTGACCTGCATTTGAGTTATTTTATCCTTTAGAGTACAGGCTCATAAATATCTATATGGGTCCTTCGTCAGTTTGATAAAGATTAGAGATGAGCGAGCATACTCGTCCGAGCTTGATGCTCGCTCGAGTATTAGGGTGTTCGAGATGCTCGTTACTCGAGACGAGCACCACGCGGTACTCGAGTCAATTCCATTTCCTTCCCTGCATGTTTAGTGCCATTTTCTGGCCAATAGACATGCAGGGAAGGCATTACAACTTCCTCCTGTGACGTGCCAGCCCTATCCCACCCCCCTGTAGTGAGTGGCTGGGGAGATCAAGTGACCGCCAAGTACTTAAAGCGGTCCCGCCCGCCGCTCGCCTCAGACTCACACTGGGAGAGATTAGGGAGAGTGCTACTGCTGCAATAGGGAGAGTGTTAGACTACTGTTAGCGTCTTCAAGGACCCCAACGGTCCTTCTTAGGGCCAGATCTAACCATGTGCATTACTGTTGTGGCTGCTGGGAGCAGTTTTGCACAATTTCTTTTTTTTTAATCTCAGGCTGTGCAGGCTATTACAGCTATAGCGTTCTCAGTCTGCAGTCAATTATACAGAGTATAAGGGCAGTACTGGTGAGGCAGGGACAGTGGTAGTGTAGAATCCTGTCTACAAGAACCCCAACGCTCCTTATTAGGGCCACATCTGACTGTGTGCATTACTGTTGTGGCTGCTGGGAGCAGTTTTGCACCAAAACATTTTTTTTTCATCTCGGGCTGTGCAGGCTATTACAGTTATAGCGTTCTCAGTCTGCAGTCAATTATACAGAGTATAGGGGCAGAACTGGTGAGGCAGGGACAGTGGTAGTGTAGAATCCTGTCTACAAGAACCCCCAAAAAAGCTCCTTCTTAGGGCTACCTGTGACCATGTGCATTTTACTGCCTGGCTGCTGGGAGTTGTAGTGCCTCACTATTACCCAGCTAGGCCTTTCTGCAGCCTTGTGTATAATTTTTTTCTGACTGCAGTTTGTGTTACATAACTGCTGTCAGCCTCCAACTGTACGCCAATATTTCCATAATTTTTTACACCGCTCTGTGTGTGCCGTCAACTTCACGCACAGCGTGCGGTGACAGCCCCTGATAAAGGAAAAGTCATACACACGCCATATAGCCTGTATTCTTTTTCAAAATTTTTTTAAAAAAGCTCCTTCGTTTGGGCTACCTGTGATCGTGTGCATTTTACTACCTGGCTGCTGGGAGTTGTAGTGAATCACTATTGCACGGCTAGACCAGTTTGCAACCTTCCTTATTCTTTGTTTCTGCCTGGAGTTAGCGTTACATAACCGCTGTCAGCGTGAAAGTGTACGCCAATAATTCCATAATTATTCACACCGCTCTGTGTCTGCCGTCAACTTCATGCACAGCGTGCGGTGACAGCCCCTGATAGAGGGAAAGTCATATACACGCTATATAGCCTGTATTCTTTTTCAAAAAAATTTAAATAAAAGCTCCTTCATTGGGCTACCTGTGACCGTGTGCATTTTACTACCTGGCTGCTGGGAGTTGTAGTGAATCACTATTGCACAGCTAGGCCCATTTGCAGCCTTCCTTATTCTTTGTTTCTGCCTGGAGTTAGCGTTACATAACCGCTGTCAGCGTGAAAGTGTACGCCAATAATTCCGTAATTATTCACACCGCTCAGTGTCTGCCGTCAACTTCACGCACAGCGTGCGGCGACAGCCCCTGATAGAGGGAAAGTCATTTACACGCTATACAACCTGTATTCTTTTTTTTAAAAAAATTAAATGAAAGCTCCTTCGTTGGGCTACCTGTGACCGTGTGCATTTTACTACCTGGCTGCTGGGAGTTGTAGTGAATCACTATTGCACGGCTAGGCCTGTTTGCAGCCTTCCTTATTCTTTGTTTCTGCCTGGAGTTAGCGTTACATAACCGCTGTCAGCGTGAAAGTGTACGCCAATAATTCCATAATTATTCACACCGCTCAGTGTCTGCTCTATTCGTAATGCACAATGCTGAGGGGTAGGGGTAGGGCTAGAGGACGTGGACGCGGGCGAGGACGTGGAGGTCCAAGTGAGGGTGTGGGCGCAGGCCGAGTTCTTGGTCCAGGTGAATCGCAGCCAGCTGCTGCGGGATTAGGAGAGGGGCAAGTTTCTGAGGTCCCCAGCTTCATATCACAATTTTTGGGTCCACATGGTAGACCTTTATTACAAACAGAGCAGTGTGAGCAGGTCCTGTCATGGATGGCAGAAAATGCATCCAGCAATGTATCGACCACCCAGTCTTCTACGCCATCCACTGCTGCAACTCTGAATCCTCTGGCTGCTGCTCCTCCTTCCTCCCAGCCTCCTCACTCCCTGAAAATGACACATTCTGATGAGCAGACAGACTCCCAGGAACTGTTCTTGGGCCCCTGCCTTGATTGGGAAAAAATGGTTCCTCTCTCACCTGAGGAGTTTGTCGTGACCGATACCCAACCTTTGGAAAGTTCCCGGGGTCCAGGTGATGAGGCTGGGGACTTCCGACAACTATCTCAAGAGCTTTCAGTGGGTGAGGAGGACGATGATGATGAGACACAGTTGTCTATCAGTAAGGTAGTAGTAAGGGCAGTAAGTCCGAGGGAGGAGCGCACAGAGGATTCGGAGGAAGAGCCGCTGGACGATGAGGTGACTGACCCCACCTGGTTCGCTAAGCCAACTGAGGACAGGCCTTCAGAGGGGGAGGCAAATGCAGCAGCAGTACAGGTTGGAAGAGGCAGTGGGGTGGCCAGGGGTAGAGGCAGGGCCAGAGCGAAGACTCCCCCAACTGTTTCCCAAAGCACCCCCTAGCGCCAAGCCACCCTGCAGAGGCCTAGGTCTTCAAAGGTGTGGATGTTTTTCAGTGAGAGCGCGGCCGACCGACGAACAATGGTGTGCAACCTGTGTCGCGCCAAGATCAGCCAGGGAGCCACCAGTACCAGCCTCACCACCACCAGCATGCGCAGGCATATGATGGCCAAGCACCCCACAGGGTGGGACGAAGGCCGTTCACCGCATCCGGGTCACACTACTGCCTCTCCCCCTGTGCCCTAACCTGCCACTCAGATCCAACCCCCCTCTCAGGGCACAGGCACGAGCGCCTCCCGGCCTGCACCCACACCCTCACCTCCGCTGTCCTCGGCTCCATCCAGCAATGTCTCACAGCGCAGCGTCCAGCTGTCGTTAGCGCAAGCGCAAATACGCCGCCATGCACCCCCACGCTCAAGCTTTAAACGTGTACATTGCAAAATTCATCAGCCTGGAGATGCTGCCGTACAGGCTTGTGGAAATGGAGGCTTTCAAAAACATGATAGCGGCGGCAGTCCCACGCTACTCGGTCCCCAGTCGCCACTATTTTTCCCGGTGTGCTGTCCCAGCGCTGCACCAGCACGTCTCCCACAACATCAATCGTGCCCTCACCAACGCGATTACTGGGAAGGTCCACTTAACCACGGACACGTGGACAAGCACTCACGGGCAGGGCCACTATATCTCCCTGACGGCACATTGGGTGAATTTGGTGGAGGCTGGGATCGAGTCAGAGCCTGGGACCGCACACGTCCTAGCCACACCCAGAATTGCGGGTCCTTCCTCGGTTCTGGTATCTGTGGCGGTCTATGCCACCTCCTCTAAACCCTCCCCCTCCTCCTACGCAACCTCTACCTCTCAATTAAGAAATGTGAGCAACACGTCGCCAGCAGTCTGTGTGGCGCGGCGCGGCAGCACAGCGGTGGGCAAGCATCAGCAGGTTGTGCTGAAACTACTCAGCCTAGGTGACAAGAGGCACACGGCCCCTGAGCTGTTGCAGGGTCTGACAGAGCAGACCGACCTCTGGCTTTCGCCGCTAAGCCTCCAACCGGGCATGGTCGTATGTGACAACGGCCGTAACCTGGTGGCGGCTCTGCAGCTCGGCAGCCTCACACACGTGCCATGCCTGGCCCATGTCTTCAATCTGGTGGTTCAGCGGTTTCTGAAAAACTACACGCACTTATCTGACCTGCTCGGCAAGGTGCGCCGCGTCTGCGCACATTTCCGCAAGTCCACCACAGACGCTGCCACCCTGAGGACCCTGCAACATCGGTTTAATCTGCCAGAGCACCGACTGCTGTGCGACGTGCCCACACGGTGGAATTCTACGCTGCACAGGGATCTGCTTATACTGCTGCCACAAGGATGTTACTGGGGTCTTCCTATACTTCTGCTACAGAAATGTTACTGGGATCTGTCTATACTATTACTACAGAAATGTTACAGGGGTCTGCGTATACTTCTGCTGCAACAATGGTACTGGGGTCTGCCCATTCTTCTGCTACATAAATGTTTCAGGGGTCTGCTTATACTGCGGTGACAGACATGTTACTGAGGTCTGCCTTTACTTCTACAGAAATGGTACTGGAGTCTGCCTATACTGCTGCTACAAAAATGTTACTGGGGTCTGCCTATGCTTCTGCTACATAAATGTTTCAGGGGTCTGCTTATACTGCTGCTACAGAAATGTTACAGGGGTCTGCCTATACTGCTGCTACAGAAATGTTACAGGGGTCTGCCTATACTGTTACTACAGAAATGTTACTGGGGTCTGCCTATACTTCTACTACAGAAATTGTGCTGGGGTCTGCCTATACTGCTGCCACTTAAATGTTACAGAGGTTTGCCTATACTCCTGCTACTGAAATGTTACAGGGGTCTGCCTTACTGCTGCAACACAAATGTTACAGGGGTCTGCCTATACTGTTACTACAGAAATGTTACTGGGGTCTGTCTATACTGTTACTACAGAAATGTTACTGGGGTCTGTCTATACTGTTACTACTGAAATGTTACAAATACTGGGCTCTGCCTCTACTGCTGCTACTGAAATGTTACAGGGGTCTGCATATACTGCTGCTACAGAAATGTTACAGGGGTCTGACAATACTGCTGCTACATAAATGTTACTAGGGGGTCTGCGTATACTTCTGCTACTAAAATGTTACTGGGGTCTGCCTATACTTCTGGTACGTAAATGTTACAGGGTTCTGCCTATACTTCTGCTACAGAAATGTTACAGGGGTCTGCCTATACTTCTGCTAATGAAATGTTACTGGTGTCTGTCTCTACTGTTACTACAGAAATGTTACTGGGGTCTCCCTAGACTTCTGCAACATAACTGTTACTGTGGTCAGCTTATACCTTTGCTACCGGAATATTACAGGGGTCTATCTATACTATGGGTGCACTAAGTCTTCCGATCGCTGTGTTCTACCTATCTGGCCCCCAAAAAAACCCAGACTGACTAGGGCATGGAGTGTGGGCCGAAGTCAACATGCATTTTCTCTCACGTAACCTCAGCTATCCGGGGCACTGCAATGGGATTTCTTTCTGTACTGTCTGTGGGTTCCTGTAAGCCACCCATGCTGTGTGTGCACACAGACTTGCCATAGCGGAGTTGTACCTGCCTGGCACTTTAAAAAAAAAACTAGACTGACTAGGGCATGAAGTGTGGGCCGAAGCCAACATGCATTTTCTCTCACGTAACCTCAGCTATCCGGGGCACTGCAATGGGATTTCTTTCTGTACCGTCTGTGGGTTCCTGCTAGCCACCCATGTTGCGGGTGCACACAGACTTGCGATAGCGGAGTTGTACCTGCCTGGCACTTTAAAAAAAAAAAAACAGACTGACTAGGGCATGGAGTGTGGGCCGAAGCCAACATCTATTTTCTCTCACATAACCTCAGCTATCCGGGGCACTGCAATGGGATTTCTTTATTTACCGTCTGTGGGTTCCTGCTAGCCACCCATGCTGCGGGTGCACACAGACTTCCCATAGCGGAGTTGTACCTGCCTGGCACTTAAAAAAAAACACAGACTGACTAGGGCATGGAGTGTGGGCAGAAGCCAACATGTATTTTCTCTCACGTAACCTCAGCTATCCGGGGCACTGCAATGGGATTTCTTTATGTACCGTCTGTGTGTTTCTGGGAGCAACCCATGCTGTGGGTGCACACAGACTTCCCATAGTGGTGTTTTACCTGTCTGTCCCCAAAACACTGACAGACTTGGGTAGGGTGCAGAGTGCAGATGGCTTACCCCTTGCGTTGTCGATGAGGTATCCGACACCCAAACAGAATGAGTAGTGTGTGGACACATGGATTCCCCATTGCTATGTCACTCGCAGCACCTTGGGCCCCACAAGGTGTTTGCTGGGACAGGGGCTGACCTAGGGCCCGCTCACATACTTCCCACACGAAGTATTGCTGCGTTGTGGAGATGTGTAGAAGTGCTGGGCTGGCAGCTGAGTCCCCTTTATGCCCACATTTGCAGCTCCTGACGGAGGTGGCACAGGATTGGAATGAAGATCAAACATCAATCTATTATCAATTCTCAACAGCATTGTGGGCTATCACCCACACTTTCAAAGAGGGTCGCTGCCTGCCCCTGCCAACCCTCTGCAGTGTGTGCCTCTGGTTCCTCCTCATGGCAGACGCACTTATAAATAGACATGAGGGTGGTGTGGCTATGAAGCCAGCGTGTGGCATGAGGGCAGCTGAAGGCTGCGCAGGGATACTTTTGTGTGCGCTGCGGACGCAGGGTCGTGCGGGGGGGGGGGGGGGTGTTGGGCAGCATGTAACCCAGGAGAAGTGGCAGCGGTGTGTCCCGCAGGCAGTGCTTGTGCTTGGTTGCAGGTAGTGTGGTGCTTAGCTAAGGTGTGCCTTGCTAATGAGGGTTTGTCCGAAGTAAAAATTGTTAGGGGGGGGTGGTCCACTCTTGCTGCTATTGTGGCTTAATAGTGAGACCTAGGAACCTGAGATGCAGCCCTGCATGTTGCCCCTCGCCTGCCCTATCCGTTTCTGTGTCGTTTCAATCACTTTCTTAGATTTTCACAAATGAAAACCTTAGCGGAGCACCTGTCATATACAAAAGTGCTCGAGTCGCCCATTGACTTTAATGGGGTTCGTTACTCGAAACGAACTCTCAAGCATCGCGGAAAGCTCGACTCGAGCAACGAGCACCCGAGCATTTTGGTGCTCGCTCATCTCTAATAAAGATCCTTTTAATATGTCTTTATGCTTAATGAAGGCTAACTGTCCTTAATGAAGGCTAACTGTCCTTAATGAAGGCTAACTGTTGAGTTCTTGTGTTGCCAAACACACTTATACATCTGCTGTGATAAAAGAAATATAGATTCATACCTGTATGGCTAATGCTTTCTTCTCTCCTGGATAATCATCTTTTTTGCAGTTTTTTATTTTCCGGGGTGGTGATGGATTGTCTTTAGAAAGCTTCTGGACTTTGGCACTGATTTCTTGTGAGAACCTTTCAAGAACGTTACAAAAAAATGATTATATCATACAGTTACATATCATGCAACCTGCATTGCAATCTCTTAAAGGGGTGGTCCAAGTTGTGGGTTTTTACTAAAAAGCCTTTGCCAACGAGTAAAATAACAAAATGGAATATATTCACCTTTCCTTGCTCCCATTGTATCCTATGCCACTGCTCTCGGTCTCTACTATGACGTCAAATTTACAGGCTGCCCCAGCCTGTTTACGGTATATCATAGGCACTGCAGCCAATAACAGCTTGCTACTCTCTGTTATTGGCTGTGGTGCCTATGACGTCCCTTAAACCGGGTGGGACTACAGCTTGCAAATAAACAATGCAGTGGGGGACTGAGCACCAGCATGGGACATAGCAGGAGTTGGGAGAGATGAGTATATTCCAGTTTATTATTGTACTGCATCGCAAAGGCTTTTTAGTAAAAAGCCATAACTTGGGCAACCCACTTAATGAATATTATTTCACGGCAAATCGCAAAGTTCCTCCCCACAATAAACTTTACAGTCCCTGCTGTGTTAACTAGAATATTCCAGCAATCCACAAATGCAGCTTAACCATAAAATATTATGTTCTAATAGGACATCATTGACCATGTTGGATGCATTGCTATTGTAGCAATTCCACACAAGAGGTACAAAAGATTGTGTGTAGGCAAAGGTATGCAGTAAGCCTCGTTCAGACGGACTTATTGTATCCGTGTTTAAGGGCACTTTTACATGGGCTGATATAGGTGTTTGACAAGCGCTGATCATCGAGATTGATGCTTGTTTACATGGCCTTTAATGGCCCCTTTACAAGGACTGATTTTAATGTTTAATAAGTGCCAATCATTGAGTTTTACAAAGGCCAATTCAGACTCATACAGTCATTTATCCCCCATGCACTTTCATCGCTGTCGGCAGCACATTTCCCATTCACACAGGCAGATCAGTTGCCTAGAATGATGATTTTTCTGGCTGCACAAAAGACGTGATTAGCCAACAAATATGCATTTGTATTGTATCCTTTTAGAAATCACAATTTGCTAACAAGTAGCTTCTCACCCACCTCTCAGAGAAGCCATCCTTCTTAAATAAGTCATGCTGCAACAAAATCATACATGATGGCCTTCTGTCTGGATCAATTTGTAGGCAGTTCTGAAAAGAAAAAAAATGGTAATTGTTAAGTAGTTAACCAGGATGCTTAACCCTTTCCAATCCAGTGTTGGCCCTTGTTGGACATTAAGATTTCCCTCCAATATCGGATGAGGGTCGACAAATATTTCTAACAGTATGCAGGACAGTGCTCCGGTGTCAGAGCCTGTTCTGCATATGTATGTTACAATGTACAGGCCAGCGCTCCATCCGTATACTGTAACATACGTATGCAGAACAGCCTCTGACATTGGAGCATTGTCCTGCATACTGTTATAAACATGTGTTGGTCCTCATCCAACATTGGAGCTATGCAGGGAAATCTTAAACCTTTCCAATCCAATGTCGAGCCTGCCCCGACATCATCATTTCCCTCCACAGCTCCGATGTCCTGGCAGGCCCGACACTGCAGTGCAGGAGTGCATCTGCACAGCGTCAGATCGTCAGACACATCGGGTGCAGATGCACTCCTGCACTGATCCTCATCAAGCACCCCCAAGGAGAAGGCAGAAAGGGTTTTTAATCCTTTCTGCCTTCTGCTTTACACATTACATAGCGCTCAATTAGCGCTATGTAATGCACAGAGATTCAGGCCGGCGATCATGTGACCGCCGGTGTTACCTGACTCCCAGCGGTCACATGAACGCTGAGCCGGGAGCCTGCACCGTGGGGAGATCTGCTTACCTGTCCGGCGTCTTCCGCATTGTCCCTTCTGCCTCCCGGCCCTGCGATCATGTGACCACTGGGTGCCACCTGACCCCGGCGGTCACATGATCGCCGAGTCGGGAGGCAGAAGGGAGAATGCGGAAGACGCCGGACAGGTAAGCAGGTCGCTCCATGGTGCAGTGAGCACCTGCACCCTCCTGATCTGACAGAAGGGAAAATGTATTTTTTCTCATCCGTTCTGCCCAGCTCCAATTTATTTGGAGCTGGGGAGAATGGATGAGAAAAAATAAATGGATTGGAAAGGGTTAATGTCAGACGAGGGCCGACACTGGATTGAAAAGGGTTAATGTTCACAAAATCTATATATATAAAATTGAATGTATGTCTGTCTGCGTGCGTGCGTGCGTGTGTGCGTGCGTGCGTGTTTGTCCTTTATGCGCTACTACACCATTCATCCGATCGCCATGAAACTTTGGGAAGTTGTTGAGTACACTCCTGGGAAGATTATAGGCATAGTACAAATATCCTACGATAAATGGCGCGCGAGCTTCGTCGAAAGTTACGCCCCCCCCCCCCCACGTAGATCGAATAAGTAAGCCACCTGCTATTGTGATGTCATCACTGATGTCATCAACATCGGACGCCCTTGAACATGCCCCAACATGTTCTATAAAGCTGCATTGTGATGTCATTAAGGCTCTATTATGACACGTACAGCTTGGAACCACTAGAGCACGCCAGCCAATTACCATTGGAGTTGGAAGTGGGTAAACAAGTACTAGGATATCTTCCTAAGAAGCCACAGCAGCCGGATAAATTGTATGTTCCACCCAACGGCTATCTTATTCAGCCCGCAAGGGGGAAGCAGCGGCCTACAAAATCTAATTCTCTCATTTCCTGATGTCATAGATAGATAGATAGATAGATAGATAGATAGATAGATAGACTGTATGCAATAACCCTGATAGATAGATAGATAGACTGTATGCAATAACCCAGATAGATAGATAGATAGATAGATAGATAGATAGATAGATAGATAGATAGATAGATAGATAGACTGTATGCAATGACACGTACAGCTTGAAACCATAAATACTAGAGCACGCCAGCCATTTACAGTCAGTCTCCATTGAAGTTGGAAGTGGGCAAACATGTACTAGGCCAGTGATGGCGAACCTTTTAGGGACCGAGTGCCCAAACTACAACCCAAAACCCACTTATGTATCGCAAAGTGCCAACACGTCAGGGGGCGGGGCTTATCACAACGTATGATTTTACCCCCGTCGTTCTAAAAAGGACAAGGCTGTTTCAGAATAGACCGGGTGCAGATTCTGACTGCTTTTTGGACGCGGAAATACTGCAGAATGTGCTCAGCGGAGATTTCTGTGGAAAATTCTGCAGCATTTCCGCATCTAAAAAGCAGTCAAAATCTGCACCCGGTCTATTCTGAAAGAGCCCTGCCCATTTCTGCCACATGTACACATACCCCAGCGGTAATAGTGACACCTTCACCCCAGCGATAATAGTGACATCCCACAGCAGTAATAATAGTGACACTCCCCCCATTAGTAATAAGAGTGACATACCCCAGCGGTAAACCTCAGTGGTCGCTGCTGCCGTCATCTAGATATATAAAAACGTAGTATGTATGTATGTCTGTCTTCGCAGCAACGCGCGAGCATGCCCCAACATGTTCTCATAAGCTGCATTGTGATGTCATTAAGGCTCTATTATGACACGTACAGCTTGGAACCACTAGAGCACGCCAGCCAATTACCATTGGAGTTGGAAGTGGGTAAACAAGTACTAGGATATCTTCCTAAGAAGCCACAGCAGCCGGATAAATTGTATGTTCCACCCAACGGCTATTTTATTCAGCCCGCAAGGGGGAAGCAGCGGCCTACAAAATCTAATTCTCTCATTTCCTGATGTCATAGATAGATAGATAGATAGATAGATAGATAGATAGATAGATAGATAGATAGACTGTATGCAATAACCCTGATAGATAGATAGATAGATAGATAGACTGTATGCAATAACCCTGATAGATAGATAGATAGATAGATAGATAGATAGATAGATAGATAGATAGATAGATAGACTGTATGCAATAACCCAGATAGATAGATAGATAGATAGACTGTATGCAATAACCCAGATAGATAGATAGATAGACTGTATGCAATAACCCTGATAGATAGATAGATAGATAGATAGATAGATAGATAGATAGATAGATAGATAGACTGTATGCAATGACACGTACAGCTTGAAACCATAAATACTAGAGCACGCCAGCCATTTACAGTCAGTCTCCATTGGAGTTGGAAGTGGGCAAACATGTACTAGGCTATCTTCCCAAGAAGCCACAGCAGCCGGATAAATTGTATGTTCCACCCAACGGCTATTTTATTCAGCCCGCAAGGGGGAAGCAGCGGCCTACAAAATCTCATTCAGGTAGGTAGGTTCAGTTCTTGGAGGTTGGGGAATGCTTATGGGCAAGGCCTTATGTCTCATCCCAACTTAATTCTCTCACTTCCCAATGTCATAGAAACTTAAAATTTGGCACGAGCATTGATTATGTCATAAATAGGAAAAGTTAATGGGTCCCAACTCGATTATTCAATTCAAAGCGCCAAAGAATTAGCGTTCAAATTTTACGTACGGAATCTAATTCTCTCATTTCCTGATGTCATAGATAGATAGATAGATAGATAGATAGATAGATAGACTGTATGCAATAACCCTGATAGATAGATAGATAGATAGATAGATAGATAGATAGATAGATAGACTGTATGCAATGACACGTACAGCTTGAAACCATAAATACTAGAGCACGCCAGCCATTTACAGTCAGTCTCCATTGGAGTTGGAAGTGGGCAAACATGTACTAGGCTATCTTCCCAAGAAGCCACAGCAGCCGGATAAATTGGATGTTCCACACAACGGCTATTTTATTCAGCCTGCAAGGGGGAAGCAGCGGCCTACAAAACCTCAGTGGTCGCTGCTGCCGTCATCTAGATATATAAAAACGAATGTATGTATGTATGTCTGTCTTCGCAGCAACGCGCGACGGGTACGCTAGTCTATATATATAAAATTGAATGTATGTCTGTCTGCGTGCGTGCGTGCGTGTTTGTCCTTTATGCGCTACTACACCATTCATCCGATCGCCATGAAACTTTGGGAAGTTGTTGAGTACACTCCTGGGAAGATTATAGGCATAGTACAAATATCCTACGATAAATGGCGCGCGAGCGTCGTCGAAAGTTACGCCCCCCCCCCCACGTAGATCGAATAAGTAAGCCACCTGCTATTGTGATGTCATCACTGATGTCATCAACATCGGACGCCCTTGAACATGCCCCAACATGTTCTATAAAGCTGCATTGTGATGTCATTAAGGCTCTATTATGACACGTACAGCTTGGAACCACTAGAGCACGCCAGCCAATTACCATTGGAGTTGGAAGTGGGTAAACAAGTACTAGGATATCTTCCTAAGAAGCCACAGCAGCCGGATAAATTGTATGTTTCACCCAACGGCTATTTTATTCAGCCCGCAAGGGGGAAGCAGCGGCCTACAAAATCTAATTCTCTCATTTCCTGATGTCATAGATAGATAGATAGATAGATAGATAGATAGATAGATAGATAGATAGATAGACTGTATGCAATAACCCTGATAGATAGATAGATAGATAGATAGATAGATAGATAGATAGATAGATAGATAGACTGTATGCAATGACACGTACAGCTTGAAACCATAAATACTAGAGCACGCCAGCCATTTACAGTCAGTCTCCATTGAAGTTGGAAGTGGGCAAACATGTACTAGGCCAGTGATGGCGAACCTTTTAGGGACCGAGTGCCCAAACTACAACCCAAAACCCACTTATGTATCGCAAAGTGCCAACACGTCAGGGGGCGGGGCTTATCACAACGTATGATTTTACCCCCGTCGTTCTAAAAAGGACAAGGCTGTTTCAGAATAGACCGGGTGCAGATTCTGACTGCTTTTTGGACGCGGAAATACTGCAGAATGTGCTCAGCGGAGATTTCTGTGGAAAATTCTGCAGCATTTCCGCATCTAAAAAGCAGTCAAAATCTGCACCCGGTCTATTCTGAAAGAGCCCTGCCCATTTCTGCCACATGTACACATACCCCAGCGGTAATAGTGACACCTTCACCCCAGCGATAATAGTGACATCCCACAGCAGTAATAATAGTGACACTCCCCCCATTAGTAATAAGAGTGACATACCCCAGCGGTAAACCTCAGTGGTCGCTGCTGCCGTCATCTAGATATATAAAAACGTAGTATGTATGTATGTCTGTCTTCGCAGCAACGCGCGAACATGCCCCAACATGTTCTCATAAGCTGCATTGTGATGTCATTAAGGCTCTATTATGACACGTACAGCTTGGAACCACTAGAGCACGCCAGCCAATTACCATTGGAGTTGGAAGTGGGTAAACAAGTACTAGGATATCTTCCTAAGAAGCCACAGCAGCCGGATAAATTGTATGTTCCACCCAACGGCTATTTTATTCAGCCCGCAAGGGGGAAGCAGCGGCCTACAAAATCTCATTCAGGTAGGTAGGTTCAGTTCTTGGAGGTTGGGGAATGCTTATGGGCAAGGCCTTATGTCTCATCCCAACTCGATTATTCAATTCTAAGCGCAAAAGAATTAGCGTCCAAATTTTATGTACGGAATTTAATTCTCTCATTTCCCAATGTCATAGAAACTTGAAATTTGGCTCGAGCATTGATTATGTCATAAATAGGAAAAGTTAATGGGTCCCAACTCGATTATTCAATTCAAAGCGCCAAAGAATTAGCGTTCAAATTTTACGTACGGAATCTAATTCTCTCATTTCCTGATGTCATAGATAGATAGATAGATAGATAGATAGATAGATAGATAGATAGATAGATAGACTGTATGCAATAACCTAGATAGATAGATAGATAGATAGATAGATAGATAGATAGATAGATAGATAGATAGACTGTATGCAATAACCCAGATAGATAGATAGATAGATAGATAGATAGATAGATAGATAGATAGATAGATAGATAGACTGTATGCAATGAGACGTACAGCTTGGAACCATAAATACTAGAGCACGCCAGCCATTTACAGTCAGTCTCCATTGGAGTTGGAAGTGGGCAAACATGTACTAGGCTATCTTCCCAAGAAGCCACAGCAGCCGGATAAATTGGATGTTCCACACAACGGCTATTTTATTCAGCCTGCAAGGGGGAAGCAGCGGCCTACAAAACCTCAGTGGTCGCTGCTGCCGTCATCTAGATATATAAAAACGAATGTATGTATGTCTGTCTGTCTTCGCAGCAACGCGCGACGGGTACGCTAGTTGCTAATAAAATCAACATGACAGTTCATTTTTATGTGTTTCTGTTGAGTTTTTTCGAGGAATCCACAATTGGCTTTTCCACCCAAAATAAATACGATTAAGGAAATTAGATTAGAAAGAGTTAAACATGGCTTTCCAAGTGTAATTAGATGCTTTGTAGAAAGTATAAATAACACATTGTGAAAAGCTGACTATTTTCAGAGGTTTAGCGTGAATTGCAAGGTTCACACGTACACTGCAAAAACTTTATCACATACTGTATGTATCTCCTAGTGCCTTATTTGTAGGCTATACTACATTAGGATGAATACACATGTATAATAAGGGATTTCTACATGTACAGCTCTAGATTTTTATAGCCACAGTATCAAGACCCACAGTAGTATATCTTAGTGATCTGTTTCTTCATTCTATCAATAATTGTATTTGGTAACTGTTTATTCTGATCAATATTGTATTCTTGAAAATTGTATTTTAAGACTACTGGTGTAAAATTATTATGAATGACCTTGGGGAGCCCTGACTTTTGGAATTCCTAGAAGTTGTTAATGAACACCCTGTTCAGACACTTTATTGGACTCACTTGATCTACTTCTAATTAAAAAAAAGAAAATTGTTGAAAATCGCAGACAGATAAGAATACACTTGATAAATAACCCTGAATGTTATATTTTCTCAGAAATACATAGAATACATAACAATTTTTTTCGATCAAGGAGTTCGTATCTGATGTTTTGACAGATTTATGTGAAAGATGACTTGGGTCCACCATGATTGTTTGTCTTTTGAAAACTCCTGTTTTTGAAATCTCTAATTAACTACTTACTGTTTATTCCTGACCTTTTTACCACCCTAGTTAAATCTTGCATATATGAGTTACGAGTATGGGAAATTCCAATGTTATGTAATTTATCACATTCTCTGTGCCATATTTTGCCCTAGCTTAAACGGGTTATAGCAGAATTACAAGTTAAGTCAATAGCATAGGGGACAACTTGCTGACTGATGGGGTCTCACTGCTCAAACCCCGACCAATTCTGAAAACAGAAGTCCTGTGTCAACCTTTTCTCATCACTGTAGAGATGCTTCTCCCATCTACAGGGACACCGCAATGAATTGAGCATTAGCTGAGCATGTGCAGCCGGTGTGCCATTCATTTCAATGGGGCTGAAGCACTTGCTGCTTGGCTATCTCTGCAGTCCCATTGAAAGTGAATAGAATGCTAGCACGTTTGTGTGACCAGCATGCCATTCAATCTCCTCCCACTGTGAGAGGGAGGGGGGCAGTAAGCCTACATGCCTCTGGATAGGGCATAACTTGTAATTCTGGTACAACCCCTTTAATGGTGCTGTGTGCACTAATGCTAAATAAATTCTGGTTTTACCATAACATTTCACAGTGGAAGAGCATCTTATAAATGTAATACATCAAAGATGTAATGAAAAACATACAAACGAGACTACATGACATCAATTTGAAAACTTTAGTCTAGTCATAGTCAACCTATCAAATTACAGAGGCGTCCATTGCAACTCTTGACGCTATCTGAGGACCCCACTTTATAAACACATTATTATCCTGCTTTCCTCAGTTTGCAGTATGGCCACCCATATGAAGTCACTCTTCGTTATAGTCTATGGGAGATACGGGAACAGAAGCATGAGAGTCGCTGTAATGGAGGGTGTCTGCACATATGCGGCTACCTCTTTTTTGCTAACTGGGATCCTTGTTCTCTGTATTGGAGGAGGTCCCAAAAGCCCAATTTTTTAATCAATCTAATCTAATGATATGCCATAAATGTACTCTGGGATCTGAAGCTTAAATATTATAGTATACTGAGAATACACTTTCTGCAGTGTATACTTTGCACAGTACACAGATAAAGGCCGGTGTCTAGCACTACAGGGAGAGACCCCAAGGGCCACCAGTTGTCCACCACTGATTAATACATACAGTAAATCTAGTGAAGTAGATATATTAGAGTAGTAGCCAAATATAATTTTATGGTAAACTTATGGATGACAAAAGTTACCTTGGCTAAATCTAATATAACAGGAGAGAGTTTAGGATATCGCTTTTGAAGAGGTTCAACTTCTTTAATCTCTGGCAAAGTTACCCCAGCAAACAGTGGATTCTTGTAGAAGAGCTCCTGCAGGCGTGGAGTCAGATTCCCTACAACGAATAATTACAGTATTACTTATGAATACATTGTATTGTGGCTCATGTTATCAATTAGCTGCCAAATGCCATTATCATATAAGTAAAAGGACTGCGGTTGCACATTTCATTATATGCAGCCAAAAGAGGAAAAGGCAAAGTGGATCTCCAGGGTGCAATAAAAATATGTAAGTTATAAAGGTAAGGCTCTGTTTCTGTGTCTGGTATGTATGCCAGGATAAACCCTCCGTAAGTATGTATGCTAAACCTATGCCAAAATGTCCTTCAGCCCGGTGTATACCAGGAGAGTATCCTTTTGGTATTTGTCTATGTGGTATATATTAGCATAATTCTTTTATGGCATTGAAAAGCGTTGACTGTACTATTTAATGAAAAGGGATGCTGCAAAGATATAAAATATAATGGGAGACGTACGCTGCTATATGGCATACAGTTACAGTATATACAATAGGGTTAAACATTCAGCATACAGTATGAGTTGGGAGATTTTCCCAGCATATAGACCAGCTGTACACCATAAGCGTGATGTGAACAGAGTAGGAATTGTATTTTATGTAGGCAGTATGGTAGTCGCTGGTAACACATCATTGAATGCAACCTCAGACTACATTTTCTCCCCATTGCACAAAAATAGCAGTCAGTAACTGCCTCTTAGCGTATGTTCACACTGGGTGGAATTTCTGCAGTGGAAAACTCCTCAGCAAATCCACTCCAAAATCCATGCTAATATCTTTACCGTTTGGTGCGTCTGTTGATGTGGATTTTGATGCAGATCCACAGCAATTTCATGCTTTCAACTGAATTGAGTTAAGGGGATAAAATGCTTCTACACCGGATTACTATTGCTCAAAGCCTCTGTTTTCAGTGATTTGGGCAATATAAAATAATAAAAAATAAATCTTGTTATTTGTATAGCACCAACGTATTCCACAGAGCTTTCAGGTACTTTATTTATTATCCCCCCCAGAAGTTTGGGTACTCATTTTACTGACCTCGTAAGGATGGAGGGCTGAGTCAACCTTGAGCCGTCTACCTGAACCATGCAGGGATTGAACTCACAACCTTCAGGTTTTGAGGCAGAGCTTAGGACTGCATTTCTGCTGCCTTAACACTCTGCGACACATGAGGCTCTATTTTTTTTATTATATTTTAACAATATTCAACATATTTTATTCTATTGTACCACATACCACTTTTATCACTTTGAACCCCTGGAGAGCTGGGACTTAATTCTTATTTTAGTTTTTCAGGTACCTTTACAGAAAAACAGTTCAGAAAAAAAGTTTGTTTTTCAACTCCCCAAGTAGAAATTTATTTCTAGAGATCGCCAGTACTCCTAATGGTCAAAACCCACCAACTAGGAAGTTAAATTCATGGGTAAGCCCCTTTAAAGAGGTATTTCACCATTGTAGATTCTCTTTAAAAGCGCCAATAAGGTGGAGCTTCGCTATAACTCATGACAACATTAGCCAGCATGTAGAGAACTGTGTTATTGCGGGAAAAGACCTTTTCTTTTGGTATTTACTAGAATGCTGGTGTTGTGAGAAACCAAAATGTCTCACTTATTCATTTACAACTAACAGTAATGACTGAATTGCGTTAGCATTTCCACAGACACTGGTTAAAATAACCTTACCTTGGCATTTAACTATGTGGTACAACTGATCAATATCAGAGTCTCCAGGGAAAAGGGGCTCCCCAGTAAGCATTTCTGTTACCAAACAGCCGATAGCCCACACATCAACAGCCCTAAAGAAGAAAATCACAACTTTCATGAGCCCGGGAGACAAGGCCCATTGCAAAGTGTTTAACAGTAGATCATAATCAAAAGTCTTACTTTCCATATTTGATATCCCCAACCAAAAGTTCTGGTGCTCTGTACCATCTGGTGGCCACATAATCCGTGTAAACTTCTCCTGGAGCAGCCAAAGTACGTGCAAATCCAAAGTCACATAACTTTACCACCCCTGAATGTGAAACCAGTATATTCTCTGGCTTTATGTCTCTATGGATAATCTAGAAGAGGCATTAAAAGGAAAGCAATATATACAATATGAAAAATACAGACTGTTACTATCGATAATTCATGCTATAGTAGAAAATTAGATGAAATTAAGATGTTTAGAAAATACTAGTAGAAAAATCATACTAAGTCTGGCTTTGCAAATTTGGCTTATTAAATTCCCTCATGAGTATTTAAATTGAACCTGTTGCTTTATAGACTTGAGCTACTCAAACCTGCTCATAGAGATGACTGCATGGATGAACCTCAACAGTCTGTACAGTTCATCTATACAATCAACTGTATGGCCTCCTAACTTATTGTATGTAAACAAATATGTGCCATTCATATGGAGGCGTCCACAAGATTGTAGATCAAGGGTTGTCTTAGTTAAAACGTATATTACTTTATATGACATTAAAACCTGCACATGAGTGGGAGTGTCCATTAATGATCAGACATTACCGGACAGTATTATAGTACTCACATTGTGATTGTGGCAGAATCCAATCCCTCTTATAATCTGAAATAAATACTTTCGAACTCTATTGAAATCCAACCCATTCGGAAACTGTTCAAGGTCATCAAGTACTGTGCGGTCAACGAACTCAAAGACTAGATACCAGCGCTTCTTTTTCTTGCAGACCTCTAACAAATTGACTAAGTTTTCATGACGTAATTGCTGTGACAAAAAGAGGAAAATAGACAATAGATTATTTCATCATTGGAAATTGTTTACTGTTTAAACTTGGAATGTAACAATCAACACAATGAAATATATGATTGTGACAGTGAAAGTTTGAGCATTGAAAAATGTATTAAGTAGAAATTATTTCCCGACTTTTCAAAACTCCTGAATTAGAAATTTGCCTGGCTATGCAATAACGTATTTTCTCTTAACTATGCAAATTTTTCATCAAAAAGCTTATTCCACGAAAATGATTTATCACCTATCCACTATGGCTAGGTGATAAATGATTGATCATGGAGGCTGATTGGTAATGCATATACTTTCAATGGAAAAAGGTTACAATCAGTTTTGTTCATCATTAAAAAATACTAACTAGATAAGACCAAGGGATGAAACTGGTTTACATCCATCCATCCGGATGGCTACAGCCATTGTGGGAAACGATTTATGCAGTGTTTTCCTGTCAAGCTAAAGGACATGTTTGAGTATTTTTTTCCAGTTGAAAGCAATGGAATCCTATGACGATAACAATGTGAACATGTGAACTGAAGCTTGCTTGTCCAAATAAGTTTGTATATTAAAGCGTTACTAAACTTTTAACTTTTTTCACAAATCAATAGTTCAAGCAAAAATATGAGACTTTCTAATATAGTTTATGAAACAAAACTGAATCTTTCTTCACTTTTGGGCTACTTTCATCCTTCTACACCTCCAACCTCCTGCACTGATCATTCACTCTGAATGTACTCCGTCTGTACAGAGAGAGATCAGTTTGCTGCTGAAACCCGTAGAAATCCATAGAGAGGAGAGAATTGGAAGGTGGAGAGAGCTACTGGATGGAGACAGAGACACGCACAGAGGTTGTTGCTGCAGTTTCTAGTAAGTTCTCTATCTCACCTCACCTCAGTGCTGGATGCACAGCTACACTGCTCAGTACTCCTATATAATGTCCTATATGCCTCTGCTGCCTCTTAAGGTATGCTTCAGAGAAATATAGAAAGGTTCCTGCTCCCCTATGCGTGCAGAGTATAGAAACATCATAGTAGCTATTTTACCTCTTCCACTCTTGGAGCTGAGTTCAGGAAAAACTAACAATTAGAATGTAATCCTACAAAAGGGGAAAATTGCTAAAGAATGCAGGATGCAAGTTATATAATAGCCAGAAATGCTGTTAATCCTCATGTACACACACACACACACACCTAACAGCTTATCCTAAAAAGTCATCCAAATGTTCAGTTATGTGCTAAGGATTGATTAAAGTTTTTGTCAGAGGATTAATCATGGGGGTTCAAGAATGTACTCCCCCTCCAATCACTAGAAAGACCACAACACTAGTGCTTAACTTTTGTGACTTTTTATAGATCTTCACAGCTATGATTCAGGGCATGTGCAGAAGAATCAGTTGGATCTGCCCACAATAGGCCATGCGCCAGACTATGGCTACATGAGATTTAGATGGGTCTGCGGATGATATAGAAGAGGTCACCTTTTCAATCCTAGATAGGATGACCAAGGATTGGAATGCATTGTGGGCAGCAGAGATGGTCCGAGCCCACCTACCGGACCATTCAGCAGTGATTTACATACAGCACGGGAAGGATTATAGCTGATTTTTACAAGATATGTTGGCATTACTGGATTTATTAAAAAAAACAACTTTGGCATACTCTATAATTTAGTTTTTTCCTATATGCCATTAGTTTCACCAGCTCCAAACTAGTGACAGGTCCCCTTTTAAGTAAAAATGTCCAAACACTATTGTAACCAGTGACATTAATTGCACAAGTTGTCATCTAATTCAAATGTCTGGTACAACTGGTGGGAAAACGTCTTGAAGCAATATTGTTACAAAAGTGTGTTAAATCCCTGGCCTGAATGACCAGATCCAAAGAGGCACAACGTTTCCAGGATCTATCCAAAGGTATCATTAGCTTGGATTGTTTTTGGGCAAATGACAACCCACCCAATTCTATCTTAATGAGGTTTAAAATGAAAGGGGTTTTCCAGGGAAATACTACTGACGACCTATCTTCAGGATAGGTTATCAATAGCTGATCAGCTGGGGTCCACCGTTCGGGTTCTTGCTATCAGTGTGAAACACTCATAAAACTGGGAGCTGCACCTGCAGTTACAAGTGCCGGCCACTAGACAGGGATCGAAGCAGCAGCTTTTATACCTTTGTGTGTTGCAGTGCTGAGAGCGGGAGTATGATCACCTGATTAGCTGGGGACCCGAGCAGCAAACCCCAGCAGATCAACTATTGATGACCTATCTGGAGGATAGGTCATCAATAGTAATTCCCTGGAAAACCCCTTTAATTCCTTGAGTTGTTACCGGTAACACCACTTATCTCTTCAAATATGTAAGACCATAAGAAGGACACCTCTATTTATGTACAGTTGTTGCAGCTTATTTTATGAATTAGGGAACTGTATGGCAACAGAGATGAACAAGAGAGGCATACCACTGGTTCAGGTATAGGTCACCATTTCATTAAGCAGCTAGTTGGCACTTTGCTAATTTCATCACATTGCTGTCGTATCAGATAACTGGAATTTCTCTCACTTCAGTAAACAAGCCCTATGTTGAAGCAGTACGTGCGACACAACAGTAAGCCGTTGGATTTCCTATATCTCCATGTCAACTATACATAAACAGCGTGACTTCTGTTATTGTCCCCATTATCAGGCTTGCTGGTTGAATATTGTAGATATCTACAACAATTAGTTATCTGTATTTAGATTTTTAAGCATCAGTCAAATTAACTTAGGTTTAGACAGTTTTAGGAGTTTTAAGTTCGCCCCTTTCGATGAGATTACACCTTTAAGTCCAGTTCAGTAGGACTGCAGAAGCACCGGGTCTTGCAGCTATAAAATATATGCTAAAATATGCCTTTTACATGGGCTGATAAATTGTTTTCATTTTGGCATCCAGCGGGAATCAGAAGGATTATCGTTCAATGGAAATGCATGCCCGGACTGAACGATGAACGAGAATTTGTATGCTTCTTATTCGTTGTTCAGTTTCTGCATGCAGAAAACTGGGTGACGTATTGTTTGATGTAAACAGGCAGTCACTCACTTATCAGCTGCCTGTTTACTATGAATGGAGGCGGGTGGGCTGGAATGATCCACAACCCACTCCACCTCCATTCACTGGTGATAATCATTCCTGTATGAAATCTCAGGAATCATTATTGCTGGGACGACTTGTCTGACATTTGAGTCCCACAGGTCATCTGTTGTAAAAGCACTCTTAAGATCCATTTACACGAGCAGATAATTGCTCAAAGATAGCTCAAAGGACAGTTTGAGCGACAGCTTTGAGCAATTATTTTGCATAAAAAATAATTGGTATTCAAGTAGCTTCTCAGCTATTTAAATGCCAATTATGTATGTCAATGAAGGCTTCGCTGAACTCAGCTAATAGCTATTAGCTGTGCTCAGATCCTTTGTTCTCCACGGGGGAAACAATGCTATCAGCACTCCCCAGTGGAGAACGACTGATAAAATTGATCGCTAAAATTAAGTGAGCTTGATTTTAACAATCAGCAAAAGGTGCCCGAAATGTGGGTGCCCCGCACCCATTTACATGCACCGATTAACGCTAAAACAATCGCCGATGAGCGAAGTTTTAGCAATTATCGTCCACTGTAAATGGGCCTTACACTCATCTGTAGATGGCCTACTGGGGATTTGCACAGAGCTTCTATAATGCCAGCTATTCTTATCTTATGCCATTTGGATCAGAATGAGATCTTCCTATCTATCTATCTATCTATCTATCTATCTATCTATCTATCTATCTATCTATCTATCTATCTATCTATCTATCTATCTATCTATCTATCTATCTATCTAGAGTTTGTATGGGTTTTTCATATATTGCAGTTTATGGTTGATCTATGAAGTTCTAGCAGTAGATGCCTTTGCTTTGGGTATATTGTTCAGGAGAGAATGTTTTTAGTTTTTAAACCATGTTTTACTTTTTAGATATATAACAGAATCCAGAGGCGTATATTGACGCTTCTGGGGCCCACTGCAAAATCTGTAATGGGGCCCCCAAATATAATGTTTTATTCATAGTACTAGGATCGCTGTTTGGAAAAGAGAGGTGTTATGGTCCCCCTAAGGCCTCCTTCCCACGAACGGATTTCCGCCGCGTAATTCGCGGCGAAAATCCGCTGCGTTGCACGCAGCTATTAGGTTCTATTGAACCTAATAGCTCCATGCTCACGATGCGTAATTCCACCGCGGAATTACGCACCGCGATTTCTCCCGTCCTCACCCGCAGCATGCTCTATTTTCTGCGGGTGAGGACGGGCTGTACGCACTGACGGCTTCCATTGCAGTCAATGGAAGCCGTCCATTCACGCTATCTCCCGCTGTAACCAGCGGGAGATAGCGTGAAAAAACGCTTTCCCGCCCACCGCCGAGCGTCATATGACGCCAAATGACGCGGTCCGGCCGCGTCACGTGACACGGCTGGTGACGCGAGAGCGGTGGGCGGTGACGAGCGGTGACGAGCGGTGACGCGGCGGTGGTGGGCGGGGAAGCGATTTCACGCTATCTCCCGCAGGTAAGTATAGGGGCTCTGGGGGGCGCCGTGACGGGCTTCACAGCGGAATATTACGCGGCGGAGCCCGTCACGCTCGTGGGAAGGAGGCCTAAGGCTCCTGGGCCCTGGTGCAACCGCATGCTCTGGCTCCCCCTGTAGTTACACCCCTAACAGAATCATTGAACCATCAACTTGGAAGATGCTAGGGCATGTCAATGTACAGTATAGTTAATCTTCACAATCTCTTTGGTTGGTTGATTTGTTGGGATTTATAAAGTCATTTTGGGCTACCAGAAAGGTATGTGACCTCTATGTTCATTAGGCAAACAGGCCTGTATCCAAGTGGTTAGGTAACTTTCTCACCTTTTGTAATGTTATGCTCCCTTCAACAAGTTCCAATTGTCTCCAGCTTATTACATTAATCTCAAAATCACTTTATTAAATGCTCTTTTCAGCCAAGGAAGATCATGAAGTAAACAACATATTTGAGAAAGCAGTCATGCCAAGTGCATCCAAGCACAGCCACTGCTGTCACGCTTGATGTGGTGTATTTCAAGCTTGTTGCCTAGGTTTTATTCAAGAGGTGTACAACAAAAGAAATTAACGTAGCATTAAAAGATGAAGTCACACGGGACAGAAGAAAGACCTGATTCTTCATTACAGAAGAGTTGTGTTGTGTATAGGTTAACCATTAGCTTAATGTGAATATAGAAAGAACTCTGGACACAAAATAAAAGTTTGGATCAAGAGTCTATTGAGCTGAAGTTATGAGCCTATGAGACTGGAATCACAGGGGAAGTTTTGGAGAAGAATTGCAACAAAATACATTTTTAGTGTTTCATTATATGTTAACTATTTTTATTATACATTCCACGTAAACTTATTTTGTTGGTATTAAATGCTAAAAACACTTGAACAAGTAAATATTTCACTGAGGATCCTTCTAGTATATAATTTTTATTAAGGTACAGTCTAAAAAGGAAGGCGAAAGGAAGCACTTGCCTATATGAACACCAGTTCATATAATCTGGTGCTTCCTTTCGCCTTCCCTTTTATACTGTACCTTAAAGGTGTTTTCCAGTTAAATACTACTGATGACCTATCCTTATGATAGGTCATCAATAGCTGATCGGCAGGGGTCCGTCGCTCCGGATCCCGACCGATCAGCAGAGCGAGCGCATGCTGTCAGTACCACAATAACACAGAGGTTGGAGTGGAAGCCTCCACGCCAAACTCCGTGTAGTGGCCGGTCACTTGTAACTGCAGGCACGGCTCTCATTAAAATCAATGGGAGCCATGCCTGCAGTTACAAGTGCCGGCCACTACATGGGAGGTTGGTGCAGAAACGTCCGCTCCAAATACACAGAGGTCAGAGCGGAAACCTCCACACCAATCTCCCATATAAAGGCCAGCGCTTGTAACTGCAGGCACAGCTTCAATTGATTTCAATGAAAGCCGTGCCTGCAGTTACAAGCACTGGCCACTATACGGAGGTAGGCGCGGAGGCTTCCGCTTTGATCCATGTGTTATTGCGGTGCTGACAGCATGCTGATCGGTTAGGGTCCCTAGCAACGGCCCCCTGCCGATCAACTATTGATGACCAATCCTGATGATAGGCCATCAATAGTATTTAACTGGAAAACCCCTTTAATAAAAGTTATATTTTAGAAAGTGAAATTTATACGATTAGATTGATTCTTAACTGCCACTCTGTGAATCTTCGACTTGACTCAAGTAAAGTTGGCAGCATACAATTCTGAAACATGGATTTAGAAACTATGTTAACCAATATCTTAGTCATTTTGACATATTGTTAGGGTCTCGATTATGGCCTGTAACTCCATCAAATGGTTGTAAATCATGTCCAACCAAGGACAGGTCAAGGGTTAGGCGTATACACAGCTGTACTTTTGGCCTTTTCCCCCCATACATTTTATGTATCTTATGCCTGGGAATGTAAAGGAATTTACCTTTTTCTGGGTGCTGCATATCATGAACATGAAGGCGTCCAGGTGGGCATCACTGATGTACTTTATACCCTTATAGCATTGTCTGAGAATTTTTATTACAGTAGTCATTCTTATGAGGGGTTCTTTAGATGACCATATATACACGCGTTTTTGCGGACGTAAAATATACGCACGCAATGTGCAGAGAATAGAATCCATTCATATAATTGTATTGGGTTATTCAGATGTGCATATTTATCTTAATAACCATCGCATCGGGTCCCATTTTAGCCCCCATCACCTGCTAAAGTCTATGGGATCATGTTAAAATGCAGCATTACGCATATATGTATATGCGCATTTCACGAACCAAATACGCATATGCTCTTGTGAATGAAGCCTTAATAACTGAAAAGTGTAGCAAAAGAATGACAAGTGTGTATAAACAATGGCAGGAATGTTACTCTTGTATTATATAATGCCTTCTTCACTACTTTAATGTACTTACAATTGTTCTACTGTGCTGGACAAACCGGTTTCCCACTTGCTGAAGCACAATGCATATAAAGCCCTTCAGCAACGTGGCCTTCTTTTTCAATTGGAAACTAACAGCTTACCCACTCTTCATCTGTGCTATTGCTATAGTTACAAGTTTCTATTTTGGTTTTACTCAAGGGCCCATTGAGAAAGCTCAGCTCGGACCCCTGCCCCACTCCCCCTTACCCCAAATAATGATTGCTGGCCGTGGTCTGCTCTGAGCTTTCTGCAGCATCACTGAGTGTCTTAGGAGGCCCACCCATGCAACATTATCTACCTGTCTGTCTATTATTTCACAAGCACCATACCTACAAGGCAACTTTTATAACAGTAGGCTTAGTTAGTTACAGCAGTTTAGCTCTAGGATCTAGGATACATCAAAATAATGTTGCCACCATATTCTAGACACTGTCTCTACATGGGGATAGTGATTACACTGCATTTAGGGTTATTTTTCACAGGACGATTGCCGAGAGCATAAGCACAAGACAGCTGTCCCAATGACTATTGCTCCTGTGCTTTCACATAGCGATAGTCGTTCATTGAATGGAGGTGAGCGTGCTGCGGTTTATTCAGGCCGCCCATCTCCATTCACTGTGAACAGGCAGTAAATCAAAGACAAACAACTGCCTGTTTACACTTACAGCGGGTCACTCACTAGTTATTTCGTTTCAGTGAGTTGAAACAAAGCAGCTAGCAACTATGGGGTGCCCTCACCTGCTGTAATCCCAGATTACATATCTCTGGTTGATGACATCTGTTGTTATTTATTATTATTTTCCTAATCAGGATCCAGCTCAAAGTTATCCCTCAAGACCCAAACCATTAAGCCTGCAATCATCTGCACTTGTACCCATACCTAAACCATAAAGCCTGCAGTCATCAGTACCTGTAATTATACCTAAACCATACAGCCTGCAGTCATCTGCACCTGTACCCATACCTAAACCACACAGCCTGCAGTCATCTGCACCTGTACCCATACCTAAACCACACAGCCTGCAGTCATCTGCATCTGTACCCATACCTAGACCATACAGCCTGCAGTCATCTGTACCCATACCTAAACCATACAGCCTGCAGTCAGATGTACCTGTATCCATACCTAAACCATACAGCTTGTAGTCAGATGTACCTGTATCCATACCTAAACCATACAGCCTGCAGTCATCTGTACCTATACCCATACAGGCTGCAGTCATCTGTACCTATACCTATACAGGCTACAGTCATCTGCAGGCTGTATGGGTACTAAACAACAACACTAAAATTATGGAGTCTTTTTATCTTTTTCAACGTTTGCACAACAAAAGCCCCCTTTTAAAAAAATATATATATATTTTTTTTACATCGCTGCATTCAAAGTACCATAAACTTTTTACTTTTCTATTGACAGAGTTCTGTTAGTTCTTGTTTGTTTTGTGTGGCGAGTTGTGGTTTTTATTGGCACCTTATGGCTTTTTTTTTCATCACTTTTATTACTTTTTTGGGAGGTGAAATAAAAAAAGGCCATTTTGGCTCCAATTTGTTTTAAAATAGCGTTTGCTGTGCAGGATATAAAGTGTGTTGAATTTATTGTACAGATCATTGCAGTCTGTTCCATTGGATTGATGCATAGCCGATGTGGTGCCGATATTCAAAAAGGGGTCAAATACTGAACCTAGAAACTACAGGCCAGAAAGTCTTACGTCTATTGTGAGTAAAATATTTGAAGGGTTTCTAAGAGATGCTATCCTGGAGGACCTCAAGGAAAATAGCTGTATAACTCCATATCAACATGGGTTTATGAGGGGTCACTCCTGTCAAACCAATCTGATCAGCTTCTACGAGGAGGTAGGTTCTAGACTGGACCGGAGAAAGTCAATGGATCTTGTGTATCTGGACTTTTACAAAGCGTCTAATAATGTGCCTCATAAAAGGTTGGTATATAACATGAGAATGCCTGGTCTGGGTGAGAATGTGTGTAAGGGGTTAAGTAACTGATCAGTGATAAAAAGCAGAGGGTGGTTATAAATGGTACATACTCTGAATAGGTCACCGTTACTAGTGGGGTACCACAGGGGAAGATACTGGGCCCTATTCTTTTTCATATATTTATTAATCACGCTGTGGAGGATTATACAGTAAAATATCAATATTTGCAGATGATGCAAAACTATGCAAAGTAGTTAACACAAGAGAGGATGGTATACCTTTGCAAATTGATCTTGATAAATTGTGGGCAGAAAAGTGGTAATTGAGGTTTACAACTGATAAATGCACATGGGCAGAGCAAATACATGTCACCATTACACACTAAATGGGAAACCCCTGGGTAACACCGACATGGAAAAGGACTTGGGGATTTTAGTTAACTGTAAGCTTAACTGGAGCAACCAGTGTCAGGCAGCTGCTGCCAAGGCAAATTGGATCAAGGGGCGCATGTAAAGAAGTCTGGGGGCTCATGACAAGAACATTTTTCTTCCTCTTACTCAAGATGGACATATCAGAGCTTGAACGAGTACAAAGGCAGGCAACTAAAGTAATAAATAGAATAGGTGTACTACAATACCCAGATAGGTAATCAAAATTGGGGTTAGTTTAGAAAAAGAGGGACGACCAAACAACTATGAATAGATATATTACGAAACAATAAAGAGATCCTTCCCGTCATTTATTTATACCTAGGACTGGGACTGTAGCAAGGGTGTGTCCTCTATGTCTACATGAATGAAGGGTTCTACACTGACATAGAAGGGGGTTCTATACTGTAAGAACAATGAGACTATAGAACTCTCTGCCTGAGGACGTGGTGATGGAGAATCACTAACAGAGTACAAGAGGGGCCTGGATGCCTTTCTTGAGTGTTACAATATTATATGTTCTAGTTACTGATTACTTCAGAAGGGTTGGTGATCCGGGGATTATTCTGATAGCCAGATCTGGAGTCGGGAAGGTTTTTTTTTCCCTCTAAAATGAGAAAAATTGGCTTCTACCTCATGGGGTTCTATTTCATCTTCTGGGTCAACATTGGGATGTAATAGGTTGAACTAAATGGACATGTCTTTTTTTTAGCCTTACACACTATGTAACTATGTCCCTGTAGGGGACTTGAACCTCTGATGCTATGATCACTCTGATAATACACTTCAATACATCTGTACTGCAATGCATTATTGCTTATCATAATGATCACAGGCCATGGCAGACCCTGACAGCATTGACTGGCATCTGGTGGCAACCCTTCAGTCCTTCATTACATGGTGGAGGGCCAATAAAGTCACAGAAGGAACACTCTTCCTCTATGAACCCTTTACATGCTGCAACCAACATTGATTGCAGCATGTTATAGATTAGCAACAAGCATCATTGTTTTCAATGATCCTTGCTGTTGCAGCAGGAACCAGCTGTCAGTCACTGCTGGCTCCCACTGTGGATGTTATGGACTCAGCTTCTGAAGCTGCTCAATCCATAGGACGTAACTGTACCCCCATTCATGGGTATTAGAGATGAGCGAACGTACTCATAACGAGTACTTACGCACCCGAGTACCGCCATTTTCGAGTACTTCAGTACTCGGGCGTAAAGATTCGGGGGGCGCCGGGGGGCGGGGAGAGGCGCGGCGGTGCGGGGGGGAGCAGCGGGGAACAGGGGGGAGCCCTCTCTCTCTCCCTCTCCCCCCCACTCCCCACTGCTACCCCCCGTGCCGCCACGGCGCCCCCCGAATCTTTACGCGCGAGTACTGCAGTACTCGAAAATGGCGGTACTCGGGTGCGTAAGTACTCATAACGAGTACGTTCGCTCATCTCTAATGGGTATGCTTTTTTACCAAGGGCGTACTTATATGCGTTTTCCAGGCTATTTTTATTGATGTCCTACCCTGAGGATAAGTCATCAATAGTCAAGCTGGGGACCACCACTTAAGACCCCATCAGATGACTTGTTTAGGTGCCTGCTGTAACAGGCAAAAAATAGGGTGCGTAGCGGAAGCAGTTAACTCCGACCCCTGTGTAATTGCATTGCATTGGTAATTGCAGGCACAGCTTCTATTAAAATCATTTGAAAGCTGCACCTGCAATTGTCAACTCCAGCCACTACACAGGGGTCATAGCAATCTGCTTCCCCTCCGTACCCCTTTATGTTTTGCCAGTGACAGCAGGCGCCATAACAGCTGATTGGTTGGGTCCTGAGCCCAGGACCAGTATGTACAATGCACCTATGTATGTTTTATTCTGAAATACTGCAACGTTTTAGAATAAACATGCATTGATCATGCAGTGAGAATGGGGCTCTGAGTCATGGGGGCAGCACCACACCGGAGTCTCCCTGCCTGTATCTTATAGAGTGGCAGCTCTCACCCTATAGGCAAAAGGGGAGAGAACTATCACTGCACATAATGCAAGTGAGGAGAGGCCGGCGTGGTGACTCGGAGCCCCATTCCCACTGCATCTTCAAGCATGTTCATTCTAAAACGCTGCAGTATACAAGAGTGCAATATGCCCACCCATCCTGGGTTCATGCTGCCCGAGTGATGGCCAGCATGAACCTGGTAACAGATTCCCTTTAACAAATCTTATCCACATGCAGAGGAAAAAATTATTTGATTTCATTATTATTTATGTCAATTTCCACTGTGGATATTCAGCACGGATTTTAACTCTTTCAAATCAGCAATAAATCCACAGCAGAATCCACATTTGCAATGAAATCAGCATACAGATTTGCATAGTTCTGAGAGGAGCATGGATGGCCTTATGTCTTTTCACACCTTTAAGGAGTAATGATACCCTTCCCAACCCACATCTATAGGCCTCTCAGTAGCCGAGCCAGAAACCTACTGCACACTGATAAGGGGCTAAAAACCCCAAACAGCTGTCTGTGCATGGATTCTGGATTGGCTCACAATTCCCAGTCATTGTTATAAGACTTGTATAAAGAGTCTGACATTGACTTGCATGATGCTGCCTTCCAATAGGTGGTACTGCAGAGGTATTGTTCCATCTTGCAAACTCAACCAACTACCATTTGTGTTCTTCTAACTGTGCATGGTAGAACTGATCCTTGAGTCATGGACAGAGATTATTGCTATGTTATAGAGTCTATAACATAGCAATAATCTCTGCCCATGACTCAAGGAGCAGTCATACCATGCACAGGTAGCAGAAAACAAATGATATATGGCCAGCAGACCATGAGTTTGACACACCTGCCCTGGACCATGGCTTCCCTTTTGACAAGGGCTCTATGAGAACTGCCCAAATAAACAAATGGTCAATAGATTTTGTCAAGTAAAATTTGTGATTTGGTTAACCTACAGTTTTCTGGAAACCCACAGTAATGTTTACAGCGCATTGTACCAAATAACAACTCTATAACATGTGTAACCTCATGAAAAGGATCAAGAATATGGAAGAAGGATCTTACCTTAAGTAATTTGATTTCTCTCATTGCTATTTTCTTAACCATTTTGTCATCTTCACTTTCCAGAAACTTTTTGATGGCCACTATTCTACCGCTCTCCTTGTGTCGACACTTCATCACCATCCCATAGCTGCCTTCTCCCACCAGGCCTAGATTTTCATACTTTTCCATCTTGACAGTGAGTACTATAGAAGTGCCTGCAAAATAGAATTGTCACCTCATGACTTTGTGATCATAATTGATGTCTACAAAACAAGATCTATTGTGTGAACGGCTTACAACACATGAAACCTCAAAGTGTGTCTGTAAATCTGTCACCACTGCTGGTGGCATGAATGATCTTACAGTTTACAGTCTGCGAAATGATGTTTATTGCCATGCCGTAATATACTACATTATTATAGTCTATAAAATAATATGAAAGTCTGTATTACCTACATAAGTCTGCTTAGTAGCTCTTCCATTGAGTACATCCTTGTAAACCTTTTATAGATTTTTTTTTACCCCGGCATATTATAAAAATGTGTATTTCACCAATGACATCAGAGAAAGATAATGAAAAGCAGCAGGACTCTAGTGTTAATCTTCTAGTATTATCTGCAAGGACACTATTATAATGAATCCTATTTGTAGGCTCTGAAACTAATTTTCCACTATAATGACCTGGCTGAATGTTACAAGAATGGAGATGTGAAATAACAAGCAAATGTTCTAAGTATTTAAATGGTCGAGTTAGTGATTTAAATAATCAGTTAGTGAAATTTATATTGTAGGTATATTTGGTGAACCCTAATTTATTAGTGTATTGCAATACTTAAATGCCACCTAACATAGGGCGAAGAGTTATCAGAAGAACTTCCTTTACAAGAACACTTCAAGAAGTTGCCTTAAAGGGGTTGTACCATAATAAACTTATTAGCTATCCGTAGGTGCCCCCTCTTCTCGTCACTGCTTAATAGCTGCACCCACCAGTAGAGGGATCAGACTGAATGGAGCAGCAGTCACACATGCGCAGTGCCACTGCATTTGTTTCAGTAGGGCAGCTATCAATGGCAGTCTCATTGAAGATAAATAGAGCAGCATTGCACATGCGTGACTATCGTTTCATGGAATCATAGAATGGTAGAGTTGGAAGGAACCACCTGGGTCATCGGGTCCAACCCCCTGCTCAGTGCAGGATTTACTAAATCATCTCAGACAGATATCTGTCCAGCTTTTGTTTGAACACTTCCATTGAATCAAACAATCTCTAGACTTCCCAGTTATGAAACAAAAGCTCAATAAATCAAGAGATTTGAGGCAATTTTTAGATATATATTAATTGGTCACAATAAGTAACATCTGTTATCTCAAATCCCATCTAAATCACCTAAATACTAGAATAGATCAGCTAAAATTCAACATGCACCATATAAAACAAAATAATACACAAGGTGATTCAAAAGTCAGGGCCACTCAGAATATCTTCTGATAGAAAAAGGAGGAAACTTTGTAGAATACTTTTAGACAGGCAGGGAAAAGCTTTTTGGCACTATGATGCAGGGGCTGGCTAGCAAATTTTAGCGTGGGGGAAAAGTACACAACATTGCCCCATGAGTAGTGGCCCACCCTAATATATTCACATTGCATAATCCAACATGGAATTTACTGCATGGATTCTGCTTCTATAACCATGGCATAAATTCCAACATGATTCTGCACACATGCCATTTCATTCCGCCGAAGCGCACTATAAATTCCACTTGTGCATATTGCCAATAAAGAGGGATAAAACCGAATGCAGATCCATGGCAAAGTCCGGCAGAATAGCTGCAGATTCCTGCTACAGGCAAGATCCACAAGGAAATTTTTGTATCGGATTCCATCCACTATGTGTACATACACTAAGGGTGGAGCTGGCAAAACCCAGACAAACCATGGTCAAATAAATCCTGACAAAATTGTGTGAGCATTGGCTGCCACAGCTGGGCAGAATCTGGTTGTGTGCGGCCAACGACACCGTGACCTTCCATTTTTAACTTGTTTATTTATTTAATATAAATATAGCATAAGAATTAACCTCAGTACTTGAGTATAACACAAGAACCAAGCTCATAAAAGGAATACAGCACCAAAACCAAGCTCAGTGCATAAATGCAGCACCAGAACCAACCTCTTTTGTGGCCTAAATTAGCAATAGGTCCTCAACTATGGCCCCAAAAAGTAATAGTTACCCCTCTGTTGCCCCAATTAGTAACGGACTCCTACTATGGCCCCCAATAAGAACTAGTGGTCTTCCATAGTCCTCAACTAATAATGAGACCTTCTTTAGGCCAAACAAGACACTCTTCTGTGACCTTTTCAAGTATTATAAGTCCCCCTCTGTAGAACATAAAATGAGGCGGCTTGCAGTACTTACAGTAGCTTCCTATGAGGGACACACACTACCTGCAACCTGACGGTCGACACTGCATGAACTATCTTCAACAGCATAACCTTGCACCTCCTCCTGGTTCTGTCACTGAGGCCCAATGTCCACAGGTGGATTTGATTTATGGAATCTGAGCCGGGTACCAATGCAGGAGATCCACAATTCAAGCCCATAGGGAAGCTTGGGCATCCACAGCTGAATTGAAGCATGCAGATTTGTTTTATGGACCTTTTGGTGCGGAAAACAAATCGCAGCATGCTGCATTTTAGCGTGGATTCCATGCGGTTGGCTTCCATTGAAGTCAATGAAAGCCGTCCAATTCCCAGCCGATCCGCAATTCAATTGTGGACAGGCTGCGAATTCCGCTGCAAAGCAGGAGTTTGAAAAAAAGACACACTCTACTGCGCATGTGCCCCGGAACTCCGGCCAACACTTCCGCACACATCCGCAGTAGAGAAAAAAGAACACCCGGACAGGTACGCTGGGTCCTCGGTTGAGGGCAGGATCGGATTCCACTGTGGGGTCCTGCTCAAGAAACCTCAATGTAAAAGTGGTCATGGGATACATGATACAACAGAAGAATTTCATTAGAAATTGAGTGATGCAGCATTTTATTTCACTATCTGCAACCATTTCTTAGTTATGGATGATGTAATGTTGAGTAATAAAGTTGTTATGTCGAATTATTTGGTATGGAATACATTAATCACATGTCTTTTTCAGTATCAGATGTCTTGGACAATCCAGGAGAGAATTAAGATCATCATTAGAAGTTCATGTGAGGTAACTGAGGCTTTCAATAAAAAAAAAACCCTGGGAAGAGGCCAGTGAGTGCAGGAATCGTCAGCAAACAGATTCAGAAGTTCAGGAAAACTGGTCATCCGAGCTGTATGTCCTATCAATAGGTTACAACAGTCGTGCCAGCTGCTATCAGGAAGAGTCCACAGAAAGCACAACTGTCCATGTTCAGTAGTTATGATGTGTCAGTGCAGGTGAATAAGTCTATGCCTATCAGTTCTCATCCTACAGGAGGAAAATCATCTGTGTAAGGCTGGTTTAGGAAATGCAATACATTTTTTGTGGTATTTTTCTCCAGCATTTTTTCAACTTTTTTTTAACCCTTGTGTAGTAGCAGTTTCAAAGTGCAGGACTGCAATGAACACCACTAGAGTCAAATAGACCCCATGCTACCACATGTGGGTTAGTTGTAGGTCACTGGGAACGCACTACAGTGTACATAAGACTTTTTGATAGCTTCGTATAAAAAATTTTTCTTAGAGGTGGGGTCACCAAAAAAGCGCAATTCTAACGACATGTATTTTTTTTCCAAATGACGTTCACCGTGTAGGATAAATAATGCGCTACTTTGACAAATTGGATTTCTATGGACGCAGCAATACCAAATATTTGCTTTGACTTTATTATAAATATAGGAAAAGTTGTTTTTTTTAACTTTTATTACCTTTTGTTTTTCCTAATAATTCTTAAAAGTTTTTTAAACTAATTTTTACTAAATTATTTAACTCCCCATAGTGGACTTGATCTTGTGATAGTTTGATGGTTCCTGCGGTATAATATAATAACAAAGAGTTAGATTGCCTGTCAAATCACAGGATAATGTATCAAGTTACGCCACAGGTATAGCTTCATAGGCAATCAGCCATGGCTGCTATGGCAACCGAATGGCATCTCGTGATCTCATCGGGGTGGGCTGTTGGGGAACACAAAACTGGGGGATTTAAATGCTCTTGTCAGAACGGACAGTGGCATTTACAGGGTTAACAGCCATGATCAGAATCATGCTGATCGTGGCTATTGCTGGCTGGTGTCAGCTGTGAGAAACAGCCAGCACCCACATTGTATAGAGCGGGATCTCTTCTGAATTCCCTCCATACAAACCCCGAACGCACAGGTCATTGAGGGGTTAAAAAGGATCTGTCATGTAGAAAGTCAATGGGGCTGCCTACATAGCTCTGCAGTACTGCTAACTTTATTGCCACCTGTTGTTTTTTGATACTCACCTCTGTTTGTCCTGACGGACTCTTCTTAGATCCATCAGGACAAACTGACGGATCAGAAACCGTCCGCTTCTGGTACTGTGAATTTGTCAAGTGGGCGGTCCCAACCTCTCACTGTCAATTGGTGATGTTAAAGCAAGAACTAAACACATTATTTGTCTTGTCCTTGTGGGATTGGGAAAGTCTGAATCCCTTTAGGAGCTTGTACTCCTACGGCTCCCCTGTGTGATTGGGTCTTTGGTTGTGCTGCTTGCAATCTTCACGCTAATTTCCGGTAAAGCAAGGACTGTCTGAGACTATTTCCCATCTATATATCTGTCTAGTAGAGATGAGCGAACGTACTCGTTTCGAGTAATTACTCGATCGAGCACCACTATTTTCGAGTACTTCAGTACTTGGGTGAAAAGATTCGGGGGGCGCCGGGGGGTGGGGGGAGGCTTGGCGGCGCGGGGGGTAGCAGCGGGGAACAGGGGGGAGCCCTCTCTCTCTCCCTCTCCCCTCCACTCCCCGCTGCAACCCCCCACTCACCCACAGCGCTCCCCGAATCTTTTCGCCCGAGTACGGAAGTACTCGAAAATCGCGGTACTCGGACGAAAAAGGGGCATGGCCGAGTACGCTCGCTCATCTCTACTGTCTACCTATCACATTTCATAAATGTCTCTAAATAACTCACTCCACTCTAACTCTGCTCCTTTTTCTAGACACTTTTGAAAAGAGAAGCGTGACATCTATTCTTTTATGCACAAATCAATAATAAATGTGTCTAAATTGATTTGCACCAAAAACACACAGTTTTCGCCTAAATTCTGATGCAACTAATAATAATAAAACTGCCATATGGGATCTGTAACACTTAGATACAATGGGAGAGATTTATCCTTATTGTCATAAGATGCATCATTTTACAAGATGGCTAAAAGGGCAGAAACTGTCTACGCTGCGTCGCCTTCCGTGTCTCCGGGACCGGCCGCAGATTCCAACTGACAAAGCGGGGGGCCCGCCCCTCTCTCTGCTCTTAACTCGCCCCTCTCATCTATATCTCTGATGTTTCCCCCTCGCCCCCCCCTCTTCTTCTCTCCCCCCCCCCTCTTCTTCTATCTTTTATCCTCATGCTACCTAAGTGATTTATAGGATTGGATGCCCTACACAATGTTTTTCAGCCGCCGTGGGGAGGGTGGACGAGGCC
Organism: Eleutherodactylus coqui; assembly: GCF_035609145.1. NCBI lineage: Eukaryota > Metazoa > Chordata > Amphibia > Anura > Eleutherodactylidae > Eleutherodactylus > Eleutherodactylus coqui. The sequence continues at coordinate 183,867,585 of NC_089843.1, read as the reverse complement.
CGGACCCAGACCCGACCGGACTCAGTCGCTCCCCCGCTAGGGACCGCAGCAATGCGTTGCTGCAAAGACGTTAGTCGAATGTTGAGAGTTAGTTTAGAACCACACGTTATGCCAGAAATGACCAGATTTCAAAATGTTATAAGTGGATATATGTTCCCCTTATTTTCCCCCTCCCCTTTACCCTCCTGTTTGACCCTTCCTTCCCCCCAATCTAGGTTGTGTCCCGAAAGAAGAAGATCCCAACCAGGGGTACTCGCCGACCCACAATACCACCTCCCCACATGACAGGATGGAGAGAATAAACGTATGCTCCTTTAACACAAAGGGGCTCAACAGTCCTAACAAAAGGAACCAGGTGCTGTATAGGCTCCACAGGAAACGGGTCACGATAGCCATGCTGCAAGAAACACACTTCCCACGTTCTGGAACTCCGCAATGTGGGAAAAACAAATTCTACCCCTTATGGGTTCATGCCACACACCCGGAGAATAAAACCTGTGGAGTCTCCATAGCATTTCACAAATCCATAACACCTGTCATCCTGTCTCAAGAGATAGGAACAGATGGGAGATATATATTTCTTAAGATATCAATCGATAACAGGATTCTCACAATTGCTAACTTTTATTTTCCTAATCAAGGACAGGTGGCTTTTGCCTCCAGAGCTCTTCGGGGACTGATGGACTTTGCAGAGGGGACCCAGATTATACTGGGAGGCAATTTCAACATGTGCATGGACCCCCGACTAGACTCCTCCACGGGACGCTCGGCACTCACCAGATCAGCCATCTGTAGGGTTCAGAAAACGTTAGTGAGTATGAACCTGATTGACCTGTGGCGCACTCTCCACCCGGGTAAGCGCAATTACAGTTTCCATTCCGTGGCACATAATTCTTATAGTAGAATTGATTACATATTTGTATCACATAGTTTGCTCGACGGGGATCCTCAGTGTTCCTTAGACATAGCTCTATGGTCAGATCACTCCCCAGTGTTTGCATCCATGGGTCCTGGGGGTATAGAAAAGAAGCTACCCACATGGCGCCTTAACGATCATTTGCTTAAAGACACGGCCTGCCTAAACGAAATAAAACAAACAATAGAAAATTTCAAGCTAGACCATGCCAACGACCCCACATCTGCCCCGATAAAATGGGAAACTTTGAAATGCGTGTTGAGAGGGGTGTTCATTTCTCATGGAGCGAGAATCAAAAAAGACCAGACAGCAAGACTGACCCAGCTAATAAAGGACTTAAATGCTAAGGAAACGTCAAATAAGTCCCAAGCAACCCCGGCCCTACAAACAGAAATATCAGAACTCCGGCACAAAATTTTAGACATCTTGGATCAAAAAGCCCTAGCTAGAAGAGATAAAATCAAAGCCGGCTACTATGAATATGGTGATAAAAGTGGCAGATGGTTGGCTAGAGCGTTACACCCTAGATCGGCCCCTCCACACATACATTCCATCAATTCCTCATCAGGGAAACGAGTCCATTCCCCACAGGAAATAATGGAAGAATTCCGTCTATTTTACTCCACACTGTATAACATCCCCGAAGCACAGAGGGCACCAGACATCCAACATAAACAAAAGATAGAGGAGTACCTAGGGCTCCATGTAACGAGACACCTTTCTACGGAGGAGTCCCAGGCCATGGAGGTGGATTTTGAGGAGGAAGAGCTCACTCAGGTACTGAAAGGAATCAAAAAGGGGAAGAGCCCAGGTCCGGACGGGTTCTCCCCAGGATTCTATAAGGTATGTGGGAGCTTGGTCTCTGACATGATCTTGAGGGCCTTCAACGCGGTGTCTCGGGGCTGCCCCTTCCCTCCACAGGCCCTGCAAGCACACATAGTCCTAATCCCCAAACCGGGAAAAGACCCACTAGCGTGTGGCAACTACCGCCCAATATCGCTCATAAACTGCGACTTAAAAGTCTTCTCCAAACTCATAGCAAACAGGCTGAGCACCCTGATACCCCGACTTATACACGGGGATCAGGTTGGCTTTGTACCGGGAAGGGAGGCAAGAGACAACGCCGTTAGGACCTTGTCCCTGATAGATTGGGCAAAGAGAAGGAAGACACCGCTATGTTTGCTCTCTGTCGACGCAGAAAAAGCGTTTGACAGGGTAAACTGGAGATTCTTAGAGGCGACACTTCAGAAAGTTGGAATGGGACCCAGGATATTAGCTTGGATTATGGCACTATATAGAGGCCCCTCGGCACAGGTCAGGGTCAATGGTAACCTATCTGACCCCTTTGAGATCAAGAACAGTACGCGCCAGGGGTGCCCCCTGTCCCCTACCCTTTATATACTAGTGATGGAAACACTAGCTAATGCCATCAGGAGCAATCCCTCGATTAAAGGAATAAGGGTGGGAGGGGAAGAACACAAAACCTCACTCTTTGCGGACGATCTCCTAATCTACGCGGCTGAACCCCGAATAGGCCTTCCAAACATCATGCAGGAATTTACAATATTTGGCAAACTCAGTAACTATAAAATCAATGCTCAGAAGTCAGTGATACTCAACATAACGATTCCCAGAAGGGAGGCCGATGACCTAGCGGCGGGTTTCCCATTCCTCTGGAAATACAAGTCATTCAAATACCTGGGGGTCCATATCCCATCAGACCTATCCCAGATATATGAGCTTAACTATAAATCTATTCTAACAACCCTAAAAGGGGATCTGGAGAGATGGACGGGTGCCCCTTTATCATGGTTTGGCAGAATGAACACAATCAAGATGGATATCCTTCCAAGATTGCTATACATCTTCCAAACTGCACCATGTAACCCCCCGAGTAGTTTCTTCAACAGCTTGAGAAGTCAACTGCTCAGGTTCATATGGAAGGGAGGGTCCAAAAGACTCAGTTACAAGAGTCTCACAAAACAGAAGGGAAAAGGGGGGGTGGGACTCCCAGACTTGCACTTATACCATAAAGCGACCATAGGCACCTTAATTCTAGATTTATTCCACCACAAGACAGACAAATTCTGGGTGCAGATAGAGACTGAAAACAATGTCGTTGAGATAAGCGGGGTTTTCTGGATTCCAGGGAATACTAATTGGGAGAAGGCAGACACATCAAGTATGATACGAACAATGCTGGGAGCGTGGAGGGGAGGATGCAGGATGGGGGTTCCGGGGCCTCTCACACCATTAGTTGGGAACCCGCAAATCCCGGCGACACTATCAACGCGTAGACAGGGGTTCATACCAGTAGAAAGTGAGGCTAGGGTGGGAGAAGTGGTAGAGCCTGGAGGCATGCAAGATCTGGGGTCCATGGGAGGATCACGGGGGGTCCCCCCGGGCTCATGGATGCAATACCTTCAAATACATAGCTACCTAATAAAGATTAAACCGAGCTCGGGATGGAACACGAGCTATACTCCCTTCGAGAAGCTATGCTGTGCCACGGAAACCCCTAGACACACAGTCTCAATACTGTACAATCAGTTACTGGACGAGAACCTGGGAAGTCATCAACCCAGGTGGATAAGAGCCTGGGAGGAGACGCTGGGCAGGCCGGTCCCCGAGGAGCTCTGGAGCAGGGCATTCCAACGCACACATAAAATGTCTGTCTCCAGTAGGCTTCAAGAGCTAAATTTTAAGATCATATCACGATGGTACATGACTCCAGAGAAGCTACACGCATTGTTCCCCTCATCCCCGAACGTATGCTGGCGTTGCCGGGCAGGAGCGGGCTCAATGCTACACATCTGGTGGGAGTGCCCTATGGTGGCACCCATTTGGCAGGACATGGAGCGCCTGTTCGTAGCAGTAAGCAGAGAACCACTCACATTAACACCTGAGCTGGCGCTTCTATCCATTTCATCAGGTGACGCTCCATCACTCCAAAAAGGTTTATTGAGATTCTTCATCATGGCTACAAGGCAAGTGATACCAAGATTCTGGAAACAGAGTTCAGGTATACCCAGAAGCGCTTGGGTGGGGGCGATGGATGAGATAGAACGCATGGAGAGACTTAGGCTGGCGGAGGAGGTGACAGGATATGACCAGTTCTACCGAATGTGGGCAGCTTGGATAGATATACGCAACACCCCTAGATTCCTGAGGTGGTTAAATACCGGTTCATGTGAGTGACAAGGATAAATCATGAGTACCTACGACAAAACAACGTACACAACCTAGTGCCCTGGCACTAACCCTGCCCCCCCCCCCCCCCCTGTTTGTCTTCCCCTCTCCCTCCTACCTCACTAACCCCGTCCCCTATTGCAAAAGTTAACTGCAAGTTACAGCAGACGAAAGAAATTGGATGTTATAGAAAGTTTATTATTTGAAGCAGACAGATATACTGCAGTTTAATCTTCATAAGTTGTATTTTCATAGCGGTATCCAAGTCAGTTGAAAGAATTGTATAAGTGATGTTAACAAAAAAGCAATAAAAATACTTTGAAGAAGAAAAAAAAAAAAAAAAAAAAAAAAGGGCAGAAACTGCGATAAATAATAAAAAATTTGATGCAACTTGCTAGGCGCATTAATCACTTTTCTCTTTCTTATGCCAATTTAAGGGATATGCCCTATTTTGCACCAATACATTGTGTCAAAAAATAGCGGTTTAAACATTTGGCTCATTTTTCAACTCTTAGCTAGGTCAAATTTTGTAAAAAAAATGTTCAAAACTGTCAAGGTAGATGCAAAACATGTCTAGAATACATTAGATTTGTGCAATGTTATGGGCTCCCCCTATTGCGCCAGAATTCTTAATACATCTGCGCAAAGTTCAGGAATATGACTAATGCAGTGCTACAGATTCACATTGTAGCCCCTTTATTGTACATGAGCAACCATAGCGCTTCTAGTAGACCCAAATTAGTGATAAGCAAATTACTGAGCTTCATTATTAGGGCTTATTCACAAGAACGTATTTGTACGTGCATTTACGCACTAAAAATTTGCGCATGCAATGCGTAGTGAAGAGAACTCATTGATTTCAATGGGTTGACTCATGTGCATTTCTGCCATGCAAAAAATTACGCAGCATATTTTATTTTCCTGCACAATTGCGCAGGGAAATAGAACATATGAAACTAATTAAGCTAATTAGCTATTACAATGTACAGGACCATGGCTGCGGATTTTTTTTGCACATGCAAATGCGTACGATTTGCATGCACAAAAAGTACAGTAAGGCCGGCTTCACACAGGCATATTTGTGTGCTCAAAATTTGCACATAAAATGCGCAGAGCCTATTGTTTTCAATAGGTTTTTTCACATTTGCAGATTTTACACCGCATTTTGGTTGCGTAAAAAAAATACAATTGAATATGTTCTATTTTTCTGTGTATTTTCGCACCACAGGTTCCCGTAGAAGTCAATGGTGGGTGCAAATACATGCAGCATCTGCAAGAACATGTGTGAAACAGTGCATAATTGCACAGGAAAAAGAACACATCTGGGACTCATTAGACTAATTAGCCATTTCAATCAGCGCGTCTTTGTTTGCCGCGTGCAATTTAATGCCTTGCAGACGCAAAAAGTACAGTAAAGTAAGCCAATGTGTGCCCAAAGAGACCCTGTTCATTTTGCAAAACGCTACGCTCATGCGGCAGTATGTGTACGCTTGTGTGAAATCGGCCTAAAAAAACATATCGCCAATTTGCAAGATTGCAATGCAAATATGCATATGCTTGTGTGAATCCAGCCTTAGTTCACTATATATTGTAGCATCTAGGCCGGATTTACACAAGCGTAAGTGTGTTTGCATGCGTATTTTGACACATTTTTGCGTAATAGGCATTGCGTATTTTATTGTACTTTTTGCGTGCGTAAGTCGTGCGTGCAAAAGAACACACACTGATGCTCACAGCCATTAAGATGGCCAATTTTTTCATGAGTTCAAAATGTCCTCTTTCCCTGCGCAAGTGTGCAGAAAAATAGACCATGCTTTGTATTTTATTTGCACGACCAAACTGCGCCCATCAAATACCCGCATGTGAATGAACCGATTCAGATGAATACATTCTATTTTCTGTGTATGCTAATTTTTTGCGCGCAAATACTGTCGTGTGACTCTGGCCTTAGGATATGTGATACATTTGCTATAGGTTTATGTTTCAGGAACGGATGCTGACAAAGGCATGTGCGGTTTCCTATCAGGCAGGATTTGTCAGCAATTCCTTGGATACAATGTAGTGAGTAGGATTAGATATGTATCAACTATGTATCAACTTTAACATAAACACATCAGTTCAGTAAGAGAATTCTTCCTATTCAGTCTGCATTAAAGAAACAGTGTAATAATTAGTTTCCAATAAATATCCGTATCCCAAGCTCAACCCAGCGATGAAATAGTAGAACTGGAAGAATGACATATGCACCTGACAGATACAAGCATCCTCTTTACCAGGGAGTCTTGATAAAGCATTACCTGCAATTGTCAAGGCTTTTATATTACATGCATTCATGCCACCTACCTAATATTTGTTAGTAAGCATCAGTCTTCTTCATTCACAAGACAAAGGAAGAATCCATTGCTGGCACCGCATCCGACTGCAGAACTGCAGCATTCTCTACAACTAATCCAGGAGAAATATTCCAGCCTATAGACCATATATACATCCAAAGCGTGATGGCTCCCAATGGAAATCATAGACAAATGAAGAACTCGTTTATGCTGATATAGCTCAATGAGAAGCAGTGCTGGGTGTGCAATGTGTGGTTAGAATTTAGAAGTGCATTGGATGCCTTCTATGCTTGTCACCTCCAGTCTGCATACAATAGAAGCAATAGTAACCAGCCTGTAGCTGTGGGAATGCCGGTCACCCTAGCAACTGCCCCCTGCAGGGAATACACACGGGAAACGCTAGTGCATTCATGAATAGCCAGAGGCTGAAAACACCTCACTAATAACACGCGTACATACAGGCACCACACACCAGCATACCTCTTGTCAGGCAGCCCCAGACATGTGCTATGCAGTGGTGAGACAAGCTGCCGGGCTGAAGCTGCACCCACTTTGCACTGCAAATATACCTAAACAGGCGCATCCATCCCAAGAGAGAGCGAAATTGCACATTGTACTTTGCCACCTGCTGGCTAGACTTGAGCAAATCTTTACAAATTCTTTTCTCTCCAAGTCAGATGCTAATCAGGCTTTTAATCTGTCAAATCAATTCCACTATCTCTACTGCTGGCAGATAATTCAAAGTCCTGCTGCATCTATGTCACCGTAGGTGGTGGGCGAAAAGGTTCCAGGATATGAAGCGAGTACAAAAATGTTGTTTTATTATAACAGGTAGCTATGGAAGGAAAATGGTTATGCAGATGCAGTCGAAGAGAAAAATCACTTAACAAATAGGTTTATTTCCGTTCAGTGGTTTAACCGCTTTTAACCACAATATTGATCCTGCACTTTAACCAAAGAATAAATGGTGGACATATGAATAACATGTGTTAACCCAGCGAGAGCGGCTCGCTGCAGACAGTCTGTAATAATTACAACACGTCAACTCAACCATAGTTGCTTGCTGCACATAACCTGCAGTAAATTGTAAGTTTGTCCAGAAAATAGCGAAGAAATGTCTTTGAATAACGAACAAAAAATCGTTAATCTCTGTCCCTGAGTGATATAACATATTTAGCAAGCCCGCTTTGCTCTCAATATCAAAGTGTGCACACTCAGCTTTTACCGAGGCTATACCTCACTTACGATCTTCCGGAGTACTCTGTACGATGATGTGGGCATGAAGACTCCTACCTTAAAAGATATCAGCAGCAGCAACCAATTTGAATTTTAGTGAAAAACAATCGTTCGATCGAACAGACAATTGAGCTGTCTACTACACCATTTAGAGGGAGATAGAGGAGGATCTGTGTGATCACTTCCAGCTTCAGTGGAGTGACTGAAAATGTCCACCAAGCCCTAGCTCTGTGAATCGCATGCCACAATGGAAGCCTTATGAAATCACAAAATGGCCTCAACTGCCAAGCAGCCAAGCTTATTGCATACTGTACATCTATCTAATTTTATTGTTTTAGTTGGGGCCGACTCTTGGACACTTTATGGATCAGCCCTCTCTATGCAGTTCTGTTTTGTAATGGCTTCGTTCAGTTTCATAATCTGCATATTGTGTCGGCTTTGATAATATCAAGCCAGTGAGTTCTTTGGCGGACAGATCTTCTTTTGCCACTGACCACTCCAGGCATTATAGAGGTTTTTAATGAATTATGTGGCAGAAGTAAGAGTCTCTGTTTTGTAATTTTGCCCTCAAATAAAAACTGGTTTTATATGGTCTAGTAATGTTTTATTCATGATCTTAGCAGTCCAAGGAATTCCACTAGCACCAAAGTTCGAAGGCATCAAGTCAATCAATTCCTTGGAACTGTCTAATAAATAATCTTCTCCCTCCGATCAGTTACATGCAGAGATTCCTGCCCTCCATCAGCAGATCTTCTCAGTATTGGATCAGCCTTCATTATGTTATAGAGAAAGGGTTCATAGGGGGTTCCATGATGATGAAAAAAATAAAGGTGGTTAGTGGTTAGCTAGAGCTGTCCATCCCAAAACATCCCAACCTTACATATTTTCTATTAAAGGAGATGTCCCGCGCCGAAACGGGTTTTTTTTTTTTTCAACCCCCCCCCCGTTCGGCGCGAGACAACCCCAATGCAGGGAAGTAAAGGAAGCTTACCGGAGCGCTTACCTTAATCCCCGCGCTCCGGTGACTTCAATACTTACCGCTGAAGATGGCCGCCGGGATCCTCTGTCTTCGTGGACCGCAGCTCTTCTGTGCGGTCCACTGCCGATTCCAGCCTCCTGATTGGCTGGAATCGGCACGTGACGGGGCGGAGCTACACGGAGCCACTCTCTGGCACGAGCGGCTCCATAGAAGACTACAGAAGACCCGGACTGCGCAAGCGCGGCTAATTTGGCCATCGGAGGCCGAAAATTAGTCGGCACCATGGAGACGAGGACGCCAGCAACGGAGCAGGTAAGTATAAAACTTTTTATAACTTCTGTATGGCTCATAATTAATGCACAATGTATATTACAAAGTGCATTATTATGGCCATACAGAAGTGTATAGACCCACTTGCTGCCTCGGGACAACCCCTTTAATTGTCCGAGCAGAAGCCTAGTCCATTCAACATCTGATACTTTAGATAGCTTCCAATCGTACTACCAAATCCTATATAATATTGAAGGCAACATGGAGGATCCGCAAGTCCAGACTACAGAGAATATTGAGACTTATTTAGATAATTATGGCCCTGATCCTATTTTGAGGGGGAAGCCTCTGATTTGGGCCAAGACTTCACAGAGTTAGAAGTCCTTGATGCAAACCAAAACCTGAAATTAAGTAAGAGTAAACCTGATAGTTTTAAACCTCAATTTTGCAAACTCTGCGGAGATTTGCTAGCCCCATTATTACTTAAATCATTTAACGCTATTACTAAAACATGCCCTTTCCCACCCCCCACCCAGACACTGCTTGCCATAGTAACAGTATTACCCAAACTAGGAAAGGATCACTCATCTCTGCTCAGCATTAACATGAAACAATATACAAAAAGGGGTCCAAAAGAGAGCCTGGTAACTACAGGCCGGTAAGTCTCACTTCAATAACTGGAAAAATATTCGAGGGGTTTCTGAGAGACACCATCGTACAATACCTCAAGGAGAACAACAGAATAACTCCTCACCAGCATGGGTTCATGAAGGGTCGATCATGTCAGACCAATCAGATCCTCTTCCACAATGAAGTAAGCTCCAGGCTGGACCTGGGAGAGTCTATTGATCTTGTATATCTGGATTTCTCTAAAGCATTTGACACCGTGCCGCATAATAGGTTGATATATAAAATCAGACAGCTCGGACTGGGCGAAAACGTATGTATCTGGGTAAAGAACTGGCTCAGAGATAGAAAGCAGAGGGTGGTAAAAAATGGTTTGTAATCTGATTGGGCCACCGTCGCTAGTGGGGTGCCACAGGGTTCAGTATTAGGCCCCATTCTGTTCAACATACTTATCAATGACCTGATAGAGGGACTGCACAGTAAAATATCAATATTTGCAGATGTTACAAGACTATGCAAGATAATTATTACAACAGAAAACAATATACGGCTACAAAAGGACCTAGATGAACTGGGGCTTGGGCAGAAAAATGGCAAATGAAGTTCAATGTTGATAAATGTAAGGTTATGCATATGGGCAGGAGAAACAGATGTCACCAATGTACACTGAATGGAGTACTGCTAGGTAAAATTGATATGGAAAAAGACCTGGGGGTACTAGTGGATTGTAGACTTAACTGGAGCAACCAATGCCAGTCAGCTGCTGCAAAAGCTAATAAAGTCTTGGGGTGCATTAAAAGAGGTATAGGGGTGAGGGACGAGAACATTATTCTCCCACTATATAAGGCACTTGTCAGGCCTCACATGGAATACTGCGTACAGTTCTGGACACCGGTGCTCAGGAAAGATGTTGCAGTGCTTGAGGGGGTTCAAAGAAGGGCAAATAAATTAGTAAATGGAATGAGAGGACTGGAATACCCAGAGAGGCTATCAAAATTAGGATTATTCACCCTGGAAAAAAGATGCCTAAGGAGTGATCAAATAACTATGTATAAATACATGAGGGGACAATACAAGGATCTCTCGCATGATCTGTTTATACCCAGGACTGCGACGGTAACAAGAGGGCTTCCGCTATGTCTAGAAGAAAGCAGGTTTCATCACCAACACAGAAGTGGGTTCTTTACTGTAAGAGCAGTGAGACTGTGGAACTCTCTGCCCAAGGACATGATGAAGTCAAAATCCATTGAGGAGTTTAAGAGGGGACTAGATGTCCTTCTAGAGCGCAAGGATATTACAGGACATAGACATGTGATGACCAGCGGGTTGCTGATCCAGGTCTTACATTTAGGTAGGGACTATCAAAGGTTGATCAAGGGCTTATTCTGACTGCCAATATAATTTCCCCCCCCCCGAATGGGCTAATTGGCTTTGGCCTCTTGGGGTTTTTTGCCTTCCTCTGGATCAACAAGGGATTTGAAACAGGCTGAACTAGGTGGACATTGTCTTCATTCAGCCTAACATACTATGCTACTATGGAACTGTTTTCTAAAATTGTTGCTGCTCGCTTGCAACCACTTATACCTTCTTTAATTCACAGAGAACAACAAGGCAACACTATAAGAACTATATTCCTTATATCGCAGGCTCACAACTCTAGGGAGAAAACAGTGGGGCCAGTATCATGCCTGGTTTTCTTGGCAAAGGAGCCACATCTTTTTAAATGTATAACGTGGGATATTCGCTGATTTTCACACGTTGAAAATTTTTTCTTCAAATGTTCAATGGGCAGGTCATGCGCCAGAAGGAGGAATGATCCAATAGTGAGCCCAGCGTGTTTTTCAGATGCGACGGGAGCCGTCGGTTTTTGGGGTTATTTCGATAACTATTGGTGCAGGTCGCCCTGGCCAAGGTGTTGGAAGAAAACAGCTGGTCAAAAACATAGGGCTGTTGAAGTTTTTCCCATTGTAGTGGCATTGCTCGGAAATGGCGGATCAGAGGAAATGCTTTTGGTCGGATAACGAGTAAGTGGTACAGGTGTTTAACAAGCAATCCTCATCGTTGCCCCCATTTTTTGTCGGTGTTAAGTCATTTGGTGTTGCACTGCTTGCAAATTTAATGTGAGATTTAAGAGCAAAGCATGTTCCTGGATGGCACAACTGCTGATGCTCTTTCTCGTTTTCAGATGGCAACATTCAGGGAACTTCACCCGAGGGTGGATGCCGAGGGAGTACGGTGCCCTTCATGCTTATGGGGAAAAGCAGAGGAGAACTATACACCATAAGGTTGATCTGGTCATCGGTTGCGGAAACTACATGGCGGAGTTACAATACTATTTTATTGAGGTGGTTGTCATTTATAGGGGAGTTTTCCCGGAAAAGGAAGGGGCAAGGTTGGTGACGTTGGACATGTTGGTGGTTTTACAAGAAAACGGGAGTTTCGGTGGGCATAGCAAAGAAGCATCTGCCAGGCGTTGCCTTTTATTGTACTTACACGGGAAAATGGATGTAACGAAGGATGTCATTTTTGGTACAGATCATAAAACAATGTAAGAAGAAATGGAGGAGGGTTGACACTCGCCACGCGGACACATTTTCCTTATTGTATTGAATCCTGGAAGTTCTGAGTGAGGTGTGTGGGACGCACAGAAGACTTTAATATTTAGGGTAGGGTTTGCGCTAGCATTTTTTGTGGCACTGAGAATTAGCGAGTTGGTCCCAGGTAGAAAGTTTAAGGTGCAAGGATGGGGTAGTGCGGAACGGAGCTTTGAAGGTGTGTGTGAGGAAGTCAAAAAATGGATGTTTATGGCAGAGGCAAGTGGTACCTGGTGAGGTTAGTGAAAAGTTAGGTAGCTCAGCACGGGGAAGGTGACCAGTTCTTCGTACACGTTTCCGGTTCGCCATTGACATGGTCTGAATTTTCAGCAGTTTTTCAGTTATGTTTGAGGAAGGAGGGGCTGGATCCGAAAGAGTTTGGTACGCATTCTTTCAGGATTGGTGCTGCCACGACGGCGGACGCGTGTCGAGTTAACTCGGAAGTGGTGAAGAGATCAGGCAGATGGAAATCTGAGGCACATAGGTTGGATGTGCATCCCGACTTGATGATCCCGTGAATCATATTTTGGTTGGTTTCATGTGGTTTGCTTTTTGTTTGATTATGTGTACAGCCAGAGACGTTAGGCATGTGTGGATAATTGGGCATTCATTTGTGTATTGGGCTAGAAGAAGAGCAGCGGTGCGGTCAATAGGAAACAATCTCGGCTTGAATGACGTTATAGTACAGTGGCATGGTATAAGAGGTCTTTAATGGTCCACGCTGCTTCAGGAGGTCTTGCATATTTGCAAGTGCACCCCACTGTTGAGTGATTCTGCTGGTACAGGCTGGAGGGAACAACTTAGGAAGAGTGAAGTTGGGAGAATGGTTGGCGCTGATGAAACAGGCCATTTTGCGCTTCCGTGAATGCTTTGAGAAGGTGGTTGTAATTTGGTAAGACATAATGGGTATGGAGAAGAAATCCTGTGGCTATAGATAGGGTGAGGAAGGTAATAAACTCAAAGACATCTAAGATGGTGCAGTCAGTGGAAGGAATAGCGGTGAGTAGAGGTGAGCGAGCAGCAAAATGCTCGGGTGCTCGTTACTCGGGATGAAATTATCGCGATGCTCGAGGGTTCGTTTCGAGTAACGAACTCCATTGAAGTCAATGGGCGACCCGAGCATTTTTGTATATCGCCGATGCTCGCTAAGGTTTTCATTTGTGAAAATCGGGGCAATTCAAGAAAGTGATGGGAACGACACAGCAACGGATAGGGCAGGCGAGGGGCTACAGGTTGGGCTGCATCTCAAGTTCACAGGTCCCACTATTAAGCCACAATAGCGGCAAGAGTGGGCCCACCCCTCCCAACAATTTTTACTTCTGAAAAGCCCTCATTAGCAATGCATACCTTAGCTAAGCACCACACTACCTCCAACAAAGCACGATCACTGCCTGCATGACACTCCGCTGCCCCTTCTCCTGGGTTACATGCTGACCAACCCCCCCGCACGACCCAGTGTCCACAGCGCACACCAAACTGTCCCTGCCCAGCCTTCAGCTGCCCTCATGCCACACCACCCTCATGTCTATTTATAAGTGCGTCTGCCAGAGGAACCGCAGGCACACACTGCAGAGGGTTGGCACGGCTAGGCAGCGACCCTCTTTAAAAGGGGCGGGGCGATAGTCCACAATGCTGTACAGAAGCAATGAGAAATCCAATCCTGTGCCACCTCCATCTGGAGCTGCACACGTGGGCATAGCAATGGGGAACCTATGTGCCACACACTATTCATTCTGTCAAGGTGTCTGCATGCCCCAGTCAGACCGCGGTTTTTTATAAATAGTCACAGGCAGGTACAACTCCGCAATGGGAATTCCGTGTGCACCCACAGCATGGGTGGCTCCCTGGAACCCACCGGCGGTACATAAATGTATCCCATTGCATTGCCCATCACAGCTGAGGTAATGTCGTGCTTAATGCAGGTGGGCTTCGGCCCACACTGCATGCCCCAGTCAGACTGGAGTTCTTTAGAAGTGGACACATGCAGTTACAACTCCCTGTGGACCCACAGCATGGGTGGCTCCCTGGAACCCACCGGCGGTACATAAATATATCCCATTGCAGTGCCCAACACAGCTGATGTAACGTCAGCTGTAATGCAGGTGGGCTAAAAATTCATTTGATTACACTGTAGGCGAGGGCCCCCAAAAATTGGTGTACCAACAGTACTAATGTACCTGAGAAAAATTGCCCATGCCCAACCAAGAGGGCAGGTGAAATCCATTAATCGCTTTGGTTAATGTGGCTTAATTGGTAACTAGGCCTGGAGGCAGCCCAGTTAAAATAAAAATTGGTTGAGGTGAAAGTTTCAACGCTTTAATGAGCATTGAAACGTATAAAACTTGTTTACAAAAATTATATGACTGAGCCTTGTGGGCCTAAGAAAAATTGCCAGTTAGGCGTGATTATGTGAGGTTTCAGGAGGAGGAGCAGGAGGAGGAGGAATATTATACACAGATTGATGAAGCAAAAAGGTCCCCGTTTTTGATGGTGATAGAGAACGATGCTTCCATCCGCGGGTGCAGCCTACATATTGCTTAGGTATCGCTGCTGTCCGCTGGTGGAGAAGAGAAGTCTGGGGAAATCCAGGCTTTGTTCATCTTGATGAGTGTAAGTCTGTCGGCACTGTCGGTTGACAGGCGGGTACGCTTATCTGTGATGATTCCCCCAGCCGCACTAAACACCCTCTCTGACAAGACGCTAGCCGCAGGACAAGCAAGCACCTCCAGGGCATACAGTGCGAGTTCAGGCCACGTGTCCAGCTTCGACACCCAGTAGTTGTAGGGGGCAGAGGCGTCACGGAGGACGGTCGTGCGATCGGCTACGTACTCCCTCACCATCCTTTTACAGTGCTCCCGCCGACTCAGCCTTGACTGGGGAGCGGTGACACAGTCTTGCTGGGGAGCCATAAAGCTGTCAAGGGCCTTAGAGAGTGTTCCCCTGCCTGTGCTGTACATGCTGCCTGATCTCCACGCCTCCCCTGCTACCTGGCCCTCGGAACTGCGCCTTCGGCCACTAGCGCTGTCGGATGGGAATTTTACCATCAGTTTGTCCGCCAGGGTCCTGTGGTATAGCATCACTCTCAAACCCCTTTCCTCTTCGGGTATGAGAGTGGAAAGGTTCTCCTTATACCGTGGGTCAAGCAGTGTGTACACCCAGTAATCCGTAGTGGCCAGAATGCGTGTAACGCGAGGGTCACGAGAAAGGCATCCTAACATGAAGTCAGCCATATGTGCCAGGGTACCTGTACGCAACACATGGCTGTCCTCACTAGGAAGATCACTTTCAGGATCCTCCTCCTCCTCCTCCTCCTCCTCAAGCCATACACGCTGAAAGGATGACAGGCAAGCAGCATGTGTACCCTCAGCAGTGGGCCAAGCTGTCTCTTCCCCCTCCTCCTCATCCTCCTCATGCTCCTCCTCCTCCTCCTCAACGCGCTGAGATATAGACAGGAGGGTGCTCCGACTATCCAGCGACATACTGTCTTCCCCCGGCTCTGTTTCCGAGCGCAAAGTGTCTGCCTTTATGCTTTGCAGGGAACTTCTCAAGAGGCATAGCAGAGGAATGGTGACGCTAATGATTGCAGCATCGCCGCTCACCATCTGGGTAGACTCCTCAAAGTTTCCAAGGACCTGGCAGATGTCTGCCAACCAGGCCCACTCTTCTGTAAAGAATTGAGGAGGCTGACTCCCACTGCGCCGCCCAGGTTGGAGTTGGTATTCCACTGTAGCTCTACGCTGCTCATAGAGCCTGGCCAACATGTGGAGCGTAGAGTTCCACCGTGTGGGCACGTCGCACAGCAGTCGGTGCACTGGCAGATGAAACCGATGTTGCAGGGTGCGCAGGGTGGCAGCGTCCGTGTGGGACTTGCGGAAATGTGCGCAGAGCCGGCGCACCTTTCCGAGCAGGTCTGTCAAGCGTGGGTAGCTTTTCAGAAAGCGCTGAACCACCAAATTAAAGATGTGGGCCGGGCATGGCACGTGCGTGAGGCTGCCGAGCTGCAGAGCCGCCACCAGGTTACGGCCGTTGTCACACACGACCATGCCCGGTTGGAGGCTCAGCGGCGCAAGCCAGCGGTCGGTCTGCTCTGTCAGACCCTGCCGCAGTTCGTGGGCCGTGTGCCTCTTCTCTCCTAAGCTGAGTAGTTTCAGCACGGCCTGCTGACGCTTGCCCACCGCTGTGCTGCCACGCCGCGTGACACCGACTGCTGGCGACGTGCTGCTGCTGCTGACACATCTTGATTGCGAGACAGAGGTTGCGTTGGAGGAGGAGGAGGGTGGTTTTGTGGAGGAAGCATACACCGCCGCAGATACCACCACCGAGCTGGGGCCCGCAATTCTGGGGGTGGGTAGGACGTGAGCGGTCCCAGGCTCTGACTCTGTCCCAGCCTCCACTAAATTCACCCAATGTGCCGTCAGGGAGATATAGTGGCCCTGCCCGCCTGTGCTTGTCCACGTGTCCGTTGTTAAGTGGACCTTGCCAGTAACCGCGTTGGTGAGGGCGCGAACAATGTTGCAGGAGACGTGGTCGTGCAGGGCTGGGACAGCACATCGGGAAAAGTAGTGGCGACTGGGAACTGAGTAGCGCGGGGCCGCCGCCGCCATCATACTTTTGAAAGACTCCGTTTCCACAACCCTATACGGCAGCATCTCCAGGCTGATAAATTTGGCTATGTGCACGTTTAATGCTTGAGCGTGCGGGTGCGTGGCGGCGTACTTGCGCTTGCGCTCCAACACTTGCGCTAGCGACGGCTCGACGGTGCGCTGACAGACATTGGTGGATGGGGCCGAGGACAGCGGAGGTGAGGGTGTGGGTGCAGGCCAGGAGACGGTAGTGCCTGTGGGGGGTTGGATCTCAGTGGCAGGTTGGGGCACAGGGGGAGAGGCAGCGGTGCAAACCGGAGGCGGTGAACGGCCTTTGTCCCACCTTGTGGGGTGCTTGGCCATCCTATGTCTGCGCATGCTGGTGGTGGTGAGGCTGGTGGTGGTGGCTCCCCGGCTGATCTTGGCGCGACAAAGGTTGCACACCACTGTTCGTCGGTCGTCTGCACTCTCAGTGAAAAACTGCCAGACCTTTGAGCACCTTGGCCTCTGCAGGGTGGCATGGCGCGAGGGGGGCGCTTTGGGAAACAGTTGGTGGATTATTCGGTCTGGCCCTGCCTCTTCCCCTGGCCACCGCACTGCCTCTTGCAACCTGCCCTGCTGCTGCCCTTGCCTCCCCCTCTGAAGACCTGTCCTTAGTAGGCGTAGCAAACCAGGTGGGGTCAGTCACCTCATTGTCCTGCTGCTCTTCCTCCGAATCCTCTGTGCGCTCCTCCCTCGGACTTACTGCCCTTACTACTACCTCACTGATAGACAACTGTGTCTCATCGTCATCGGCCTCCTCACCCCCTCAAAGGTCTTGAGACAGTTGCCGGAAGTCCCCAGCCTCATCCCCCGGACCCCGGGAACTTTCCAATGGTTGGGCATCAGTCACGATAATCTCCTCTGGTGGGAGAGGAACCACTGCTGCCCAATCTGAGCAGGGGCCCGAGAACAGTTCCTGGGAGTCTGCCCGCTCCTCAGAATGTGTCATTGTAATGGAGTGAAGAGGCTGGGAGGAAGGAGGAGCAGCAGCCAGAGGATTCTGAGTTGCAGCAGTGGACGGCGCAGAACTGTGGGTGGACGATAGATTGCTGGATGCACTTTCTGCCATCCACGACAGGACCTGCTCACACTGCTCATTTTCTTATAAAGGTCTACCGCGTGGACCCATTAATTGTGCGATGAATGTGGGGACGCCAGAAACGTGCCTCTCTCCTAATCCCGCAGCAGTCGGCTGCGATACACCTGGATCAGGAGCTCGGCCTGTGCCCACACCCTGACTTGGGCCTCCGCGTCCTCGGCCGCGTCCACGTCCTCTAGGCCTACCCCTACCCCTCAGCATGCTGTATTACCAGTAATGCAGAAACAGAACGCTGTAATTAAATGTGCCGCTTATTGGCCTGTGGTTGGAGGCTGACTTCGCTTATGGAACACCAGGAAATAATTTTGCGCAAGCCTGCTGTAACACTTAGCTGGCTGCGTATGAATTTGGAGGACTACTACACCCAGCAGAGACCCAGAACACTGAGGACAGTCACAGGCAGCCCAAATAGATTTTTTTCACCAAATGTTTTTGCAAAGGCCCACTGCCTATATTCAATCAATATGTCTTCTGTCCCTGCCTCACCGCTACTGGCCCTGGAGTATGTCAAAGAACTGCAGAGTGTTGCACTGTGGACTGCAATACAGCGGTGATTTAACAGCCCAGACAGAGCCAGGAAATAATTTTGCGCAAGCCTGCTGTAACACTTAGCTGGCTGCGTATGAATTTGGAGGACTACTACACCCAGCACAGACCCAGAACACTGAGGACAGTCACAGGCAGCCCAAATAGATTTTTTTCACCAAATGTTTTTGCAAAGGCCCACTGCCTATATTCAATCAATATGTCTTCTGTCCCTGCCTAACCACCACTTCTGGCCCTGGAGTATTACTGCAGGACCCAATGCTCTGCACGGCCGATATACAAAAAAAAAAAAAATGTGCAACACTGCAAAAAGCAGCCTCCACAGTACTGCACACGGTTAGATGTGGCCCTAAGAAGGACCGTTGGGGTTCTTGAAGCCTAAAATACTCCTATCGCTCTCCCTATAGCAGCTCCACCAAGACAGCACTTTCCCTCCTCTATGTCAGAACAAATCTGTGGCGAGCCGCGGGAGGGGCCGATTTTTATACTCGGGTGACACCTGATCTCGCCAGCCACTCACTGCAGGGGGGTGGTATAGGGCTTGCACGTCGCAGGGGAAGTTGTAATGCCTTCCCTGTCTTTGTATTGGCCAGAAAAGCACGCTAACGTCTCAGAGATGAAAGTGAAAGTAACCCGAACATCGCGTGGTACTCATCACGAGTAACGAGCATCTCAAACACGCTATTACTCGAATGAGTATCGAGCTCGGATGAGTACGTTCGCTCATCTCTAGCGGTGAGGCATTGGGAGTTAGAGTGCAGGGTTTGGGATGTTCTTAGGGAAGATGGGGTACATTTAAATTACATAGGATTAGATATGTTTTTGTCAGGTTTACAGGATGGGTTGGAGGCTGCATTAGTGCTGGCAGGTGGGGTGGGGCAGAGTGGATCATAGGCAGAGAGTTCTTTCCATGCCAGCAGTGGTAGTAGGAGAAGGATGGTTTTAAATTCTGATTTATAGGGAGGCTTTCCAACGACTTTTAGACTCAAAGAAAATCGCGGGTTCTTCAAATATGGAAAGTGTTTAAAGGGTTAAAGTTTTTATGGAATTTTAAAAGTTGGTTAATAAAGCTGTGGCCTACCGCACTTAAAAAGCCAATTTTGGGGGGCGTGGCCTAACCGAGCACCTAGATGGCCGCTTGATCTTGGAGCTCTGAGAACCTAAACTCTTTAAAGCAACAAAAAGCGACTTTGGAGACATTTCATCCACCCTACCTTGATCCTTGGATACCTCGTCACCATCTGAGTTACCGGCGGAGGTCCGCCTGACGGCTGGTCGGGTGTTTGGTGGTCTTCTGGCTTTCCCGCGTCCACTGCGCCTGGGGTCCTCTTTAAGCCACCCGCCACACCTGTGGAGGGCGAGGTCCCGTTCTACCCGACGAGCGGTCCTGAGGGGTCCGCGGCTGCCTGAGGGATCACCCGCAGGTGCCGATAAGGGAGGATAGCGGAGGTGAGATTCCCACACATCCCCACTGCTTGCTGAGGTCCGCCGGTGCACCTGCCGCCCCTGACGATCTCTCTCCTCTGTCGGAAGAGGCTGGGGGTCTCGGCGCTGCAGGGAGTCTCATTCAGCAGATAGCTGCCGTCCCGGAGTATACAGCTGCAACCCCTGTCGTGCCGGGAGCGGGTAAGAAGCCTGTCTTGAGCGCTGCTCTGAGCCGTCGGCCGCTGTCAGTCCCGTGATACCAACCGGCAGCCCTGCAACATCAGAGGTAGGAGAAGCAGGTGCCCTCTAGCAAGCCCCGCGCTGCCGGTGATTGAAGCCCTGAGGGCTTCTAACGAGCACACTGCTGTACCGGAGCCTGGGGAAGACCCTGCCGCTGGCGGATACCTCGCACCCGCTCCGGAGATTTCCCCATCGGCACTCTATTCCATCAGTGCCAGGGGGAGGCTTGCCCCATTGAAAAAACCCCCACCGCTGTCCAACGCCATTTTGGGGTCCCAGCACTGCTTAACAGAGAGCGGAGGCAAGTGCACATCTACTGTTAACCCCTTGGTGCCCATAAGAGATATACTTGGGACATTGTGCTGCCTACTCACCCCAGAATAGATTGGGGAGAAGAACCCTTCTGCATCTAAACATATGCTGCTTCACCAGGGTACAGAGTTGGGAGACTTCTTAACTCTTGCTTAACCCCTCATGTCCAAGCTTTTTGTGAAGAAGTACTCTCACCTGAAAATAGGGAAGCCTGGAGAGGTGATCTAAGGTCCGAGTAAGACGCACTGTTTTGAACGCCGTTCCGGGTTAACCGAAACTTCTCTTTACAGCCTCAAGGGGTCCATTTCACTGACGAGTGTCTCTTCCGTCCCCTGCCTGTCTGCCATGACCCGCCGCAAATCTACAAAACCTTCTCCTCAGCGCGTAGCTGATTTTTTCACAGTCCGCAGCAGTAGAAGAGGACCAGCTCCCACGCTCACAGCGTCTCCGGAAGGCCCATCCACCGAGACTCCGGACTCTCCGTGAGGACTGGGATCTACACCGGGCGGCCCGGGTGCTTCCGGAGGAGGAGAGGCCCATTCCCCTTCAAAGATGGGAGAGGTGAGTGAGGCTGCAGCATCCACTACATACACCAACTCCCTCCCAACAAAAATGGGGCCCCACCTCAGTTTGGCCTCAGGAGATGACCTATCTCCCTCAGTCAGCCCAGACAAAAGAAGACCTAGACTAGACACAACCTTGCAATCACCACTTCCCCCATCAGACAGTGCAGAACTGATAGACAGGCTTCCCTCTTCAAACCAACCCGCGTCGGAAGCATTTATTAAAGAAATGATGGTGGCACTAAGAAACTCCATGCGGGAAGATCTCAATTCTATCTCATCACGTATTAGCACCTCGATTGCAGACGTGGAGGAAAGAACCACACACATTGAACATAAGATGGAGGAATTAGCTAATTCTCACAACACACTCATAGACGCGCACTACTCATTAGAGGAAGATGTGTCCCAGATTAAAATTAAAATGGCGGATTTAGAAGACCGCAACAGACGAAACAATATCAAATTTAGGGGTATCCCTGAAAACGTTAGCCCACCCGAGCTAAAAGACTTCCTAACACAACTGATGAAAAAAATGCTTCCTTCCACCCCCTCTCAAGAACTCATCATCGACAGAGCGCATCGCCTACAAAAACCAAAATTCCTCCCAGACAACATCCCGCGCGATGTTATAGCGAGAATCCACTTTTACCATATCAAAGAAGCCCTCATGTACGCCTCTCGCAAAGCACCGGATCTTCCCTCTCAGTTCACAAGTATCCAGCTATTTGCGGATCTATCGGCCGCCACTATCCAAGCCAGAAAGGCATTCACTCGTATAACCACCTCACTCAGAAGAGAAAAAATCCCATATAAATGGGGATACCCCACAAAATTAATTCTCCACAAAGAGGGATCAAATTTCATCATCAACAACCCTGAAGAAGGGGAAAAGATCCTAACATCCTGGGGCATTCTTATCTCGGACAGACTTCAGGACAAAGCTGATAAAAACCCCCCTGGAAAGCCTCGTGAGGGGTCCCACTCCCCCTCTCCCCGTTGAAATGTCTCCGCCCATAACATAGTTTGGAGGTTCCTATATGTCAGGCGAACTCTCTCCCCCAGAAAATATGCAGGTTCCTGACCCTGCTAGAAATATTTTGGTTTTGCTGTGTTTTCTCATGTTCCATCGGCTATCAAACTCCGAGCTTAGGAAAAGCTCCATACCAGACCACTTGTTCTAGTATTTTTGGCTGATTCTTTATGTTACACAGGTTCATATTTCCCTCCCTTATGCTCCTTCCCTTAAAAGTGTTTTTTTAACAGAGATTTGTGACCTCCTCATCGCGTATCTATCTAACCCATGGCTGTAAAAATATGCTCCCTCAATACTAAAGGTTTAAACTCTCCTTTCAAGCTATCATCTGTCTGGAAAGACGCCCTTCAAAATAATGTAGATGTATTATGCCTTCAAGAGACGCATTTCGTGAGCTCAGCCCACCCCCAATTCTCCCACAGGAAATACCCAAACATTTTCTTATCCTGTGCGGAGAAGAAAAAAGCTGGGGTGTTGATCGCAGTCAGGGACACCATCAGTGTTTCCCTTACGGAACAAATTATTGACACTCATGGAAGGTTTATAATATTGGTAGGCCTGTTTAATAATATTCAAATAACTCTGGTTAACATTTATGCGCCAAACTCCTCCCAAATTTCCTTCTTAAACAAAACTCTCAAGAAGATAAGAAAATCGCATGTAGGTAAACTCATAATATGTGGCGATTTCAATATGGTCCCCGACAAACAATTAGACTCCACCAGTTCCACAAATAGAACCTCCCCAGTCCTGGCCCCGTGGCTCCACAAAGAAGCGCTTTATGACACCTTTAGATGTCTTAACGCATCCTCAAAGGAATTTACATATTACTCCCCTCGGCACAGATCCTTCTTTAGGATTGATCTGTTTCTAGTTGACAGGTGGACCCTTCCTGGAATTCTACGCGCTGAAATAGGAAACACTACATGGTCAGACCACTCACCTATCTACCTCTCGCTTAGCGTAACTAACTCCTCCCCAGCACCGAGAAATTGGAGAATCAACCCCTCTCTCATAAGAATTCCTCAATTCAACCAGGATATTAAGCAACACTTAGCTGAATTTTTCTCAATTAACGCGAACCCAGACACAAACATATTCACTACATGGTGCGCTCATAAAGCGTTCATGCGGGGCATTCTAATTAAAATTAGCTCTTACCACAAGAAGAAAAAACAACTTTACATAACCAACATTCTCTCACAAATCACAAAACTAGAGCAAAGTATGCAATCCTCTCCCACACTAACGCTTCACAAAGAATTGATGAATCTCCGGCTCATTCTCCGAAGATCATTAATCGAAGAGTTCGACAAAACGTCTAAATGGTCAAAAATGAACTACTACTCAGAATTTAACAAACCCTCAAAATTGATGGCCAAAATAGCAAAAAAACGTCAAGCGACAGCAAAAATACTTTACCTTATCAAACAAGACGGGTTAGAAACAAAAATAACTCACCCTCAGGACATAGCTGATGAGTTTAGTCATTTTTATGCCAAACTCTACAATCTTCACAACGACCCACTAACACCACAACCTGACAAAGCCCAGATTAACACCTTTTTGGATAAAATTGATCTCCCACACATCACAGAAGAACAACTTGGAAAGTTAAATACCCCTACAACACCTGCAGAGGTTCTCAATGCAATTAAATCTCTAAAACCCCACAAGGCTCCAGGTCCAGACGGTTTCTCAAATGAATATTATAAAGATTTCGCTCTGGACCTGGCCCCTTATCTCTCTGAAACATTTAATAAAGCCATCATTTGTAGCACCTTCCCAGAAGAGATGCTTAAGGCCACCATAGTGACCATTCCGAAGCCAGGTAAACCCTCAAGTTCTACAGCAAACTACAGGCCTATCTCCCTGCTAAATTGTGACATAAAAATATATTCAAAACTAATAGCCCAACGACTGCTAAATGTGCTCCCACAAATCATTCATAGCGACCAAGTGGGCTTTACAAAAGGTAGACAGGCATCAGATGGGACCAGGAGGGTGCTCAATTTGCTCTCGGCGGCGGAGGCGAACCGTACGCCGTCCCTGATCCTGGCTTTGGATGCAGAAAAAGCCTTTGATAGGCTCCGCTGGGGGTTCGCCTTCGCCACCTTGGAAAAATTCGGCTTTAGGGGAAACATTCTTAGAGCCATTCAGGCTCTATATAGCTCACCTTCCGCAGAGGTTTTGATAGATGGCACCCGCTCAAGAAATTTCAAAATAACAAACGGAACCCGCCAGGGGTGTCCTCTGTCCCCACTGCTGTTTACATTAATTATGGAACCATTTGCTGAATCTATCAGAATAAATCTTAAAATTAAAGGAATCTCTGCAGGGCTTAGACAGCATAAAATCAGCCTATTTGCGGATGATGTTATGCTATTACTCACTGACCCCTTATCTTCATTGAGAGAGGTATGCAAAACAATTCAACAGTTCAGTAAGGCATCATACTACAGGTTAAATATAGATAAGTCACAAATTTTGGCAATTAATATAGAAAACTCTTTAAAAGAAAGCATTCAAAAGGAGTTCCCCTTCCAGTGGCAGAGTAAAACTATCCCCTACTTGGGAATAAAACTGTGCTTTCCAATCAACGACATAATTTCTGCCAATTTCTCCCCCTTATTAGAAGAACTCCAAACGGAGCTGAAAAATCTCGCGACTAAAGAACCGTCGTGGCTAGGGCGAGTTGTCCTATATAAAATGCTAATCTTACCTAAAATCCTGTACTGTTTCCGCACTCTCACCTTACCGATCTCCAGGATGGAAATCTCAAAATTTCAAAAACAACTCTCCAACTTCGTTTGGGGAGGAAAGAGGCCTAGGGTGGCTGCGTCTATCCTATACCTCAATAGAAAACAGGGTGGCCTGGGTGTACCCAACTTGTGGTCTTACCTACATGCGATCAATAACAATCAAATCAGACATTGGGTGAGGGGTACTACGGGCCCAGGCTGGCTCCAAATTGAATCTCACCTCCTTGACAACAAGCCTTTCAAACCTCTTCTCCTGCCCTCTCTTTTAAGATCTCTAATACCCTCACTTCCACAAATCCAATGCCTGGCCCTACTGCCACCTCCAATGCGTGCGTCCCTCCATTCTTGGAATTGGCTAGCACAAAAAACTAGAGACCAGAAGGGAAGAGACAAGATTAAAATACCTATCTCGACTCTTGAATATTTCATCCCCAACCTGCGTCTGAAGTCTTGGGCTGAGAGGGGTATAATAAATGTAGAAGACCTGATACAAGGAGAGGACATAGTCCCCTTCCATACCCTAACGAAACACAACTCTATACCAAGAGGAGAATTCTTCAAATATCTCCAGATCCGTTCCCTTCTTCAAAGCTCCCAACTCTGGAAGGTGAACATACCAAATGAAAATAAAACGATCCTTAGTGGATGCACGCCGCTGTCTCGTTCCCTTGTGAGAACTTGCTATGACGCCCTTTCAGGCGACATGAGAGAATCAAAAAAAGTTCATCTTCTCAATTGGGAGAGAGACACGGGAGGGAGAAATACAACAAATCAATGGATTTCAGCATTTGAATGGGCCAACAAGTCAACCATTAATGCAAATATTCTCGAGGCCCACATAAAAGTGCTGACCAGATGGTACTACACCCCGGTGACCCTAGCTAGAGCCTTTCCTAATACAAGTGATTCCTGCTGGAGGCAGTGTGGCCTCCCAGGCAGTATATACCACATCTTCTGGAGCTGCCCAAAACTTACGCGGTTCTGGGACGAAGTCTTTTCCCTTTTAAGAAAAATTACAAAAACAACTACTATTAAGTCCCCAAGACTAACAATTCTCCTACTGAATAGTGAGAAGTTCCCTACTCAATCGAGGAAGATTGCTTGCCTCATTCTCCTTACCGCTAAACTACTAATATCAAGAAAGTGGAAGACCGAGGTGTCTCCTACCATAACTGACCTAATCCAGACAATATCAGACCATAGTATATATGAAAAACTTTACGCCCAAAAGAATGGAGGCTTCTCAGCATATCTAAATAAGTGGAACCCATGGTTGCATCTGTTTCCCAACTAACCACTTTTCATCTCACCCCCCCCCCATCCCTGTTAAAAGTTTTTCTAAACGTTCTTTCTCTTGTTATATAATTCTTTTTTTTTTTTTTTCTTTCTCTTGTCCTTTTTTTTCCTCTTTTCATTTTTGGCCTCTTGCTGGATACTGGCAGAAAAATATGGCTATGTTAATGCTCTGCTAATTCACAGAGAATGAATAAGTTTATTGGATTTATGTAACGTTACATTCTCACAACTGTTCTCAAGAATTTTGACCCAACAATTGGATTCATGAACAGAAGACTTGCATTTGTGTTGTAACTCATGTCAAATTTTCATAGATGTTACTTTATTCTTGTCATCTGCTGTATTGTTATCAAGATAAAACTAATAAAAATCTAATGATTAAAAAAAAAAAAAAAAAAAAAAGCCAATTTTGCGCGAAGTTTTTTATATAGAGTAAAAGGGGAGCAAGTTGGGAAAATGGTGTACCGTCAGTCTGTAAGGCAGCAGAGTGCTTAAGGCAGCTGCGAGGGACTGTGGGGGGCATGGTCAGGAAAGAAGGGGGCAGCAACCCGCAGTGGAAGGGGTGGAGAGTAGGAAAAAGGAAGGGGTGAAGATAGAGAAGGAAGAAGAGGCAGAAGAAAGGGAGTCAAGCGGAGGACACTCGCCCACCCTCACAGGAGATAAGCACAGGAAGATCAATGCTGAAGTCATGGAATATGGCATTTGAAATTTTGAAAGTCGTCACAACAGTAGGCGGAGAGTTCTTTTCATGTCAGCAGTGGTAGTAGGAGGAGGGTGGTTTTCAAGCCCAGTTGTAACGGAGTTTTCCAACGCCTTTCGGACTCAAAGAAAATCGGGGCTTCTTCAAGCATGGAAAGTGTTTAAAGGGTTAAGGTTTTTATAGAATTTTAAAAGTTGCTTAATAAAGGTGTGGCCTACCCAACCTAAAAAGCCAATTTTGTGTGAAGTTTTTTTTTATTTAGAATAAGAGGGGAGCAAGTTGGGAAAATGGTGTGAGTACCCCCAGTCCATGTTAGGACTGGAGGTACACAGCAATTAAGGTGCAACCTATTTCTAACCCGTTAAGCTTCTATGACATAAATATCTTAAGCTGCTTTTATGTCATGTGTTCTGCACCCACATGATCCCTCTGTTGACTGACATTCCAGCTATCACTGTTTTGGCAAGGATCAGAAAGACTCTGATCCCAGTCATTTAACTCCCTAGATGCCACAGTCAATAGTGACCATGGTATGTATGTGATTAGACAGAGGGAGGGGGCTCTCTGTGTTCCCATCAGCCCCCACAAATGCAATTTCAGGATGCCGATGGGTAACCCTAGTAGCCAGAGACTTAGGAAAGACCCCCGGCATGCCTCATCTGTATAACTATTAGGCTTCTCCTTTAGAATTATCTAATGGATTACTTTGCAGTTTTAGACTCACAGGGTAGTATACCAAAGATCACATTGTTTTGTCTATACTGGGTCTAAATAGATAATAGAATAAATGTTAATAAGGTTTATTCTTAAAAAAAATAACACAGTTAAAAAAACCCCCCAAAAAACCCAATTTATTTTATTTTGTAGAAGTGCAGAAAAATAAACCATACACACAGTATCACTGCAATCATAATGGCCCATACAATTACCTCCCTATAGACAATGAAGCGATTCCACTCCAACAAGACTAACATTACCAATAATAACACAATTTAAGGGGCAAATAATCCCGCCACACCATGATTACATATTACCACCACAGAATGATTAATACCAACAACCGCAAGAAAAAAGACTGACAATAACTGGTGTGGCCAGTAAAAACATTGCGGGTGATGCAGTGGACTGTTGTTCAGATTAAAAGTTATACCATGAAGGATTGGATGTGTGTATCTCATCCTTGTTTCTTTTGCACCTCTGCTGCTACTCTACACTACTTGTTTATTGGGACTGATTGATACCAACAGTCATTGAATAAAGACCACTGCAAAGATCAATATTACCAATAATACTATATGAGGACCAAATAATACCTCCAAACCATGAACACATAATACTACCACAATGTTGCTGAAAAGAACAATACACAAAACCAATATTATCCCCCCCATCCCCCCCACACAGTGACCATATAGCTGTATATACCAGATCTATAAATGCAATTTACAGACACTATAAATGATTACGGTACCATTATATCCACTAATCATAGGTAATGTCTCCTCTGACTGGAGTTCTTCACTTTCCTTTTTCTTCCTCTGACCCACATCCCCATGATGACTTCTCCTGGTAACAACTTGTCTCTGCAGAATTTTACGTAGACATTTTTGACTCCTCAGTTTTCCAGGGATCTAGCTTCATTTCCCAAACTTCTATATAATCTCTCCATCCATAGTGCCCCAAATAGTAGTAATGCCAACTGACGTAACCCATACACTAATAGCATTTGCCTTTTTGTGCTCCTTGGCTCCACATAGTAAGTACCACGTTTCGTGTTCCACACACACTAAAAGTGCCCCACACAATAATAATGCTCCTCTTATGCTCCCACTCAGTAATATTGTCCTAAGTAAGCTCTCACTCAGTAATAATGCTCCAGCGGTATCAGACCCGGGGCCTCCCACAGACCCCATACTCACCTCTCTGGATCCGTGGCGAGAGTCTCTGTCGGCGAGCCGATGCACATGCACAGTGCAGCCCATGACGCGCCATCACTAGGCAGTGATGTGATTTCCCGCGATATTTGCGCTGTGTGCAAAGCGTGCAGTTTCACGGAATGGACGGCTTCCAGTGACTGAAATGGAAGCCGTCTGCGCAATTTTCCGTAATGAATAAAACATGCTGTGATTCTTCCCCACGAGCGGAAAGTTGCAGTTGAATTCCGCTCGTAGGTAGGGGAGAATCTGTTAACATAGCATGCCTATGGACGGCTATTGCTGCGGGATTGCTGTGAGACACTCACCGCAAATCCCGTACTTGCCATACTTCAGTTCTAATCAAACAGATGCCTACAATACCCACTTTTCAACACCTGCCACATTACATACATCTTCACAACCTTCATATAATCATCCATAGCAAAAGATAGAACATTTGTATCAACCCAACTTTATATCCTCGGCATATACTCAAATTCCAACAAACACACAGTCTTTTCTTTCATCACTTCTTGATACCCCCGCCTCCTCTGAGAACACATGTTCTGCTGCTATGTCTTATAGGTCTTCTACACTAGTAACCTCAGAGCATCATCCAACATCTGACTCTACAAGACTATGACCCATTTTTGATGTCACTAATATGAGAGACAACTTAAGGAATCTGTAATGAACGTGAAAAAAATTAAAAATCTCTTACTATATGGCCTTATAACTGTCTGAACAAAAAATACAATATTTGTTGACTTAAGGCCCATTTACACTGGACGATTAGCGCTACAAATTCGCTAATTGGCTATTCTTTTAGCAATAATCGGTCCGTGTAAATGGGCGTGGGGCACGCGCATTGCGGGCACTTTTAGGTGATCGTTAAAATTAAGCTCACCTAAAAATCATCGCTCACTTTTATCTTAGTTCTCCACAGGGGTAGCTACTTAAATACCAATTATTTTTTATGCAAAATAATCGCTCAAAGCTTTCGTTTTGAGCGATTATCTGCTCGTGTAAATGGGCCTTTAGCAAACGGCATTTATCTAGAATCTAAGGCCCTTTTATATAGGAAGACCTATTGTGTGCAGATGCTCGACAGTCATCCCACCAATGACCGTTTCTGTGCTTTTACATAGGAGGATCATCACTCAGTGAATAGAGACGGAGATCATATCCACTACTGCCCCCGTACGCAGTAAACAAGCAGTCGTTCATAGATGGCGACCATCTTCAGAACTATTCCCTTATTGTTTTGGTATTGGCTCTGCAGTGCACCTGCAGTGAAATAGATTTACAATCGCTTATGATATCCCTGAAGGTCAAACAGTTTGGTGTTATACTATGATGCTTAAAGGGGTATTCCAAGACTCAAATATTAAACCCTTAATGCTGCAGGGTGTACAGTTATGTCCGGCACATTCAAGGTATGTATGAAGGGAGATCGTGGGGCAATCTCGCTCTATAAATGCGGGTGTCGCATTTGTAATAAAACAAAAACACATATATGATTTTGCTGCGTCCGTAAAAGTCCGTTATTTCCCCTACACAATGAATGTTGTAAAAAAAAAAAAAAACATACAAATTGTGCTTTTTTTGGACACCCTATCTCCAAAAAAAATTAATAAAAATCATTCAGTTGTATGTACTCCAAAATGGTACCAATGTTAGATTGTTAGGGGTTTGCTGCTTAACACCCCCCAATGATCAGCTGTTTGAAGAAGTTGTGGCACTTGGGTGAGCACGGTAGCCTAGTCAAACTACTAATGACCACTTGTCCATGAGTATGTACGTGTCAACTGTTCTTCAGTACGCTGACACGGGGTACGTGGTCGGCATATGAGGTGGCGTGGTGCGAATGGGAGCAATGGTTGCAGGGAATGGAGGAAGCACAGGTTGGGGGAGATAGGGTTAATGTTTTCTTATGGTTTGCGGGGGAAATGTCGGTAAAAAAAATGGTCGTCGGCTAAGGTCAATCGGTTCATGGCAGGTTTGGCTTTTGGCTTTAAGGTACGTGGTGGTCGTGATCTTACAAAGGATTTTTTGGTGCGACAGGTGTTGAAGGGGTTTTGGAGGGGAAAGGCAGTAAAAGACGGGAGACGGACTGTTATATTTGCAATGCTGGAACGCATTGTCAGTGTTTTGGGGATTATTTGCAGGAATGGTTATGAACAGTGCTTGTTTCGGTGCGTTTTTACATTTGCCTTTTTTGGGGTTTTTAGGATGAGTGAGCTGGTGTCCCCCAGCAAGATGGTTGGAGTGGGTTGGAATTACCTGATGTTAATGTAACCAGTGGGGGGTTGGAGATTTGGTTGCAATGGTCTAAAATGGACCAGCTGGGTAGAGGAATTAAGTTGGCATTGTCGCGAGTCCCGGGTGCGATTATGTGCCCGGTACGTAGTTTTTTATAGTATCAGGCATTGGTGGTTGGAAGGGAGAGTCCTCTGTTCAGGCATGAAGACAAGGCTTTTCTTTCACGGTTTCAGTTTAAAGGGTGTTTTGGTAAAGTGTTGGTGGAATTGGGTTTGAATGGGACAGAATATTCGTCCCACTCCTCTTGGATTGGGGCTGTGACGGAAGCATCAGAACGGGGTTTGGGTCCAGAGTTGGTTAAAAGAACAAGTAGGTGGGAGTCTAGCCGGTACAGGTCGTATGTGTGACCTGAGGGGATAGGTCAGTAAATATTTAGGGGGAGACGCGTAGTTCATTAATGTTAAAAAAACATATAATTTGGGGTTTGTCAGATTTGGAATGATATTTGGTTTTTCCATTTTACGTAGGTCAAGATTCCCAGCCCTGGTGTGGCTATTGGATCACTCATACTTTTATTGGGTAGCTGAAAGGGCAAGAGTACGTCCGAACGGGGGGGGAGGCAGCTAGGTTTTGGGTGGGAAGTGGCAGTCATTAGGTGGTTGAGGATTAGGGGCATGAGGTGGTGTCAGGTACTGCAGGAAGTGAATCATTTTGCAGGGATGGATAGACATCCCAACATATTAGTGTTATATAATGGGAGCTCCAGAGGGATATCCAATATGATTTTTTGCGTCTTTGCAGCCTTTCTTCTACAATGGTGGTCGTATGCTCGGAGATCATTCCGCAGAAGGGTTGGCGGATGGCTCGGTCAGTGGAAAGTATTAACAAGGTGTGGGTGAAGTTGAACAGGCATATCTTGGCTTTTGTTTCACGAAATGGGGGAGTTAAAGTGAGGCATGTAGATCTGGAAAAGGGGGTCCGAGAGTTTTGGCTAGCAGATGGGGTGCACTGAAATGATTTAGGAATAGACATGTGGGCTCTGGCGGTACTGGAAGGAATTGAATGGGTGTTGTTTTTGGGGGGTGCACGCTTAGGCAGTAAGCCGTGAAGACTGTGGCGGGTCCTTGGAGTCGTTTTCAATTGGTTGGGGGGTGGGGGGGGGGGGGTGTTTGG
Organism: Eleutherodactylus coqui; assembly: GCF_035609145.1. NCBI lineage: Eukaryota > Metazoa > Chordata > Amphibia > Anura > Eleutherodactylidae > Eleutherodactylus > Eleutherodactylus coqui. The sequence goes on along the minus strand of NC_089843.1, from coordinate 183,835,486 downwards.
TGGGCACAGTTTCACCCTGTATACTCACTCCTTTGTGTCATTTGGTTGGTATTTGGTGCTTAGGACTTGATCTACATGTATTAGCCACCCAAGGCTAACTTGTGGGGCCCCCAAGCCTGTCAGTACGGTTGGAGGCCAGACTCGTTTAATATGAGTATGTTATGCACCAGATTTTGTGGCTCCAAGGACTTCGCCTCTTTCTTTTATATTGTATTGAGGGACAGTTTTTGTAAAATATATTAATAAAATGGCTGCTGTGACCAATTTATCCAAAAATAAATATGAGTCTGTATGAATGGATCTGAGGTGTCGGCTGCCGCAGAGGCTACTCTAACCTGCCCGGGTCATGACATTTCCTGCACTCATTGACTGTCCTCCTGGGTTTTATGGATTGAAAGCCTCGGCCACTTCATGTAAACTTCTGTTACCAATCATCAGGATGATCATATTTGTGTCCGTGATCATTAACAGCATCTTCTGGTACCTGGAAGGACATGTGAGTAGTGTTTTTAATAGCACATAATTAGGGATGAGCGAGCATACTCGTCCGAGCTTGATGCTCGTTCGAGTATTAGGGTGTTTGAGATGCTCGTTACTCGAGACGAGCACCACGCGATGTTCGAGTTACTTTCACTTTCATCTCTGAGAAATTTGCACACTTTTCTGGCCAATAGAAAGACAGGGAAGGCATTACAACTTCCTCCTGTGAAGTTCCAGCCCTATACCACCCCCCTGCAGTGAGTGGCTGGGGAGATCAGATGACACCCGAGTATTTAAATCTGCTTGCCACAGATGCATGCTGACATAGAACAGGGACAGTGCTGCTGATGCTGCTGCTGCTATAGGGAGAGTGTTAGGTGTTATTTTAGTCTTCAAGAACCCCAACAGTCCTTCTTAGGGCCACATCTGACCGTGTGCAGTACTGTTGAGGCTGCTTTTAGCAGTGTTGCACAATTATTTTTTTTTGTATATCGGGCATGCAGACCATAGCATCCTCAGTCTGCAGTCATTTTACAGAGTATAGGGGCAGTACTGGTGAGGCAGGGAAAGAGGTATACTGGCTATATAGGCAGTGGGCTTTTTCCCAAAAAGTTCAAAAAAATACTGTATTTGGCCTGCCTGTCACTGCCTTCAGTTTACTGCATCTCTGCTGGGGGTAGTAGTTGTTGAATTAATACCCAGCCTTGCGCATAATTGTTGCCTGCCTCTGCAGTGCGTTACGTACGCGAAGTCCGCCTCCAACAGGGAAATCGAAATACAGTGTATATCACAGGCAGTGTGGTTGTTCCCAAAAACTTCAAAAAAATACAATATTAGGCCTGCGTGTCACTGCCTTCAGTTTACTGCGTCTCTGCTGGGGGTAGTAGTTGTTGAATTAATACCCAGCTTTGCGCATAATTGTTGCCTGCCTCTGCAGTGCGTTACGTACGCGAAGTCAGCCTCCAACAGGGAAATCGAAATACAGTGTATATCACAGGCAGTGTGGTTGTTCCCAAAAACTTCAAAAAAATACATTATTAGGCCTGCCTGTCACTGCCTTCAGTTTACTGCGTCTCTGCTGGGGGTAGTAGTTGTTGAATTAATACCCAGCCTTGCGCATAATTGTTGCCTGCCTCGGCAGTGCGTTACGTACGTGAAGTCAGCCTCCAACAGGGAAATCAAAATACAGCGTATATCACAGGCAGTGTGGTTGTTCCCAAAAACTTTAAAAAAATACTGTAATTGGCCTGCCTGTCACTGCCTTCAGTTTACTTCGTCTCTGCTGGGGGTAGTAGTTGTTGAATTAATACCCAGCCTTGCGCATAATTGTTTCCTGCCTCGGCAGTGCGTTTCGTACGCGAAGTCAGCCTCCAACAGGGAAATCAAAATACAGTGTATATCACAGGCAGTGAGGTTGTTCCCAAAAACTTCAAAAAAATACAATATTAGGCCTGCCTGTCACTGCCTTCAGTTTACTGCGTCTCTGCTGGGGGTAGTAGTTGTTGAATTAATACCCAGCCTTGCGCATAATTGTTGCCTGCCTCTGCAGTGCGTTACGTACGCGAAGTCAGCCTCCAACAGGGAAATCGAAATACAGTGTATATCACAGGCAGTGTGGTTGTTCCCAAAAACTTCAAAAAAATACAATATTAGGCCTGCCTGTCACTGCCTTCAGTTTACTGCGTCTCTGCTGGGGGTAGTAGTTGTTGAATTAATACCCAGCCTTGCGCATAATTGTTTCCTGCCTCTGCAGTGCATTACGTACGTGAAGTCAGCCTCCAATAGGTAAATCGAAATACAGTGTATATCACAGGCAGTGTGGTTGTTCCCAAAAACTTCAAAAAAATACTGTATATGGCCTGCCTGTCACTGCCTTCTGTTTACTGCATCTCTGCTGGGGGTAGTAGTTGTTGAATTAATACCCAGCCTTGTGCATAATTGTTGCCTGCCTCTGCACTGCGTTACGTACGTGAAGTCAGCCTCCAACCACAGGCCAATAAGCGGCACATTTAATTACAGTGTTCTGTTTCTGCTAATCTCGTAATACACCATGCTGAGGGGTAGGGGTAGGCCTAGAGGACGTGGACGGGGGCGAGGACGCGGAGGCCCAATTCAGGGTGTGGGCACAGGCCGAGCTCCTGGTCCAGGTGTATCACAGCCGACTGCTGCGGGATTAGGAGAGAGGCAAGTTTCTGGGGTCCCCAGATTCATCTCACAATTAATGGGTCCACGCGGTAGACCTTGATTAGAAAATGAGCAGTGTGAGCAGGTCCTGTCGTGGATGGCAGAAAGTGCATCCAGCAATTTATCGACCACACAGTCTTCTAGGCCGTCCACAGCTGCAACTCTGAATCCTCTGGCTGCTGCTCCTCCTTCCTCCCAGCCTCCTCACTCCATGAAAATGACACATTCTGAGGAGCAGGCAGACTCCCAGGAACTGTTCTCGGGCCCCTGCCGAAATTGGGCAGCAATGGTTCCTCTCTCACCAGAGGAGTTTATCGTGACCGATGCCCAACCTTTGGAAAGTTCCCGGGGTCCGGGGGATGAGGCTGGGGACTTCCGGCAACTGTCTCAAGAGCTTTCAGTGGGTGAGGAGGATGATGACGATGAGACACAGTTGTCTATCAGTGAGGCAGTAGTAAGAGCAGTAAGTCCGAGGGAGGAGCGCACAGAGGATTCGGAGGAAGAGCAGCTGGACAATGAGGTGACAGACCCCACCTGGTTTGCTAAGCCTACTGAGGACAGGTCTTCAGAGGGGGAGGCAAGTGCAGCAGCAGGGCAGGTTGGAAGAGGCAGTGCAATGGCCAGGGCTAGAGGCAGGGCCAGACCGAATAATCCACCAACTGTTTCCCAAAGCGCCCCCTCGCGCCATGCCACCCTGCAGAGGCCGAGGTGCTCAAAGGTGTGGCAGTTTTTCACTGAGAGTGCAGACGACCGACGAACTGTGGTGTGCAAGGTTTGTCGCGCCAAGATCAGCCGGGTAGCCACCACCACCAGCCTCACCACCACCAGCATGCGCAGGCATATGATGGCCAAGCACCCCACAAGGTGGGACGAAGGCCGTTCACTGCCTCCGGTTTGCACCACTGACTCTCCCCCTGTGCCCCAACCTGCCACTGAGATCCAACCCCTCTCTCAGGACACAGGCACGACCGTCTCCCAGCCTGCACCCACACGCTCACCTCCGCTGTCCTCGGCCTCATCAAGCAATGTCTCTCAGCACAGCGTCCAGCCGTCGCTAGCGCAACTGTTTGAGCGCAAGCGCAAGTACGCCGCCACGCACCCGCACGCTCAAGCGTTAAACATGCACATAGCCAAATTGATCAGCCTGGAGATGCTGCTGTATAGGCTTGTGGAAATGGAGGCTTTCAAAAACATGATGGCGGCGGCCCCGTGCTACTCGATTCCCAGTCGCCACTACTTTTCCCGATGTGCCGTCCCAGCCCTGCACGACCACGTCTCCAGCAACATTGTACGTGCCCTCACCAACGCGGTTACTGCCAAGGTCCACTTAACAACGGACACGTGGAAAAGCACAGGCGGGCAGGGCCACTACATCTCCCTGACGGCACATTGGGTGAATTTAGTGGAGGCTGGGACCGAGTCAGAGCCTGGGACCGCTCACGTCCTACCCACCTCCAGAATTGCGGGCCCCAGCTCGGTGGTGGTATCTGCGGCGGTGTATGCTTCCTCCACTAAACCACCCTCCTCCTCCTCCTCCTCCTACGCAACCTCTGTCTCGCAATCAAGATGTGTCAGCAGCAGCACGTCGCCACCAGTCGGTGTCGCGCGGGGTGGCAGCACAGCGGTGGGCAAGTGCCAGCAGGCCGTGCTGAAACTACTCAGCTTAGGAGAGAAGAGGCACACGGCCCACAAACTGCTGCAGGGTGGGACAGAGCAGACAGACCGCTGGCTTTTGCCGCTGAGCCTCCAACCGGGCATGGTCGCGTGTGACAACGGCCGTAACCTGGTGGCGGCTCTGCAGCTCGGCAGCCTCACGCACGTGCCATGCCTGGCCCACGTCTTTAATTTGGTGGTTCAGCGCTTTCTGAAAAGCTACCCACGCTTGTCAGACCTGCTCGGAAAGGTACGCCGGCTCAGCGCACATTTCCGCAAGTCCCACACGGACGCTGCCACCCTGCGCACCCTGCAACATCGGTTTAATCTGCCAGTGCACCGACTGCTGTGCGACGTGCCCACACGGTGGAACTCTACGCTCCACATGTTGGCCAGGCTCTATGAGCAGCGTAGAGCTATAGTGGAATACCAACTCCAACATGGGCGGCGTAGTGGGAGTCAGCCTCCTCAATTCTTTACAGAAGAGTGTGCCTGGTTGGCAGACATCTGCCAGGTCCTTGGAAACTTTGAAGAGTCTACCCAGATGGTGAGCGGCGATGCTGCAATCATTAGCGTCACCATTCCTCTGCTATGCCTCTTGAGAAGTTCCCTGCGAAGCATAAAGGCAGACGCTTTGCGCTCTGAAACGGAGGCGGGGGAAAACAGTATGTCGCTGGATAGTCAGAGCACCCTCATGTCTATATCTCAGCGCGTTGAGGAGGAGGAGGAGTGGGAGGAGCATGAGGAGGAGGGGGAAGAGACAGCTTGGCCCACTGCTGAGGGTACCCATGTTGCTTGCCTGTCATCCTTTTGTCAGGGTAATATATTCTAAGTACAGCACCAATCGGGCCCACCCCACTTGCCCCGTTGCCGGCGGTAAGAAGAGACACCACACAGGGAGGTCTGGTATAATTCCTCACACGGGGCATGGCTGCACTTCGCCGACGTGCTTTATTACAGATTACATGAGATCTTATACCCTTTGTCCCATCACCAACAAGGGGTGATGGGCTTATAACCATATATGGGAAGTCCGGATTTCCGGCCTGAGACAGTGAAAACAGTCGATATCTTGCTTATGGCGCCTCTGGCTTATGTACAGAAAATCACGTATTCAATTAACTCCAGTGCAAAGAATCACCCACTCAATTCTAAGAAAGCGGCCAAGCATGCATTCTCCATATATGGGAAGTCCGGATTTCCGGCCTAAGACAGTGAAAATTATGTACATAGTGGAACATCTTGATATCTTGCTTCTGGGAAAACGGCCAAGTACACGCATCCTTCATGTCTGGTTCGGTATCATCTCTGAATTTCTAGAACATCTCTCAGCCTTGCAAAGCCTTGGAATATCTGATGTAAGGCGACATATAAGTTTTTTCTCATTTGGAATTGAATAAAACTTGCATATAGGTATAAAGCATAAAAAAACATATGGCAATATATATATATACCCTCACAAACCCCCCTAAAAAACTTAATATGGAGATCAAGCATCAGACCTTGCACTCTTCCTCGGTCATCTCTCCCTTGCGTCAGGGTTTCTCCACTGCCCGTAAGTCCCTACTCCTAAAAGGGAGGGATCCCTACCTCACCTCAGAAGGAGGCCATGGATTCCCTGGGCTTATTTCCGGGCATCCATACCCTCTATCTGTACGAGTTAACACCCCGCAGGGTGTGCCCTCGCCGGAACCTAAGGTCTTCTGCACTTTCCCTAGGCAAATGGGAAGTCCACTGACAGTCCATCTTATGAGACTGAGGCAGGCGCAGTACTAGTCCATCTCTCCATTCTTCTGGTAACGTACCTGGTTGGCATTATCGGAACTGGCTCTTCATCTTTTTCAAACAAGGGAAATTTTGGTGTCATTATCCAGTCCCTTACTCATACTCTTTTTGATCAAAGGGATAATACACATACATGAAATTACATACCCCACCTCTTTCTGCTAAAATCATATCCAGGGCCACTCTATTTTGGAACGCCATGGTTGCAGTGGGCCCTAACTGGTCAGCTAACCCTTGCAAAAGCATCTCTGGTGTAGTTTACAAACCTCTGCTGATTGTAATAGATATAATTCATCCAATCTACATTATTATTAACAGTGACAAAAGCAAATAAGGACTCAAAACCTGCTTTAACCTGATCTCTAGAATTAAATTCATCTGGCACTCCCCTTGGCACTCCTATTGCATCTATGTGTACATGTGGATTAAAGTTACCACCTGGAGCGTCAACTTCTCTCTTAGCACGATGCGGAGTTGGATTCTCACCCTCAGTGTAGTCTTATTGATTGTATTAATTTGTTCTGATCCCTGATACAGGGGGCTAGTGTACAGTAGTCAAAGGTGTGTGTTAGAGGAATTGTACCACATTATAGCATGTAAAGGATATACAGGATCATTAGTTTTTTCAGTGCGAAGTGTGGATCCAAGTGGGCTTTCCTTCAAGCTTGACCGCAGTTGGGGCGGTGAACAACATCTGGTAAGGACATTCAAACCGGGTTTCTCTCTCAAACTTTTTTACATAGACCCTCTCACCTGGTTTCAGATTGTGACACTCATCTGTAGGACCTGGGAGAAAAGCAGAGACTACAGAATGGATTACTAACAATTCCTTGGAGAAACCTATGACAAAATTAACAAGAGAATCATTCCCCAAACTCTGCTACTGTGGCATATATCCTCCTAAGAAAAAGAAAAACTAATGAAAGACACTCAATTCAAGATTTACCCATTTTCTCCATTGCCTTTTGTATCTACTTTCCCACTACTCCGTGGACGGTAGGGTGTGTGAAAAGCCTGGAATATACCCAAAAACAGACATGATGTGTTGCATTATTTCACCTGTGAAGTGTGTACCTTTGCTTGACTCAATCACTTCCGGTACCCCGTATCTGCGGATTACCTCATTCATCAGCTCCTGTGCGGTTACCTGCTTATTTACTTTGGTAACAGAGTAGGTCTCCAACCTGAAAAGAAATCAACAACAACAACAAGCACATATTCATGCTTCCCAACAAGTGGTAGCTGAGTGTAGCCAATTTGCAATCCCTGAAATGGGTAGAGTGGTCTAGGCAAGTGTGATGTGGCAAATTTACTTCTGCCCTGCTGCTTACGGCAAAGATCATGCAAAATTGGACAAATGATGCAGCAGCTACAGAAAACCCAGGAGCCACCCGTCCTCGTTCAAGCATCGACATCATTGTTGCTTTGAGAGGTGCGTCTTTCCGTGCGTCAGCTGGGCCATCATGGGGCACAGGGACTATGGTAAGCAAGTTCTGTTGACTGTTCACCATACGCCGTCCCTTTTTAGTCCATTTTTCCTTTTTCTTCCTTGCTGGCTTGTAACTGTAAAGTCTTTAGCATATCAAAGTCCAAATTTTTTATCAAAGTCCAAAGTTATTATCAAAGTCCAAGTTCATATCAAAGTCCAAGGTTTAGTCAAAGTCCAAAGTTATTGTCAAATTCTTCTTTTCTTCTTTCTTCCACGGCTTGAGGGCCGCTGCTTTTGCTGTGTGGTCTGTGATGGCGTTGCCTCTCGCTTCTCCGGTGTAGGAATTGGTGTGAGCTTTCCACCTTGTCAGGTAGAAGTAAGGCCTCCATGAGACTCTGCACCGCTGCAACATTCTTAATTGGCTGTCCTGCTGTGGTAAAAAACTGTCTAGCCTTCCATTTTGGGCCGTAATCATGAGCTATGCCAAATGCATACCGGGAGTCAGTGTAAATGGTTGCCGTCTTACCTTCTGTCACTCTACTTGCCTCAGTGAGGGCTTTTAGTTCCGCTTCTTGTACTGCGACATGCGGAGGCATTCTGCTTTTAGGACATCTTGTTGTGTAACCACTGCATATCCAGTGTGGAGTCGTCAATCACCCTGGTACCATCTATAAAAAACAACTCAAAATATGCATTGTTAGCAAGGGCTTTCAGTAACTTTTTTTAAAACTTAAATTTTCTTGTTGCATCACTGCTAGACAATCAGGCTGATATTCTATTTGAAAAAGATCAGAATCTTGTTGCAAAAAAAATTAAAAAATTAAAAAATGGCTTGCAAAAAATTTAAAAATGGCTGATTTGCAATACCTAGATCACCTATGCCTTCTCCTCCCCCCCTTTAAACCAGGGTACTCAATTGGAACAATAGTACCCTGTTTAAGGTAGTACAACATTGTAAAAAGATTTGATGGATGCAGATAAGGCCTGTAAGATGTTAGCACCTATAACAGACATGAGTTACATCGGGGCAGAATAATCTACAAAACATCTACTAATATTGGAAATGTGAGATCCCTTTAAGTGAATTCATTATTAGTCTGTTCCTGCATGCAATGTCTTATCAAAATTTGAGACAGGAGAAAAAACAAACAAAACAAAAACGTTTACTAGCTGCTCAAAATCCTCACCCCCTCCCTTGTGGACAAGAGGGATGAAACATTACGTACTATTACATCATCTAGCTCCACCCCTTCGATATTGGCTCCGTGCGTCTTTTTTCAGAGCTCATTTCAGCTTAACAGTCCAAGCATCCACATCTCAACCAAGCAAAGTCCCATGCATGGGGAGGACTTTTATCCCCAGTCATTATCCACATCACACATTCCACCACAGCTTGAACACGGGTCACTAACTCTCATCCATCCATGCTCTCAAGTCTGCTCCGTCACCCCCTATTGAAGGTGTACCAGTACATACAGATGCACAGACAAAAAAAGTTTGACAAACATACATACATCAGTTGAAAAACATTGAGGTGAGTGCTTTTAATTTTATAAAGTACATGATTCTATTGAGATGAGATTGTGAATGAGCGCTATCTTTGACAAATTATGTGAAAAAGTTTGCTGAGTGACTGAGATATTCTATCTTTCTTATTTACTTAAGCTATTAGATGCCGTATTAAACACTGAAGTATTTTAGAATCTGTGGGTATTTTTCAGCCCCCCTTGTGACCCTGAACACAAAGTGAAGTCTGAAAGCCCCCACCTTTTTAAAACATCTCTTATCTCTCTACGAATATGAAACACAGACTGAATTGTTTTAGCTTAAACTATTGCCTGCATTTTGAAATCATAATTACAGCGCAACATGTTCTTCATTTTCAACCCCTGTATAAGTAAGAATATACCTTAGAAATTGCTATATTTCCCTGCCTACTAAGACGGTATAATTAATTAAATTCATTTCAAGCCTTCATTCCTATACAGCAAGCAGAGATATTATCCAGGGTTATTATTGCATTCTTTCTCTCGCTTCGTTATCTCTTGACCTTGAAGACTAAACACAAGCTCGCAGCTACATGTCAACAAAACTCTTCTCCCCTAAAAGCAAGCTCAGTTAACTATTTGCACATACAGTATATACATATATATATACACACACACATATATATCCACCTGGTATGGATTATACATATTATACACCTTTTACTCTCTCTTTGCCAACAAATCACATGCATTGTAACTTTCTTATCGACTTTGCCTGCTCCTTCAGCACTTTCTCCCTACCTAACTGCCAATATAACCTTCAATAGACACTCTCCTGACGCCCTCTTGATCACTTACTGTACTTTTCAACATTTCACTTACGGATACTTTCTTAAACAAATAATGTGTACATACCTAACTTTCTCTGACTGTCTCTCTCTCTCTCTCTCCTCCAGCACTGTCTAGCAAACCTTGATCTTCCAAGGCACCTCTCGGTCCTAAAGACCTCCCTCCCAGACACCATTTTGTAATCTGCCGTGCGGGTCGGTGTCACACATTTTCATAAGTTTTGTTACATTTTACAGATTCATCCACACGACGGCAGCCCTTGAGGGGCTCTGTCTTCTTTAATAAGATCTTACGCATATTACAACAACAACAATAATAATAATAACACGCTCCATAGAATGTATCCTTCTTAATTCCAAATTGTCAGGCCCTTATATACTGGCAAGACAACCGAAGGTCTCTTCTCCTATGGAACCAACTTCACAGAATGCATCCCTCTGAAATCAAATCGTTAGCCCCATATATAAGGCAAACCGACCGAGGGTCCCTTCTCCTATGAAGCCTATCTCACAAAATGCATCCCTCTCTGCTAAACCATTAACAACTAACTAAACTAAACTGAGGGTCCCTTCTCTTGTGAGACTAAATGAAAAGAAAGAGAAAAAAAAAAAAAATTCTGCAGATACAACAAACAACCTTCACTATCATTAAAACGTTAAAACTTCAAAGTACAAATAGACTACAGACTAGTTTCTGGGTGACCGATTGGTGCGCATATCACGGTCAGTGGTCCATGACGGCAAACCCGGAGCCCACACGAGTTACCGTGTAGAACTCTTAACCCAACCCGTCCGGTCACAAACCACAGATAGTCAGTCCTGGTGCAAGACTTCGCAGTGTAAACCACAACATAAATATATGCCGGTCTTACCTGGAGTTCTAAGTGAGTTGATCAGGCTCAGTTTGCAGCAGGACGGCTTCTCTGCGGCGTGGATCCGGGTGGAATGCGTTGTAGGCTCTGGCTTTGTCGCCCCAGTTGGTTGCGCCATTTGTCAGGGTAATATATTCTAAGTACAGCACCAATCGGGCCCACCCCACTTGCCTCGTTGCCGGCGGTAAGAAGAGACACCACACAGGGAGGTCTGGTATAATTCCTCACACGGGGCATGGCTGAGCTTCGCCGACGTGCTTTATTACAGATTACATGAGATCTTATACCCTTTGTCCCATCACCAACAAGGGGTGATGGGCTTATAACCATATATGGGAAGTCCGGATTTCCGGCCTGAGACAGTGAAAACAGTCGATATCTTGCTTATAGCGCCTCTGGCTTATGTACAGAAAATCACGTATTCAATTAACTCCAGTGCAAAGAATCACCCACTCAATTCTAAGAAAGCGGCCAAGCATGCATTCTCCATATATGGGAAGTACGGATTTCCGGCCTAAGACAGTGAAAATTATGTACATAGTGGAACATCTTGATATCTTGCTTCTGGGAAAACGGCCAAGTACACGCATCCTTCATGTCTGGTTCGGTATCATCTCTGAATTTCTAGAACATCTCTCAGCCTTGCAAAGCCTTGGAATATCTGATGTAAGGCGACATATAAGTTTTTTCTCATTTGGAATTGAATAAAACTTGCATATAGGTATAAAGCATAAAAAAACATATGGCAATATATATATATACCCTCACAAAATATATACCCTCACACTTTCAGCGTGTATGGCCTGAGTAGGAGGAGGAGGAGGATCCTGAAAGTGATCTTCCTAGTGAGGACAGCCATGTATTGCGTACAAGTACCCTGGCACACATGGCTGACTTCATGTTAGGATGTCTATCTTGTGACCCTCGCGTTACACGCATTCTGGCCACTACGGATTACTGGGTGTACACACTGCTCGACCCACGGTATAAGAAGAACCTTGCATTCTCATACCCAAAAAGGAAAGGGGTTCGAGAGTGATGCTATACCACAGGACCCTGGCGGACAAGCTGATGGTAAAATTCCCATCCGACAGCGCTAGTGGCAGAAGGCGCAGTTCCGAGGGCCAGGTAGCAGGGGAGGCGCGGAGATCAGGCAGCATGTACAGCGCAGGCAGGGGAACACTCTCCAAGGCCTTTGCCAGCTTTATGGCTCCCCAGCAAGACTGTGTCACCGCTCCCCAGTCAAGGCTGAGTCGGCGGGAGCACTGTAAAAGGATGGTGAGGGAGTACGTAGCCGATCGCACGACCGTCCTCCGTGACGCCTCTGCTCCCTACAACTACTGGGTGTCGAAGCTGGACACGTGGCCTGAACTCGCGGTGTATGCCCTGGAGGTGCTTGCTTGTCCTGCGGCTAGCGTCTTGTCAGAGAGGGTGTTTAGTGCGGCTGGGGGAATCATCACGGATAAGCGTACCCGCCTGTCAACTGACAGTGCCGACAGGCTTACACTCATAAAGATGAACAAAGCCTGGATTTCCCCAGACTTCTCTTCTCCACCAGCGGACAGCAGCGATACCTAAACAATACGTAGGCTGCACCCGCGGATGGAAGCATCGTTCTCTATCACCATAAAAAACGGGGACCTTTTAGCTTCATCAATCTGCGTATTATATTCATCCTCCTGCTCCTTCTCCTGAAACCTCACATAATCACGCCGAACGGGCAATTTTTCTTAGGCCCACAAGGCTCAGTCATATGACTTTTGTAAACAATGTTTATACGTTTCAATTCTCATTAAAGCGTTGAAACTTGCGCCTGAACCAATTTTTATTTTAACTGGGCTGCCTCCAGGCCTAGTTACAAATTAAGCCACAGTAACCAAAGCGATTAATGGGTTTCACCTGCCCTCTTGGTTGGGCATGGGCAATTTTTCTGAGGTACATTAGTACTGTTGGTACACCAATTTTTTTGGGCCCTTGCCTACAGTGTAATCCTAGTAATTTTTATGGGCTTCGCCTGCACTCATGCTACAGCAAGGTGTGTGGGGTTGGCCTACACTTTTGCTACATAAATGTAACTGGGGCCTTGTCTATACTGCAACTACTGAAATGTGAAAGAGACTGTTATCTCCCTAAACTGCTGCAACGGGAATGTTACTGTGGCCTGTCTTGACTGCTACTACTACTGAAATGGAACTAATACTGTGCTCCCCCTATACTGCTGCTTCGGAATTGTTACTGTGGCCTGTCTTGACTGCTACTATTACTGAAATGGAACTAAGACTGTGCTCCCCCTATACTGCTGCTTTGGAATTGTTACTGGGGCCTGTCTGGACTGCTACTACTACTGAAATGGAACTAATACTGTACTCCCCTATAATGCTGCTAGTGATATGTTACTGGGGCCTGTCCCTAATGCTACCGCTGAAATGTTACTAATTCTGGGCTCTGGCTATACCGCTGCTAATGCTATGTCAGTGGGGTGTGGAAACGGAGGCTTCCCAAAGACATGATGGTTGTGAGGCCATTTCCCACCAACGCGGTTACTGTTAAGGTGCATATAACCATGGACACGTGGAGAGGACACGTAGTGCCTCAAAAACATCCCCCTCCTCCAACAATGAAAATATTCTTGGCAAATACCTTTGCATTGGTCCGTCTGGTGGCAGTCCAAGAATTTCACCTTTACCGACACAACAAAGGAGCCCCCCCACCATCCCCCCGCCACGGCCCACTTAATCCTGGCCACATTCCGAAAACCAACTAAATAAAACCGCTCTACTAGGTCTGCAGTCGCCACCACATTCCCACCAACGCGGTTACTGTTAAGGTACATATTACCAGTCTGACTGGGGCATGCACTGTGGGCCGAAGCCCACCTATATTGTATGTGACGTTAGCTCTGCTGAACAGGGCACTGCAATGGGATTTATTTATGTACCGCCGGTGGGTTCCAGGGAGCCACCCATGCTGTGGGTCCACAGGGACTTCACATTAGGGATTTGTACCTGCCAGTGTCTATGTATTAAAAACCCCGGTCAGACTGGGGCATGCAGTGTGGGCCGAAGCCCACCTGTATTTAATCTGACGTTAGCTCTACTATCCGGGGGACTGCATTGGGACAAACTACAGGAGCAATACAGCGCTAATGAGACATGCACAGCTACGCTAGCATAGGAGTCCGCTGTAGGCCCGCGATTGCTGAGGGTTTGTGCAGAGGCCTATGTCCTTGGTGCAGTGAAAGTCCGCTTCCTGCCTAGGATTGCTGAAGCTGTGGGCCGAGGCCTATGTCGTGGGCGCGGTGCAAGTCTGCCATGTTTGGCCGCTCAGATCAATTTTTGGTTCATGTCTTGGGCTTCCTAGGACCCCCCTATGCTGCTGGTGCAAACTTAGTTCCCATCGCGGTGTTTGACCTGTCTGGCACAAAGGCACTGACTAACTTGGGTAGAGGGCAGAGCGCTGACGGCTTTCCCCTTGCAGTGTGGATTGAGCTATGCGACACCTTGACAGAATGAATACTGTGTGGCACATGGATTCCCCATTGCTATGCCCACGTTTGCAGCTCCTGATGGAGGTGGCACAGGATTGGAGTTCTCATTGGTTCTGTACAGCATTGTGGGCTATCGCCCCGCGCCTTTTAAAGAGGGTCGCTGCCTGGCCCTGCCAACCCTCTGCAGTGTGTGCCTGCGGTTCCTCCTCATGGCAGACGCACTTATAAATAGACATGAGGGTGGGGTGGCTGTGAGGCCAGCGTGTGGCATGAGGGCAGCTGAAGGCTGCGCAGGGACACTTTGGTATGCGCTGTGGACACTGGGTCGTGCGGTGGGTGGGGGGGGTTGGGCAGCATGTAACCCAAGAGAAAAGGCAGGGGTGTGTCCTGCAGGCAGTGCTTGTGCTTTGTTGGTGGTAGTGTGGTGCTTAGCTAAGGTGTACCTTGCTATTGAGGGTTTGTCCGAAGTAAAAATTGGTGGGGGGGGGGGGGGGGGCACTCTTGCCGCTATTGGCTGAATAGTGGGACCTGGGAACCTGAAATGCAGCCCAACATGTTGGCCCTCGCCTGCCCTATCCGTTTCTGTGTCGTTTCCAGCACTTTCTTGGGTTTTGCAGATTTTCACAAATGAAAACCTTAGCAAGCATCGGTGATATACAAAAATGTTCGGGTCGCCCATTGACTTCAATGGGGTTTGTTACTCGAAATGAACCCTCGAGCATCGCGAAAAGTTCAACTCGAGTAACGAGCACCCGAGCATTTTGATGCTCGCTCATCTCTACACATAATTCAACATAATTTTATTAATACCTAACATGACATCATCCAAGTCTTGAAAATTGTTGCAGGTATTCAAAAAATGACTGCACCTATCAACTTCTTTAAAGCATATATCTCATGGGATAAATCCAAGATGGCTGTCAGGCATCATCATAGTGCCAAAAAGTTTTCTCCCACTCATCTAAGTGTTCTACAAAGTTTCCAACTTGTATTGTTCTTATATTAGGCGCTGCGGAATATGTTGGCGCTATACAAATAAAGATTATTATTATTATTATTCCAGGTGGCCCTGACTTCTGAATCACCCTGACCAACTTTGACTTGTATACATTACTTTCAGGTACATTAGTCTTAGGCTGCTTTCACATCTGCACTTGGGGATTCAATTTTCCCTCTCCATTATAGGAACAGGAAAGGGGAATGCTCTGGACGAACAGATCTGTCTTATGACGGAACCGATCCGACCCGAACGGACTACATTGACTATAATAGTGTCTGCTTGGTTTCTGCTCAGCTGCCCGGAATTTTACGGGAAGACAAAGTCCTGCATGCAGCGCACTAACACCTACGGAGGTTCCATCATAGATGTGAAAACAGCCTTAACCAGTCTACACTAAATGGCCATTTTATTAGAGACACCAGCTCTTTCATGACTAGAGCTTCCCTACAGGAAAATAAGACAGGTGACCCCAAAGTGCAACATAAAATTATGTGAGCAAGTTCTCTGTGGATCACTTTCAACGTGAATCCAAATTAGAATGGAAAAATGAAGCAATCTGAGCAAACTTTGTACAAGCCCAAGTCATTGTTGCTAGACTAGCCAGGGCCAGTATTTCAAAAGCTGCCAACCATGGGGGCATGGCCTTACTACAGACCAAGATGGCACCTTTTCAATGAGCTCCGCTCGACTATAGCCTTTGCAGCAACAAAAGAGCATCCTAGGACCGGAGAATAGGAGATTGAAGTGAGAATTCTCCCCACAGCTCAGCATTGACAAAAAGGAGGACCTCCAGAGCCCCACTGCAGCGGGTCTCTGACCTCTTCACAGCGCCAACTGCGATCAGGCCGCAAAGCACCACAGACTATCTTTCCCTTCTGGCTCCTCAACGAGTGAGGATGCGTCGCCTGCCTTTCCTTACCTCTCCAGTGCAGCTGCAAGCACTGCTGATAGCGTGGGTCCCCCACAGAGACATAGACTAAAGGATTCTCTGCAGGAATGGGTGAGTCAGTCCGACAAGGACGTACACTCCAGTCCTGATGCTTCTAACAAAATGGCGCTGGAGCACATACCTACCCTTACTGCTTCGCTTTCTCCTTCTACAAGCCTTGAGAAGCAGAGCCCTCGACACCACTTCCTTAACAAACTCACTCCAACTATACACAAATCTGCTTTAACTTGGCAGAGGACCCCATTGTGAATTTCTCTTCCTCAAACCAACCAGCCTCAGAGGAGTTGATTAAAAATATTATATTGGCACTGAGGGGATCCTTACAGAGTGATATTAATCACATATCCACAATGTCAATTGCGGAGGAGCCACATGTCGGACGGCTTCCATTGACTTCAATGGAAGCGGTCTACGCAGAATCTGCTTAAAAATAGAACATGCTATGATTTTCCCTTTGCAAGCGGAAAATCGCTATTGATTTCCGCTTGTGTGCAGGAGAAAGCATTTTTCAGTAGCGTGTTATGGGCGGTATTTGCTGTGGAATCCAGAGGCGGACGCCTGCTCCAGATTCCACAATGCAAATCCAGCCGTGTGCAGCCACCTTAATATTGAATTTCCCTTAACTTATTAACCCATTAAGGACTAAACACTGTAAATTTACGACGTTTGGTCCTGGGCTTTAATCCCAGCCAATAGTAAAAATACGGCGGGCATTAAAATCTGCTTCTGCAATCAATCAGAAGCAGGTCGGGTTGTCAGCTGTTAGTGAAAGCTAATAACCCAGAGGAGGAGGGAGAAGTGGTTTTTAACCCCTTCTGCCTTATCTTTTCCCTAGTACACAGCGCTCAATGAGCACTCTATACTAAAAAGTGAAAGTGGAAGTGTTTCATCCACTACATGAGCCGGCTGCCGGGATGCCCTGCTATAGCCGAACTACAGGGTGCTATCAGACCCTGATCAGCTCTGCCAGTGAGTATTGTCACTAAAGGGGATGTTTCCCCTGTAACTGAGGCTCCAGTGGATGCTCCAGCTACAGTGGAAAAGTATCAAAAAAAAACCCAAAAAACATGTGAATGTTCCCCAGAGGTCTTATATGACAGCATGGGAGACATAGATGGTAAAAAAAAAATAATTACATAAATAAGTAAAACAAAATTACAGAATAAAATAAAAAAATATATATAAAAGAAAATAACCCAAAACCGACGCCAACCAAAACCGTCGCCGTATGCGCTCTGTAATCCAAAACTGTACATAACTATAGATGAGCGAGCACGCTCGGTAAAGGCAGATACTCGAGCGAGCATCGCTCTTCTCAAGTAACAACATACTCATCCGAGTAAATGCGCGTGCGCGGGGGGACGGGGGACGGAGAGGAGTGGGGGAGGGGAGAGTGAGAGAGATCTCTCTCCTCTCTCTCTCTCTCTCCCACCCGCTCCCCCCGCATTTGCTCGGACGAGTATGCAGTTACTCGAGAAGAACGATGCTCGCTCGAGTATCTGCCTTTACCGAGCGTGCTCGCTCAACTCTATACATAACATATATCAAAAAGTCCAAAACAAGATGAGGAACCAATTCTCATACTTTATGTTAGCGTAAATATACTATAATTTTCAAAAAAATTATAAATGTTTAAAATAATTATTTTTTTTTATCTGTTACCCCCAACCTAATTAGAAAACGGTTAAGAAAAATCAGTGAAAAAACGCAGCAAAAATTATTTTGGTAGCAGAAGGGAAAAAATAGGGCAGTTAAACCACATGGGTAATTTTCTAAAAAAATGTCTGGTCCTTAAGGTACAAAACAGCTCCTCGCTTGTGGAAAAGATTGCGTGAACGGGTGAATTCCAGCTATTTGAAGTTGTCCATTCACACGATCGGAGATGCGTGCTTTCCGTAAGCTCCTATGGGAGCTGGTCACTATAGGATAGGTCCTATCTTTGCACGTACCACGGACCTTTATGTTCCCACTGGACGCTTTCACCGTGGAAATCTCGCGGTCTAGCTGCAGCGAAAAACTGCGAGATTTCTGGGGTATAAGAACAGCTTCGCCGCATGCCTTTCCATTGCGGCCAGCTCTCCCATAGAGAGAAGCGAGGTCGTAGTAGAAAACAAAAGAATTGACATGTTGCATCCTGGGAATTCGCGCCGAAGCGCCGGCTGATGCCGACTTTGCGGCAACAAATTGTCCGCCCTGCTTGGACGAGATTTTTGACAAATCTCGTTCACATGGCTGGCTACCCAGGGATTAGTGGCCACAGGCAGATTTGCCGCAACAACACGGCAAATCCGTCCTGTGTGAACCCAGTGTGAGGGGTTAATTCTAGATTTTCTCCTGTCTCAAATAAAATAGTGAAAAATAAGCTTTAATTTCACTGTCTGAAATTATTATATTTCTGTATTTCTTTCTGTTCTTGTTATCTATCCTCCCCATTCTCTCATACGAGTTCTTATCTATCCTCCTTGTTCTTCCCTTCTGGGAAAGTATCCTTGAATACTTTTTACTTTGATAAACTAATCATAATATGTTGATGTACTGTCCTGGGAAACCAGGTGTCTTTGAAAGGAGTATTATTAATTGTTTCTCCAGATGTCCAGCGATCTTGGACATGCACAGTGATTGAATCATTACGTAACAAATTCTTCTCTTTAAATTCTGTACTTTGCAAATAATAAACTACTTCGCTTGGCATCACATGTTGCATGTGGTCGTCCATTTGCATCGTCTGAGTACTCATATCTAAGACTAATTCGGAAGCAGACAGCATCAGCTGAACGGTCTGTCTAGACCCCCCTAACATTACTTGGCTGCCTAAACGTGGGGCAGAAGCTAAATCCTTACCTGCAGCCGATACCTGATGACCCTACCTGCCGACCAGCCGGACCAGAGGCCATGGGACCCCAGATCTACAAAACACCGGTGTAAGGTAAGCCCTTGACTTGCCACTCCAGCTCTGGGCTCCCCTGACTTCAGTCCCGTGTTGACAGGAGGTGAGTCGCTGCATGTTTATAGGACGCATCTGCCTGTTATTTACGGTGTTCTTAGTAACCGTGCTAGACGGAAGAACCCTTGTGTGTATATTGCCATGCTGTCTGCTGTGTGCTGTAGAAATTATGGCTTTTTGCCAGACTCATAATGTTAGCTGTAATTTGTAATAAGATTACTAAAAGCCGCCCAGCAAGGAAAGCCATGGTCCTTCCTCTATCCCCGTAAGAAGTAAAGATATTGCAAATAGAATTCCTGCCAATACTTGGCAGAAGGGCCATAAGTATCCTGCCAGTTGCGGACGTGGCAGAAGGGACTGAAAAGTCCATAAGTATCCTGCCAGTTGCGGACTTGGCAGAAGGGACAATAGTGGTAAATCAAGAGGTAAGTCCATAGTCAGAATGGGGTCAGACCAGTCTAAGACTTTCCTGACACCCATCGAGAAGAGAGGGGGAAGGGAAGGACATTTGTAGGCAAGCCTGTAAAGTATACAAGCGGATAGGACTTAGAAAGGCGGGAATCTTTAACTATGAGTTCTGGCAATAGTACGGGAAAAAGCATGAAAGATATCAGAGACGCCGGTTTAGAAAAAGGAACAGACAATGTGGGAAACGTACAGGGCAAGGAGTATGCCTATATGGAAACAGCTAGAGAAATAGCAAAAGACAGAGAAAGCCAGTTAGCCGTGGGGAGAGAATGTAGTAAGTTGTTGAGAAAAGCAGGTGTTTAGAATTTTGGGAGACGGGAGTCTTAGACCAGCAAGTTTGGGAAAGATTCAGAGATAGTCAAAGGTTGGATAAAAGTATGTTAGACAGATGGATTGAGGCAAGTGTAGATACAGCAGTAATGGGTTATCAGATAAAGGGAATTCTTTTATAGTCTGTGTTCCTTTGGGACATAAAGCAAGTTCATGCAGAATCTGTGGACAGTTATGTGACAAATAACCATTATTGTTTGTCTTGTATGTCTTGATGTTATGTAATCTAATCTTTGTTGTATGTCTTAGTCTCCTTCATACAAGTGTAAGAAAGTTATACCCCACTCACATCTGTGGGGGCCTTTCAGAATACAAGGGTTAAAAAAATGCGGAAAAATGCTGCGCTGTTAGAAGCGCTTAGCATGTTGTCTTTTCTATGTGTTTAACTATCCCCTGGCGTCTGTGTTTAATATCCTCAGAGAAATATACCTCTTATAATTACTAATGATTAATGCTGTTTAACGTCTGAATGTTCTGGCTGCTTTTTAATATTTTAGCTATTGTTCTGTTTCATAGAGAGATAAAATTCAGGGTCATAGAAAGAAGGAAGACAACAAACTTGTAATGAATTACGTGAATTATATGGTTTTAAAAATAGAGAACATAGGGATTTTAAGGTATGTTTTTGCTTTTTGGGTAAATGTCAGTTCTGTGATTGGTTGGACGTCTGTATCACTGCTAAATGCTGTTAGTACTGTACTGTCTCTGAGAGAATGTTCTGTAGGGGAAATACGCAAACGGCCAGTATCGAAGGGGTGGAGCTAGATGATGTAAAAGTATGTAATGTTTCATTCCTCTCTTCTCCGAAAGGAGGGGTGAGGAGCTTGGGCAGTTAGGAAAAGTTTTGTTTTTTTTTCAAATTTGATGAGACATTGCAGGCAGGATCAGATTAATAATGAATTTGCTTAAAGAATATCATATTCCAATGTGGGTAGATGTTTATGGATTATTCTGCCTTGTTGTAATTCATGTCTTTGTTATTTGTACTGATATCTTACAAGCCTTATCTGCATCCATCAAATTCTCACCAGATGGATCGGTACGGGTTGAGACCCCAGGTGACAGTTCAGAAGAGTTTTGTAAACTAACTGCTCTCTTGGTGGATCCGGCTCATGTATTTGTCTTGACAGCTACTGCAGAAACTCAGCTTTCCGCAGGTCCTGACAAATAGTAAGCCACCTCCAAGACAAACTCCAATTCTGCAAAACAAAGGTTGTTTCTCTCCTGGGTCATCGCTTAGCCCAAGGAACTGGACATCTGACATAGGGACAAAAGGCTGCTGTCCAAAAGCCATACCTGTACTTACACCTGCTGCCAAACTCCGCACCTTTCTGGGCCTTGTTTCATACTGCCGCCCATGGATCCACTCTGTTTCCTCTCTTATGCAACTACTCTATGACTGTCTTTCAATCATTCTTTTCTCTCTCACCCCTGAAGCTCAATTCTCAGCTCTCCACCCTTTTACACTTTACCATTAATTCTTTTCTGTACTGAATTTTCTGGCCATGTGACGACAGTATTGACACAAAAGCACGGGGGACAACCACGGCCACTTGGATACTACTCCATGAGGCTGGATCCAGTGGCTCGAGGAGCTCCCTCATGTGTTTGTGTGGTGGCAGCAGTACAGGCAATGGTTGACAAATCTTCGGAGTTGGTATTGGACTACCCCCTAGTGGTCCTCACCCCTCATGACATCCGGAGCATATACACGCAAGTGCAACCCAAGCACTTATTTCTGGCCTGTCAAATCCAGCTACAATGTGCTCTTGTCATTCTTTTCAATGTTGCTACTACTTTGAACCCGGCTACTCTTCTTCCAATTAAGTATCCTAGTTCAAAGGGGGGGAGGAGAAGACATAGGTGATCTAGGTATTGCAGGTCAGCTATTTAAAATTTTTTTTTTTTTGCAACAAGGTTCTGATCTATTTGAAATAGAATACCAGCCTGATTGTCTAGCGGTAATCGGTGCAAGGGGTTTCAGGAGTGCCAATTCAGCTGGCAGAAACTGAACCACTTGAGGTAATGTTTAAAGGGTCGCGATGCCTCACGCGCTTCCTTGTGCTGGAAGGTCCTGAAAGCATATTGGGAACTGACGTGATGGGACCCTTGGGATGTTGTATCAAACTTCACCCGTCCGGTGAGGCTCGTATACACCCTGGGTCTGAAAGCCACCCGACCTTCTGTCGGATGGCAGCAGACCAAGCGACACCTCTCCCTGTCCTCACTCTTACGCACGCAGAGGAACAAGCTCTTAGTGTCGTTCCTTCGAGCCTTTGGGCTACCAAACAGACGGACCTCGGCAGACTGTCAGTCCCACCGGTAATGGTTTACCTAAAGGAAGGGGAAAAAGCCCCCTTGGTCCATCAGTACCCCCTGGCACATGTCCAGGAAGATGCAATTGCAGACACTGTCTCTTCTTTTTGTCAACTTAAAGCCCTTAAGGAATCTGTCTCCCCAGACAATACCCCTTTGTTCCCTGTTAAGAGAAAGAGTATAAAGGGCCAGCCAGACTGTCAGTATTTGTTTGCATTTATTTTCAGAGGAAAGCAGTACTGTTGGACAGTGCTGCCACAAGGGGCACAGAATAGCCCAAAACCAGTTCACCAGATGCATGAAGCTGGTATTAGACGCCTGGCCAATTCCCAAGGGCACCGCCCTCTTGTAATATGTTGATGACTTACTTTTGTGTGCTCCTGACCCAAATAGTTGCCTCAATGCATCACTAAGCCTTTTGTGTTTCCTCCATCAGAGTAGAATGGCTGCAAAGCCAGCAAAGACAAACTTCAGTTCTGCAAATCTCACGTAGTGTTCCTGGGCCACTGCTTAGGTCCAGGTACTAAACACCTGACGCTGGAACGCACGAAGGTGGTAAGTGACATGCAACTTCCCACCTCCCATGCCCAGTTGCGTACCTTCTTGGGACTGGTTTCATACTGTCGGCCATGGATACGCTCTGCCTCCATGACCATGCAGCCTCTGTACGACTGTTTGGGTTCATGGCCATTTGCCCTGACCCCGCAGGCCGAGTCAGCCTTCCACCAGCTGAAAGTACAGATAACCAGTGCACCCGCACTGGGGCTGCCAGACTATGACAAAGCTTTCCAAGTGTACGTCACTGAGATGGCGGGACACGCCTCCGCTGTACTGACACAAATGCATGGTGAGAAAAAGCGACTTGTAGCATACTACAGTGCCCATCTTGACGCGGTGGCTAGAGGGTCTCCATCATGCGTCCGAGCGGTTCTAGCAGTTCAGGCACTACTGGACAAAAGTTCTGACGTTGTCCTAGATCACACCATGGTGATCTACACCCGACATGACATACATGGTATCCTGACTCAGGTAAGCCGTCGTCATCTGTCTCTTGCCAGATAGATAAAAATGGAACTCGCAGTGCATTCCTCCTCGAACATCTCATTCCAAAAGGTGCACCACCTTGAATCCAGCCACCTTACTTCCATTAGGTGACGTAGATTCAAATGGGGGAGTAAGTACAGGGGACCAGTTGTTTTACAACTCCCTGACTGACGAGCAGGAGGCATTTGACCCCGAAAGCCAGCATGACTGTGTGGCCCTTATGGCCCAGGAAACGGCTGGGTTCGCACATGTCACAGACAAGCCCCTGCAGAACCCCCAGTTTGAGCTGTTTGTGGATGGATCCAGATACCTGAATGACGAAGGAAGGTTTGTAACAGGTTTTGAAGTAGTCACACTGAATGAGATACTTGTACAAAAACCACTGCCGCCACACATGTCAGCGCAGGAGGCTGAGCTCCGTGCTCTAACTGAGGCCTGTATGATTGTAGAAGGTACCACTGCCAACATCTACACTGATTCTAGGTACGCGTTCGGCATCGCACATGATTATGGACCCATCTGGCGGTCCAGGAGCTTCCTCACGGCACAAGGCAAGCCTACTAAGAATGGTGTATCAGTAGGTAGACTAATGCAGGCCATCATGTTGCCGGAACAAGTGGCCATAATCAAGCCTAAAGCACACATGCGGGGGCAGTCACTAGAAAGCAAGGGGAATGATAGAGCGGATAGGGCAGCCAAGGCTGCAGCTCTTCTAAACAGGACGCAAGACCCCCAAAGCCCTGTGTGCTGTAAGGTAGACTCTGGTACCACAGTTCCCTCCGACCTAGGGCCTACGGCAACGGGAAGTGAGGTAGAGCAGTGGACCAAGGCAGGTGCTAGGTATGTTGATGGAATGTGGAGAATGGGAAGTAGAATGTGTTTGCTGGCAGCAGTTTTCCCGCAGATGGCGGACCTAGCTCACGGTAAGGTGCATGCCTCCAGGAATGCTATGGTTTCGGTGGTAGACAAGGTATGGTATGCTCCAGGGTTCGACAGGATGGCGAAGGCATATGTGAAGGCATGTGAAGTGTCCAACAAGTGGTGAGGACCCCCCCTCCCCGGAAGTGCACACCCAGACCACTGTATCCTTTTCAGAGATTACAAATCGATTACATCTAGCTTCCCAAATCAGGCAGGTATGAGTACGTCCTTGTGTGCGTGGACCTGTCCAAAGCCACCTCACAATGCACAGCGACTAAACTTGTGTCAGAACTTGTATGTAGATTTGGGGTACCAGAGACAATTGAGAGTGACAGAGGTACACATTTTACAGGTGAAGTGATGCAAGAGGTGATGTCAGCCCTTGGAGTGGAACAAGCATTTCACACCCCATACCACCCGCAGAGTTCAGGCAAAGTGAAAAGACTAAATGGTACGCTTAAGTTAAAAGAAGTTTTGTTTGGCTCTGTGCCAAGATTGGGGCTGTATCATCCACAGGCCCTACAGCAGGGCTATGACACAGTAGCCGGATATGTAAGGCACCCGTGTGACCAACTAAAAGTAACACAGAATCTAGTCTTTTCTTCCATTCCAGACCCAGACAACTTAGAGGGATCACACTCTCTGCAACCTGGAGACTGGGTGGTCGTAAAGAGGTGTGTGTGGAAATCCCTAGGGCCCAGATTCGAGGGGCCCTATCAAGTCCTGCTGATCACACCTACTTCGGTAAAAGTTAAAGGAACTGTTGCTTGTCTTGGGACTAATGGGACTTTTCACGCCCTGCTTTGCCCCCCCCTATGAGAAGGAAAATGAAGAATATTTTGTTTATTGATGGACTTTTTGGACTCCTCACTCCATGCTTTGCCCCTATGAGAGGGTGCAAAATGACAATGCCCACAACCACCAAATACTGGTAGATGGACTGAACACCTCACAGGTGAAAGACTGTTGGACTTGCACACACACCTGGTGCCACTAGTCTTCCTTTCCTGCCTGTTCCTGTTTTGCCGAAAGAGTTGCTTGC
Organism: Eleutherodactylus coqui; assembly: GCF_035609145.1. Lineage (NCBI taxonomy): Eukaryota > Metazoa > Chordata > Amphibia > Anura > Eleutherodactylidae > Eleutherodactylus > Eleutherodactylus coqui. The sequence goes on along the minus strand of NC_089843.1, from coordinate 183,810,247 downwards.
ATGGACAAATGAAGACTCAGAAACCAGAGATAGCTGGTGGGGTAACACATTTAGTTTTCTCAATCCCGCTAATTGGTTCTCTGGTCTGGGAGGATGGTTCATGGGAATTTTACAAAGTATGCTTCAAGTAGTAATGATTTTGCTCATCATATATGTTGCTTTAAAGTTAATCATGTCTTGTATCACATGTTGTAGTGAAAAGGCTTTTGCTAAACTTTAATCCAGATGGACTTTGGGACCACCACATGACTCTAGGGAATCTGGCAGGAGCTGGCACCACTCGGGTGAACGTACCTAGCATGATGGTGGACCCGATGTCCAAATGGGGTAATGTGAGGGGTTAATTCTAGATTTTCTCCTGTCTCAAATAAAATAGTGAAAAATAAGCTTTAATTTCACTGACTGAAATTATTATATTTCTGTATTTCTTTCTGTTCTTGTTATCTATCCTCCCCATTCTCTCATACGAGTTCTTATCTATCCTCCTTGTTCTTCCCTTCTGGGAAAGTATCCTTGAATACTTTTTACTTTGATAAACTAATCATAATATGTTGATGTACTGTCCTGGGAAACCAGGTGTCTTTGAAAGGAGTATTATTAATTGTTTCTCCAGATGTCCAGCGACCCTGGACATGCGCAGTGATTGAATCATTACGTAACAAATTCTTCTCTTTAAATTCTGTACTTTGCAAATAATAAACTACTTCGCTTGGCATCACATGTCGCATGTGGTCGTCCATTTGCGTTGTCTGAGTACTCATATCTAAGACTAATTCGGAAGCAGACAGCATCAGCTGAACGGTCTGTCTAGACCCCCCTAAAACCAGCCTTTGGGTGACTACCCACTAGCGTTTGCGAATTTGCTGCATTTTTTTTTCCAGGTGTCTATGGGGCTTTCTAATGTTAAAAACGCGATTTTGCGCGGTGCGATTTTAACATTACAAGTCCCTTAGACCCCTGGAGAACCCCCCCCCCGCGAATTTCGCAGTGAAAAAGAACTGTAGTGGGTAGTCACCCTTAGATGCGAGTTGCATTGCATGTCCTATCTCTGGGAGGTGGGAGTATTTTGCGCATCTAAAAATCATTCATGTGAACACTTCTATAGGAAACCATTGGTTCTTTTAAAAGCGCTCTTCTCACAGGCCTAATCATGCACGGAAAAAACGCTTGTCTGTCCGAGGCCCTAGATAGGGTTTTTTGTAGAGTGGACAATTGCAAAAAAAGAAAAGCATGTCCATTTTGTATTCAGATCTTTATTGAAAAATACAAAATGCAAGTGAATATTTGGATTTGGGATGAAACAAATCAGTAAAATTCTTACATAAAATGACTACACAAATAATGTTGTTAATGGGAGGGATGAGCCGGATGCTCCGATAGTCTCAAATCTCCACATCCAGTGATTTGCAATCGATTTCTTTTTTTCATAAGAAGATTGGTGACCGCGCTAAAACCCCTTTCCACGAGGTATGAAGAGGGAAAAGCTATCAAAAACTTTCTTGCCATAATCCAGGATAAGCAACAGTTATGTGCGTGATGCGTTGCTGCCGGTATTAAAACTTGAAAAAGCTTGCCAATGAACATAGCACAGCACAAAGCAGATACGTATAGTTCACGCAAAACTTCTTGTGTTCTGGTGGATCACTTATTCACAGAGACAGCATCCTCCACATAATCACTTCTCCTAAAGAGGGGGAAAAGCTAATACCAGTTTGGGGTATACTGTGGTGACACGGGGCCCAAGCGGAAGATCTCAGAGTGTAAAGCTGTCATATGTCACAGTGGCCCTCACCAGACTCCTTCCCGGAGGGATGACACGCAACCTCGGCCCTAGCACGACTAGGCCTTTTACGGACACCCCTTTGCTAGGGAACGCCAATAAACACAGAACAGGAAAGTACTTGCTTGTCATGTGTGACGCCACCGTTCCCTTCCCACCTGTATAGGACTTCGGTGGAAGAAAGAAAGAGTCCACAACTGTGTAACTTTAAGTACCTCAGTCCCTGGGAATGGTCAGGGCCTGGTAAACTGTACTTGGGGAATACTTGATACAATGCACAAATACAAAAGATGGCCGTGCAGGCAAAACAGTAGATTGGAGGTCAGGGAGGAAGCACAGGATGACAACGGTCCTGCAGGCCAAGTTATCTGACAGGAACTGCTCTTGAAAGGGGAACTCTCCAGAGGAGGATAAGGGATAAGGTCGCTCCACTGACACTCTAGTAAGACAGTACATCTGCACGGTGATCTCGGCCTCCTCTGCTCACACTCACTCTCAAACTCTCTCTTACTTCTCTTTTACTTTCTCTCTTCCATGGTTCCTGGTATAGGGACCCTCAGGAACTGCTCCTCTTCCTCCATCACTTCACTACATGAGAGTTGAAGGTACCCCCATGTGGCTCTCTGCTGAAGACTCGCTGTGATGGAAGTCTAGACTACAACCAAATCACTCATACCTATAATCTCTCACATACCACATGACAAGACATGAATTGATACATTTGCAGGCATCTCCCAGTCTCATGCAAACATTAACCTCTCACTTGCTGTAGCTGTGCAATACACATAACAGGAGACTAGACACTTTGCACAGTGCATCTACACAAAAGACAGGACAGCATGTATGCCATTTATGGAGTGGCCAGGAATAGACGTTCTGGGCTACTACAATACCAATAGGGAAAAAACATCAAGATACATATTTGCAGTGGTCTAAGAAGATTTCAACTGGGTCAGAGTGTCAGCCTAATAAATAGGAACCGTCAGGCATAACCTTTTACGAGACCTAATACACCTTGTCTCACTTGAACACTTAAAGGAGCAACCAGCAATGAAGGCAAAAACTGTCAGGTGAACTTTTATTGTTTTTCCCCAAAGTAAGCAGCAGGCATTAATTCTGGATTTAATGTGCATTTTGATAACTTGTTATATTTCCCAGGACCTTGCCTATAGTAGCCAAGCACTTCAGATCACAGGCTTCAACAGCGGACGTTCTGGGACTTTTTTCTTTGTTTATGTTATAGTTACAGTTAGATCCTTTGTAATTCACCAGATCTCCACATTAGTCTGCCTTTCCTCCTATTGTCATGTAAATTAAGATCCTTTCACAAAATGCTAAGGGACTAAACACTCCCTTGAAGAGGTCATTGATTAGAAGGGAAGACAATTAGTCTATAGGCCTTTTTACATGAGCCGACAGTTGTTTCAGTGACTGCAGGAGCGCTAACGTCGCTGCTAAGGTCATTAGCGGTCATGCAGTGCTTTGAAACTGAGAGTCCTGCTGGCGGCTCGCGGGCTTCTTGTCCGCTCCTCACTCAGTGCTTCCCCCTTCCATGGGAAGCATTGTGCAGGGAGCTTTCACACAGCACAAGAAGCCATTGAGCTAGCGGGTGCTAATGAGGTAGTTTAAGCTGACAGAAAAGTCAGCTTAAACAACTGCTAACGACAAGTGAGCAATAGTTTCGCTTTCACTCTGAACAATTATCACTCACTTTCGCTCGTTTGAACGAATTTTGAGCAATAATCATTTTGTGTAAAAGGTCCATAAGGCTGTATAGAAAAGACACACTTATAGCTAATGCATTGCCCCAAATTTTCCATCAAACATTATCCCTAGAGCATGTGCTCCAAAAAAAACACGCAGGTGTCTTAATCACATTAAGTGCAAGTCTTAATTTTGTGGCAACTGAGCAGATTGCAGATGCAAGAGGCAGATACCTCATTCTCGTAGGCACTTTAAATGGGAAGCCCATTATTCTAGCAATTATTTATGCGACTTATAGAGCCCAAATTTCATTTCTGAATAGAATTATAAAAAATATTAAGAAGATACAAAGTGAAAGTCTGGTTGTATGTGGAGATTTTACCATAATCCCAGACAGAACAATAGATTCCTCAACTAAACGTAGACCCACCCCCATTTTGTCACCGTGGCTCCATAAAGAAGCATTATATGACACCTTTAGATGTTTTGATTCTTCCTCCAGGGAATATACCTTCTTTTCCTCACGCCATAAATTATTTTCGCACATAGACCTGTTTTTAGTTGATAGGTGGACACTGCCTAAAGTCTTTTCCTCGGAGATAGGAATAACAACTTGGCTGGACCATTCCCCGATTTACCTAAAACCTGCCCTAGGAGACAGCCGAGGAAATGCAAAAGTTTGGCGAAACAATGTGGCCCTACTTAGATCTTCTATAAATAATTCCCTGATTAGCTATTCTCTAAAAGAATATTTTGAAATAAACATAAACCTGGAGATTGACATTTCTTCGTCAAGGAACACCCATATGGCCTTCAGTAGAGGGGTTCTGATAACACTGAGCGCCCAACACAAAAAAAACTAGGCAAGCACAAATCAACAGTCTTTTGGACCAGATACAGACTCAAGAGATCACTTTGCAAAGTCTTCCCTCTCATGATAATAATGTCTCTTAGGCAGGAATTAAAATCAATCTTGATGGAAGAATACAACAAAAACACAGAATTTATGCGTGCAAACTTTTATTTTTCCTTCAGCAAACCTTGAAATGTATGGGACTTTGGCAAAGAAAAGACATATTAAAGCTAAAATACTATTTATCTTAAAAGCAGGTGACTATTCCACCGACAAGACATAGCGTAAGAATTCAGCACCTTTTATGCCAAACTTTATAACTTAAAAAAGATTCATCTACTTTTCAACCAAATTCCACCATAATCAATGGACTACCCAGCGAATTTCAGACCACTCTCGGTTCTCAATGCCGATGCAAAAATTTATTTGAAAATTCTTGCCATGACACTTCTTGAAGTACTAACTAGTATTTTTCACAGTGGGATTAATCAGGGGTAGGCAAGCCGCAGATGGTACTAGGAGAGCACTGAACCTAATTGTAGAGATGGGGTCAAGTCAGACGCCTTCTCTCCTCCTTGTTCTGGATGCAGAGAAGTCATTTGATAGACTCCACTGGGGATTTGCTTTTGTCACTCTCTAAATATTTGGAATAAGAGGAGGTTTCCTAAAAGCAATCCAAGCCGTATACATGACCCCATCCACCAGAGTATTAATAGATGGTGCCTTGTCAACACTCTTCATGTAACTAATGACACTTAACAAGGCTGTCCTCTTTTCCCATTATTATTTCTAATGGTCATGGAACCTCTCCCAAGGTTAATTGATGGGGCTTAAACAACACAAAATTGGACTGTTTGCTGATGATGTGCTCCTAATCCTAACAGACACCTTGAAATCCCTAAGGGCAGTGGGAAATATTATATCTGTATTTGGTAAGGCCTCCTACTACAACACAAATATGTGCAAATCCCAAATCCTAGGCATAAATGTTAGCACATCCCTGAAAAAAGGCATAGAGAAAGAGTTCTCCTTGCATTGTCCTTCCACGATTCCCTATCTGAACATAAAGGTGTGTTACCCTTTATCTGATATTGTTTCTGTTGCAGCGGTTCTGGGATTGCTCCCATGCTGATAGTCTGGTGCACGATTTGCAGATGGTTCTCCAGCTTCTGGCCCTGGTGGGTGTGAGACATGCTTAGCCACACCTGTGGGTAATTGTCACGGCTATTTAGTCTGCCTGATGCTGGACTGAATTGCCATTGAATCTTCACTCTAACTTTGACTGTGGTCTTAGTCAGAACTCTCTTCTGGATCGTTCATTTGCCTGCTGCATCTAAGCTAAGTTTGTGTTTCTTTTCTATTGTGTTTCTTATGTTTCTCCAGTCTCACGTACAAAATGGCCGTTACTTACTGACTGAGGAGTGCATATAGATGCATCCTCCTCTCACCATGCAGATAGCTGACTACCAAATGGAGGAGCCAATAACACATGTGCAGGACACCGATAAAACAGCCACTCACACTGCCTCCTGATAATGAGGGGGGTGGATGCTTGGTGTAAACTCCCACACATAGTGGATAACAGAGTGCCAGACAATTCTGATATATGTAGTTCACCACGCAGACCAGCAACCTATTAATGACGCCATGATAATTCGGCAGGTTGCCCTGCACTTCCATCAGTGAACCACATTGGTACTGCCACCCTGGGCTCCCCCTGGAGTCTTAATGCCACACTGCATGTGAATAATAGATATTAAATGCAAGGCATTGGTTGGATGTTGGCCAAGATACATGAGCCCACTAACCACTTCACGGTTCCTTGCGTTGTAGTGGGTCCCTACACTAATATAAATGCATCACATATTTCCCCTTCTGTGATGCATCCAGTCTCACGTAGGGTTAACTAAGGACCGAGGTACGAGGTCAGGTACGTCCTTTTTAGAGTGAATTGCCTGCATTTAGGCTGGTCTCTGTCCCTGAGGTTATTTAGATAGGGAAAGAGTTCCCATATTTTTGTTTATTATTGTTTTGACGTGGCTTGTGTGTTTATTTTGCAAGATCTGCGGGTTACGGATCCAGCATGTCCTGGGTGGATGTGATAGTTTCTTTTAATTTAAATCCATTGTTTTCTTCAATTCCAGAGGAGCTGGGTTCGCTTTCCAAAATAGATCCATGGTTGTTTGGCAGAATAGTATGGTACAAGATGTTAATACTGCCGAAATCTTGTATGTATTCTGCACCCTAGCCTTTCCTGTCCCACATTCTGTTATAGAAGGATTCCAAATACAACCATTAAATTTAATTTGGAAAAATAAGAGACCCAGGGTTGCAGCTGGTATTTTATACCCCCACCGCAGGCAAGCAGGACTGGGGGTTCCCAACTTATGTTCCTACTACCAAGCAATAAATATGAACCTTGTGGTTTAATGCACCTCAGCTGCGACGACTATTTTGTCTGCAGTCATCCCTTCCCCAATTTGGTTTGAGGTGTGTGGCTGCATTTTAGTCTGCACAGAACAAATGCTCCCTCATATCGCAATCTGTCTCTCTGCATGCTATCAGGGAACATAGTGATTAAGCCTGCCCTGCAGCGTATCAGGGAATGCATACTTGGCTTCGTTTTCTGTGAGTTATGCCAGCTGCCACTATGGAGTTATATGGAAAGACACCTCAACAGAAATAGATTAGAGATTCTCCTCAGGGCTTCAATTCTTAGTATTTTATATCCAAAGCTCTCTTCAGCCTTATACTTACAAGCCAAGTTGCCTCCCATGCTGATGTCCCTTCAGGTCTGGAACCTTTGTGCCCTCAAATTTAGAAATGCCCTTTGATAGAAAAGCTCCAGAATTGCCCTTGGAGATCCTCACATACTTCATTTCTAATTTGTTCACCGGCAGGTGGGTTAGACAAGGTATCTGGCTCGTCTCTGATTTCATAGAGAATAAAAAGATTATTCCATTTTACACTCTTAGGCCTCATGCACACAGGTGGATTTGCATATCAGAATCTGCAGCGGGCATCCGCCTCTGGATTGCGCAGCAAATACCGCCCATAGCATGCTATGGAAAAATGACTCTTCATGTACACAAGCAGAAACCAATTCCAGTTTTCTGTTGAGGATGGAAAATCACTGCATACTCCATTTTTGCACGGATTCCACGCAAACGGCTTCCATTGAAGTGGATGGAAGCCATCCAATCTGCAGCCCTTCCACAATTGACATTGCAGAAAGGTTGTGGATTCCGCGTCATTGCCTAGGGAAAAGCAGGAGTTAAAAAAAAGAGCTGTACTGTGCATGTGCGACGGTGAGCTATATGGACCATTCGCAGTACAAAGAAGCCAGAGATTGACAGGTATGCAGGGTCACCGGCCACGGTCAGAGACAGATTCCGTGCAGGATTTTGCTGCCACAATCCAGACGTGCCATGTGCATGTACCCTTAAAGAGAGATTCAACCTCTTCGCCAGCAAATTCCATTCATATTGCCAGATACAATCCTTTCTGAACAAATCTCATTTGGAAGAATGCACCTTCCCAAACAACTTAATTCCTCTCCTCTCTAAGGCCCCTACAGTACAGATCACCATCACGATGAGGTGCTATAATGCCTTTTCTGAAGATATGGGGCTAATAAAGAAAGCACACTTGCTTAATTGGGAAAAGGACTTGAGGGAAAGCTTATCTCCAACACAATGGTCGATATCCTTTGAGTGGAAGAATAAATCTACCTTATGCGTAAATCTCCTGCAGACCCATTCTAAGTTACTAACTAGATGGTACTTTACACCCTCCAAGTTGGCGAGGGGCTTCCCTAACATTAGTAACAAATGGTGGAGAGATTGTGGACAAGAGGGTACGATTTTTAACATCTTCTGGGAGTATACAGCCTTTCTGGGAAGGGGTTTTCAGATTCTCTACGATGTAACAGGCATTGTAATACCCAAAAGACCAAACTAGCCTTGTTGCTGCTAGATTGTAATGTCATAAGTTCACGGTATCGACAATAGACCGGTCACTGTTTACTAACGGCCAAACATTCCCTAGCCAGAAAATGGAAATCAAAAATTCCCCCTAGTTCCAAAGAATTGCTTGACATGATTGTGGATCATCATACCTACGAAAAAAGACTAACACTTAAGACAATTTACCCAGGTTTAATTCCATGTGGAGTCCCTGGCTGCGCTATTTGTTGAATTACTGTTATTCCTCGTTTTTATTCTTATCACATTACACTTCATTTTCACTTTCATTCAATTGTATAAAGGCCCATTTAGACTCAACTATTATCACTGAAAATTCGCTCAAAAGACATCTTTTAAGCGATAATCGTTGTGTGTAGAGATGAGCGAGCACCAAAATGCTCGGGTGCTCGTTACTCAGGACGAAATTATCGCGATGCTCGAGGGTTCGTTTCGAGTAACGAACCCCATTGAAGTCAATGGGCGACCCGAGCATTTTTGTATATCGCCGATGCTCGCTAAGGTTTTCATTTGTGAAAATCTGGGCAATTCAAGAAAGCAACGGATAGGGCAGGCGAGGGGCTACATGTTGGGCTGCATCTCAAGTTGCCAGGTCCCACTATTAAGCCACAATAGCGGCAAGAGTGGCCCCCCCTCCCAACAACTTTTACTTCTGAAAAGCCCTCATTAGCAATGCATACCTTAGCTAAGCACCACACTACCTCCAACAAAGCATAATCACTGCCTGCATGACACTCCGCTGCCACTTCTCCTGGGTTACATGCTGCCCAACCCCCCCCCCCCCGCACAACGCAGTGTCCACAGCGCACACCAAAGTGTCCCTGCGCAGCCTTCAGCTGCACTCATGCCACACCACTCTCATGTCTATTTATAAGTGCGTCTGCCATGAGGAGGAACCGCAGGCACACACTGCAGAGGGTTGGCACGGCTAGGCAGCGACCCTCTTTAAAAGGGGCGGGGCGATAGCCCACAATGCTGTACAGAGGCAATGAGAAATATAATCCTGTGCCACCGCCATCAGGAGCTGCACACGTGGGCATAGCAATGGGGAACCTATGTGCCACACACTATTCATTCTGTCAAGGTATCTGCATGCCCCAGTCAGACCGCGGTTTTTTATAAATAGTCACAGGCAGGTACAACTCCGCAATGGGAATTCCGTGTGCACCCACAGCATGGGTGGCTCCCTGGAACCCACCGGCTGTACATAAATGTATCCCATTGCAGTGCCCATCACAGCTGAGGTAACGTCCGATTAAATGCAGGTGGTCTTCGGCCCACACTGCATGCCCCAGTCAGACCGCGGTTTTTTATAAATAGTCACAGGCAGGTACAACTCCGCAATGGGAATTCCGTGTGCACCCACAGCATGGGTGGCTCCCTGGAACCCACCGGCTGTACATAAATGTATCCCATTGCAGTGCCCATCACAGCTGAGGTAACGTCCGATTAAATGCAGGTGGTCTTCGGCCCACACTGCATGCCCCAGTCAGACTGGGGTTCTTTAGAAGTGTACACATGGAGTTACAACTCCGTGTGGACTGACAGCATGGGTAGGTGCCAGGAACCCACCGGCGGTACATAAATATATCCCATTGCATTGCCCATCACAGCTGAGGTAATGTCATGTTTAATGCAGGTGGGCTTCGGCCACAATGCATGCCCCAGTCAGACTGGGGTTCTTTAGAAGTAGACACATGCAGTTACAACTCCCTGTGGACCCACAGCATGGGTGGGTGCCAGGAAGCCACCGGCGGTACATAAATATATCCCATTGCATTGCCCATCACAGCTGATGTATCGTCAGCTTTAATGCAGGTGGGCAAAAAATTAATTGGATTACACTGTAGGCAAGGGCCCCAAAAAATTGGTGTACCAACAGTACTAATGTACCTCAGAAAAATTGCCCATGCCCAACCAAGAGGGCAGGTGAAACCCATTAATCGCTTTGGTTAATGTGGCTTAATTGGTAACTAGGCCTGGAGGCAGCCCAGTTAAAATAAAAATTGGTTCAGGTGAAAGTTTCAACGCTTTAATGAGCATTGAAACGTATAAAAATTGTTTACAAAAATTATATGACTGAGCCTTGTGGGCCTAAGAAAAATTGCCCGTTCGGCGTGATTACGTGAGGTTTCAGGAGGAGGAGCAGGAGGAGGAGGATGAATAGAATACACAGATTGATGAAGCAAAAATGTCCCCGTTTTTGATGGTGATAGAGAACAATGCCTCCATCCGCGGGTGCAGCCTACGTATTGCTTAGGTATCACTGCTGTCCGCTGGTGGAGAAGAGAAGTCTGGGGAAATCCAGGCTTTGTTCATCTTGATGAGTGTAAGCCTGTCAGCACTGTCGGTTGACAGGCGGGTACACTTATCCGTGATGATTCCCCCAGCCGCACTAAACACACTCTCTGACAAGACGCTAGCCGCAGGACAAGCAAGCACCTCCAGGGCATACAGCGCGAGTTCAGGCCACGTGTCCAGCTTCGACACCCAGTAGTTGTAGGGGGCAGAGGCGTCACCGAGGATGGTTGTGCGATCGGCTACGTACTCCCTCACCATCCTTTTACAGTGCTCCCGCCAACTCAGCCTTGACTGGGGAGCGGTGACACAGTCTTGCTGGGGAGCCATAAAGCTGGCAAAGGCCTTGGAGAATGTTCCCCTGCCTGCGCTGTACATGCTGCCTGATCTCTGCGCCTCCCCTGCTACCTGGCCCTCGGAACTGCACCTTCTGCCACTAGCGCTGTCGGATGGGAATGTTACCATCAGTTTGTTCGCCAGGGTCCTGTGGTATAGCATCACTCTTGAACCCCTTTCCTCTTCGGGTATGAGAGTGGAAAGGTTCTCCTTATACCGTGGGTCGAGCAGTGTGTACACCCAGTAATCCGTAGTGGCCAGAATGCGTGTAACGCGAGGGTCTCGAGAAAGTCATCCTAACATGAAGTCAGCCATGTGTGCCAGGGTACCTGTACGCAACACATGGCTGTCCTCACTAGGAAGATCACTTTCAGGATCCTCCTCCTCCTCCTCCGGCCATACACGCTGAAAGGATGACAGGCAAGCAGCATGGGTACCCTCAGCAGTGGGCCAAGCTGTCTCTTTCCCCTCCTCCTCATGCTCCTCCCCCTCCTCCTCAACGTGCTGAGATATAGACATGAGGGTGCTCTGACTATCCAGCGACATACTGTCTTCCCCCGCCTCCGTTTCCAAGCGCAAAGCATCTGCCTTTATGCTTTGCAGGGAACTTCTCAAGAGGCATAGCAGAGGAATGGTGACGCTAATGATTGCAGCATCCCCGCTCACCATCTGGGTAGACTCCTCAAAGTTTCCAAGGACCTGGCAGATGGCTGCCAACCAGGCCCACTCTTCTGTAAAGAATTGAGGAGGCTAACTCCCACTACGCCGCTCATGTTGGAGTTGGTATTCCACTATAGCTCTACGCTGCTCATAGAGTCTGGCCAACATATGGAGCGTAGAGTTCCACCGTGTGGGCACATCGCACAGCAGTCGGTACACTGGCAGATTAAACCGATGTTGCAGGGTCCGCAGGGTGGCAGCGTCCGTCTTGGACTTGCGGAAATGTGCGCTGACCCGGCGCACCTTTCCGAGCAGGTATGACAAGTGTGGGTAGCTTTTCAGAAAGCGCTGAACCACCAAATTAAAGACATGGGCCGGGCATGGCACGTGTGTGAGGCTGCCGAGCTGCAGAGCCGCCACCAGGTTACGGCCGTTGTCACACACGACCATGCCCGGTTGGAGGCTCAGCGGCAAAAGCCAGCGGTCAGTCTGCTCTGTCAGACCCTGCAGCAGTTCGTGGGCCATGTGCCTCTTCTCTCCTAAGCTGAGTAGTTTCAGCACGGCCTGCTGACGCTTGCCCACCGCTGTGCTGCCACGCCGCGCGACACCGACTGCTGGCGACGTGCTGCTGCTGACACATCTTGATTGCGAGACAGAGGTTGCGTTGGAGGAGGAGGAGGGTGGTTTAGTGGAGGAAGCATACACCGCCGCAGATACCAGCACCGAGCTGGGGCCCGCAATTCTGGGGGTGGGTAGGACGTGAGCGGTCCCAGGCTCTGACTCTGTCCCAGCCTCCACTAAATTCACCCCATGTGCCGTCAGGGAGATATAGTGGCCCTGCCCACCTGTGCTTGTCCACGTGTCCGTTGTTAAGTGGACCTTGGCAGTAACCGCGTTGGTGAGGGCGCGTATAATGTTGCGGGAGACGTGGTCGTGCAGGGCTGGGACGGCACATCGGGAAAAGTAGTGGCGACTGGGAACCGAGTAGCGCGGGGCCGCCGCCGCCATCATGCTTTTGAAAGCCTCCGTTTCCACAAGCCTATACGGCAGCATCTCCAGGCTGATCAATTTGGCTATGTGCACGTTTAACGCTTGAGTGTGCGGGTGCGTGGCGGCGTACTTGCGCTTGCGCTCAAACAGTTGCGCTAGCGACGTCTGGATGCTGCGCTGAGAGACATTGCTGGATGGGGCCGAGGACAGCGGAGGTGAGGGTGTGGGTGCAGGCCGGTAGGCACTCGTGCCTGTGTCCTCAGAGGGGGGTTGGACCTCAGTGGCAGGTTGGGGCACAGGGGGAGAGGCAGTGGTGCAAACCGGATGCGGTGAACGGCCTTCGTCCTACCTTGTGGGGTGCTTGGCCATCATATGCCTGCGCATGCTGGTGGTGGTGGCTCCCCAGCTGATCTTGGCGTGACAAAGGTTGCACACCATTGTTCGTCGGTCGTCAGGCGTCTCTGTGAAAAACTGCCACACCTTAAAGCACCTTGGCCTCTGCAGGGTGGCATGGCGCGAGGGGCGCTTTGGGAAACAGTTGGTGGATTATTCGGTCTGGCCCTGCCTCTACCGCTGGCCACCGCACTGGCTCGGCCTGTGCCCACACCCTGACTTGGGCCTCCACGTCCTCTAGGCCTACCCCTACCCCTCAGCATGCTGTATTACCAGTAGTTCAGAAACAGAACGCTGTAATTAAATGTGCCGCTTATTGGCCTGTGGTCGGAGGCTGACTTCACTTACGGAACGCACAGCAGAAGCAGGAAAGAATTTTGCGCAAGCCTGCTGTAACACTTAGCTGGCTGCATATGAATTAGGACAACTACCCCCAGCAGAGACCCAGTACACTTGTGGACAGGAATACAGCGGTGATGTAAGAGGCAACACAGAGGCAGGAAAGAATTTTGCGGAAGCCTGCTGTAACACTTAGCTGGCTGCGTATGAATTAGGACAACTACCCCCAGCAGAGACCCAGTACACTTGTGGACAGGAATACAGCGGTGATGTAAGAGGCAACACAGAGGCAGGAAAGAATTTTGCGCAGGCCTGCTGTAACACTTAGCTGGCTGCGTATGAATTAGGACAACTACCTCCAGCAGAGACCCATTACACTTGTGGACAGGAATACAGCGGTGATGTAAGAGGCAACACAGAGGCAGGAAAGAATTTTGCGCAAGCCTGCTGTAACACTTAGCTGGCTGCGTATGAATTAGGACAATTACCCCCAGCAGAGACCCAGTACACTTGTGGACAGGAATACAGCGGTGATGTAAGAGGCAACACAGAGGCAGGAAAGAATTTTACGCAAGCCTGCTGTAACACTTAGCTGGCTGCGTATGAATTAGGACAACTACCCCCAGCAGAGACCCAGTACACTTGTGGACAGGAATACAGCGGTGATGTAAGAGGCAACACGGAGACAGGAAAGAATTTTGCGCAAGCCTGCTGTAACACTTAGCTGGCTGCGTATGAATTAGGACAACTACCCCCAGCAGAGACCCAGTACACTGAGGACGGTCACAGGCAGCCCAAATAGATTTTTTTTCCCAAATGTTTTTGGAAAGGCCCACTGCCCATATACACTAAATATCTCTTCTGTCCCTGCCTCACCACTACTGGCCCTGGACAATGTAAAATTACTGCAGGACGCAATGCTCTGCACGGCCGATATACAAAAAAAAAAAAAAATGGAACACTGCAAAAAGCAGCCTCCACACTACTGCACACGGTTAGATGTGGCCCTAAGAAGGACCGTTGGGGTTCTTGAAGCCTAAAATAACTCCTAACGCTCTCCCTATAGCAGCTCCGGCACCAGCAGCACTGTCCCCGATCTCTGTCAGAATGCATCTGTGGCGAGCCGCGGGAGGGGCCGATTTATATACTCGGGTGACACCTGATCTCGCCAGCCACTCACTGCAGGGGGGTGGTATAGGGCTTGACATCGCAGGGGGTAGTTGTAGTGCCTTCCCTGTCTTTCTATTGGCCAGAAAAGCGCACTAACGTCTCAGAGATGAAAGTGAAAGTAACTCGAACATCGCGTGGTACTCGTCTCGAGTAACGAGCATCTCGAACACGCTAATACTCGAATGATTATCAAGCTCGGACGAGTACGTTCGCTCATCTCTAGTTGTGTTCATTTACATGGCAAGATGATCGCTCAAAATTTGCTCAAATGGCACTTTGAGTGACAGTTTTGAGCATTCTTTTTGCATAAGTGTGTAAATGAAGGCTCACCGTTATCTTCTGCATACAACTGTTGTCTTCTCAGAGTGCTCAGCAGGTATATAGCAGGGTATGCAGAACTCAGCTGGAGAGCTGTCTTCTTTATACTCCTGCTGTGTTCTCTGAGTGGGATACCAGCTGAAACAATAGTATCAGCGGTATCCCGCTGAGAACTCCGCATGCGGCACTGATAAGGCTCATCATTGTCCTTCAGCTTGCTGAAAGACAACGATGAGCGAATCGTTAACATTGTACGATGGCCGCGCGCTTAGACTCAACGATTCTCACTCAAAAGACAGCTTTGAGTGAATTTTGAGCGAGAATCGTTGGGTCTAAATGGACCTTAACTTCTGTAATCCATACACTAGAGACTACAATACTACACTCACATGTACTTAAGGTCTGACGACTCAACATTGTCTCAAGATTATAACCATGTATTCTATACGTTTTCTTATGTTAAAAGTGAATTTTCTGTAAAATTCCAATAAAAACTATTTGGAGAAAAAATGCTGCCAATCATTTGGGGTTTTTTGGGCACTTGTTGTCAAGAGTATAGAGAGAATGGTGTAATCAAGAAAAAACATAAAATGAAAGGGGTCTTGTGGTCGTAAAGAACTTGTGAATGAAAGGGATCAGAGGAGGATGTCAAGAATCGTCCTAATAAACAGGTAGTGCACAGTCAAGCAAATTGCAGCTGAATACAACACTGATCCTGCAAGTAATGAGTCTCAATGCACAACTTGACTTTCTTTAGCACTGATGGGCTACAAACGGAAGATGACTGGTTCGAATTCCATTGCTGTCTTAAGAGACATAGAAAGGCAAGTCTCTAGTGGGTAAAACAGCACAAAAACTGGATCACGGAGCAGTGAAAAAACATTGCTTGTTCAGATTAATCAAGCTTTCTCTTACAGCATGCTGATGAGACGGTCAGAATTGGCACAAGCAGCATGAATCGATGACCCCTTCCTGTCAGCTGTTCAGAGCAGGTCAGTACCGCCATCTAATGTGCAGCAACTTAGATTTTATGTAGCACTATTGGGATTGATTCTAACAATTGCAGTGCACAAGATTGCATACAACTGAATATATATTCCTTTTGCCTGCAGCTCAATTATCTTTAAGGGCTCCTTCAGACCAGTGTATGTGCAAATACGCTCGCCCCAGTTAATGAAATTCATTTGCCCGCATATTGGTGTGTTGTTCTATACTTTTATGCACATACAGCGCCTGTTTATATGCATGCAACACCCCCTCTCCCATATTTAAAAAGCTATTTAGTTTAATGAGGTCCCGACGTGTGCTTTTCCTGACGGGTTTGCACGGCGTTTCATGCATCCCATTACATATTGCTCGCGCATCTGTGAACCTCCGATCTACTTCTATGGGGACCTTTGCAGCACAAATATGCAGAAAGATCGAGCAGGTACACCAAATGTGCACCAAAAAATCGTTGATGAGAACGAACCCATTGACATCAACGGATTCTAGTCCCTGCATATTGTGTTCACTAATTCCATACATGTAATGCGCGGCACAAATACATTGATCAGAAGGAGCCCATACTATTGAGCTACAGCTGCAGTCCAAAAGGAATACCTTGTATGCAATTTTGTAAACTGTAGCAGTTACTTGGGAGTTGAAATCCATCTCTGTTGCTACAAAGTCTCTGTGTAGCGCTAGCAGAATGCAAAGTGTAACTTGACCTTGGTTCGAATGCATTCAAAATAAGTTCTAGTATTTCACCAGTAGATGGCAATATACGCCTGTCACAATACTGGAGGTTTTCTTTTTCCTCTCACGTTCTTCTATATTATTGTTTGTCCAATGTAATTCTTCAAATCCCTCAAAATCAATTTTGAAGGACGTTTAAAAAATAAAAAAACAACAAGAAATCCTGAGTAAATAAAAGACAGCACTGTTTGCCACTACAGTCACCTCATAGATTTATCTCGATTTTTACAACTGCACTACAGAAATCCTAATTTTAATTATGCAGCTAAAAAAGTATGCTACTAAAATGATTTGCAATGTCAGATTTATTGTTTTGCTTGTGAAATGTATGATATATAAGAAGAAATAAGTGAACCCTCTGTTCAGTGTTTTTCTAATAGTGGAAATAAGGGGGATGGAACAATACCTCTGCAGCGCCACCAATTGGAAGGCAACATTCCCGCAAGTCAATGTTAGACTCTTTATACTATCCTTGTAACAATGACTAATACCCTGAAACAGCTGTCTGCGTATGGATTCTGGCTTAGCTTCCAATTCCCAGTCATTGTTACAAGGCTTGTATATAGAGTCTAACATTGACTTGCAGGAATGTTGCCTTTTAATAGGTGGTGCTGAAAAGGTAGTGTTCAATCTCCCTTATTTGCATATTAACCAGGGGAGCATAAAGGGCCTTAAAAGTCTCCTCACTCACTCACTCACTCACTCACTCTCTAGGTGCTCTCCCTAAGAGCATTCCTGACCCATGTCACAGGCCAGTAACCTACTACACACTGATGAGGAGCAAACACCCTGAAACAGCTATCTGTGTATGGATTCTGGCTTGGCTTTCAATTCCCAGGCATTGTTACAAGGCTTGTATAAAGAGTCTAACAATGACTTGCAGGAATGCTGCCTTCCAATAGGTGGTGCTGCAGAGGTATTGTTCTATCTTCCTTAGCGTTCCTGACCTCTAAGAATGGACACATAAGCAAAGATTTTTGCAGTTTGTAGAGACTATTGTAAGTCTTTTGCTGTTACTCTTGGGTTATTACTCACCTCTGAAAGTTGTTTGCATTGAGGCATGGTTCCCATTAATCAGCCTTCTGTGAGAAGAACAGATTTATCAGTAACCAGGCTTTTTGTACCTTTATTTAATGGACAAAGCATCAGTGAAACTAATACTTCCAAACTCCTCTCCTTCACTGAAAATACCTTCTGTCAATTAGCTCTTGGAAAAGTCATTACCACAGGGGTTCACTTCCTTTTTCTCCCTGTACTGTAGGTATTTACTCAATATCCTCAATAAAAGGCATGAATGGTACAACTGTTTGTGTGTTAGGGTTTGTCTAGTCTAGTTAGGGTTTGTCTATAATTGTGACTTAGCTCACAATCAGACTACAAATAAATATGACTTGTGGGCAAAAAAAGTACAGTCAAACATGCCGATACATGTGCAAAAAGGCCTCGTTCAGTGCACAAAAGAGTTGCGCTAAGGCGTGCGCAAACACATACGTCCATGTGAAGGAGCCTATAGGCCTGAGCGCTACATATTTGCAGAAGAAACTATGGGTTTTATGCATGCGCATTGGCATATTATACTGTGCTTTTTGCGCCTGCAAGGCGTGTTTATTTGCACGTGGCAAACAAAAAGGCACTAATTGAAATGGCTAATATGTCTTAATTAGTTCCAGATGTGTTCTCGTTTTTCCTGTGGTTTTCGCGGTATTTCACGCATCTCCTTGCATATTGCCCATGCATTCTATGGGGATCTTTGCTATGTAGAAAAATAGAGAATGTTCTATTTTTTTCGCTCAACCAAAATGCATGCGCTAAATATATAAATGTGAACAAACCCATTAAAATCAATGGGTTCTATTCTCCGCATATTGCATGCGCAAATTTTGTGCACACAAACACGCCCATGTGAAGGAGCCCTAAAGAGAAATGGTCTTAGGAGTTAGATCCCTGAGCCTTCACAAACTCTTGTATTTCAGTGGTTATATTACATCACTATGGACTTTTACCTTTGTTTATTGCTGCTTAATGTGCTGCCATGTGATAAAGACAGAAGTGCTCTTGAACCTGCTGAGGACTCTTCAGATGCAACATTATATAATCTGTCAACGTAGTTACTGATAACATAGAAAAACGTCACACAGGGGTTTTATGACATTTTACTTGATAATGTAAGTAGCTAAACACAGGCGTTCACCTTCATTATTCACTTTACACCTGATTTTGGTGGAAATTGCAAAAGTTAAAAAGTTACAATAATTGTCTTATAACACCCTAGAATCATAGAATGGTAGAGTTGGAAGGGACCACCTGGGTCATCGGGTTAAACCCCCCGCTCAATGCAGAATCACTAAATCATCCCAGACAAATGTCTGTCCAGCCTCTGTTTGAAGACCTCCATTGAAGGAGCACTCACCACCTCCTGTAGCAACCTGTTCCACTCATTGATCACCCTAGAATCATAGAATGGTAGAGTTGGAAGGGACCACCTGGGTCATCGGGTCAAACCCCCTGCTCAGTGCAGGATTTACTAAATCATCCCAGACAGATGTCTGTCCAGCCTCTGTTTGAATACTTCCATTGAAGGAGAACTCACCACCTCCCGTGGTAACCTGTTCCATTCATTAATCACCCTCACTGTCAGAAAGTTTTTTTCTAATATCTAATCTGTGTTTCCTGCCTTTCAGTTTCATCCCAATTGGATATGCAGCCATTTATGACCACTGTTTGAGTACGATCACTCAGCCAGTTGTGAATCCTCTTAACAGTTGCCTTGTCTAACCTATATTTGGTCATTTTTTCAATATGTATTATATGAGATACTTTGTCAAATGCTTTACGAAAGTCAAAATATACTATATCTACCACATTTACCTGATCAATCCAGTCAGTGATTCTGTCATAGAAGGAAATTAGATTAGTCTGGCGTGACTTGTTTGTTTCAAACCCATGCTGGCTCTAGTTAATTAATCCATTCTGATCCAAGTACTTGCATACATGCTGTTTAACCTTTCAAGGACCTGGGTGTTTTGGTTCTAATGGATCAGACACTTTTTAAGGATTTTACCCATGTGGTAGTTTTACTGCTCTATTTTCTTTCTTCAGCTACCAAAATTATTTTTGCTGCTTTTTTATTCCATTACATATAGGGCTATTTTTTATCATCTTTTTTTTACTGACTTTTAATTTTATTGTGGGTAAAAAGCTAAAAAAAAGCTTTTTTTTACCATCTATATTCCCCATGACATCATATAACACCACTGGGTAACATTCACATTGTGTTGTTTTTTTTAAATTTTTTTATTTCACACTTTTCCACTGCACCTGGGGCATTCATATGAGCCAAAACCATAGGGGTTCTGTAATCCCAATAGTCACTAATACTTTCAATCTTTACCTCATTGAGCGCTTTGTAGCCTGGAAAGGAGAAGACAGAACAGTTAGAAACCTCTTCTCCCTTCTTCTCTGGGTCATTGGCTATGTCTATCAGCAGAAGATCCCACCTGCTCCTGTTTAATTGCAGGAGCAGAGGCTTTAATCTTGCGCTGCACTTCTGTTATCGGCTGATATTAAAGCCCAGAACCAAGCATCATATATTTACTGAGCTTGGACCTTAAGGCATTAATAATTTGTTCAAAGATCTTTTCCTATATGGAAGTCAGGCTCACGGGCCTCTAGTTTCCTGGGTCCACCTTCTTCTCTTTTTTGAAGATGGGGACAACATTTGCCCTTTTCCAATTTTCACCAAGGACACTTTATCATTGAACGATCTGTAGGAAACAGATGCCCGATAGTCAACCCTGTGATAATCATTCCTGTGCTTTTACACAGGAACGAACATCACTGACTGAAAAGAGACAGAGTGGGTCGGGATTGTTCCAGCCTGCCCGCCTCCTTTCACAGTAAACAAGCAGTCGTTCATAAGTGAATGACTGCCTGTTTAAATGGGCTGATCCATCGGGCAGAAACTGAATGACAAACAAGAAGCAAATGAATTATTGTTTTGTCGTTTAGTTGGTGCATGCATTTACACTAAACGACAATCATTCAGATTCCTGCTAGATCGCTGAAATCTGAATGATTTATTGGCCAATGTAAAAGACCCTAAAAAAGTAAACAGACAAAGGAAGTGGGAGTGTTTAAGCTGTAAATATTGTTAACTATTTAAGCTTTCTTCATAGGTACCCTCATCCTGTTAGTGCCTTCCCTCCAGGAATGTGGGCTGTAAACAGGGATGCAGTATGTAAAAGGGGTGTGTGGTCTGCATAAGTCCTCATGCAGATGAGCATGTTTATGTGCGTATGTACGTGTGCACAAAACCACACATCTATTAGAACCATTGTTTCTCCATGGTATATTCACACGTCTGTGTTTTACAGGCACGCAAACGCGTGCACTTGCAAAGGATAGGACATGCATGCACTACAGGTCCATGCCGCGCATAAATACAGCACTGTCACAGTGTTCAGTAACAATGGCACTCCCCGCAAGGAGTAAAGAATCCCCTGCAACAGCTGTCACAGTTGAAAGCAATAGGATGCTGGCACCCCCCGAAGTGATTTTCGAGGGAAGGGCTTTAAATATAAATAAAATATATATACTTACCTCTCTGCCGCTGCCAGTGGTCAAGCATGTCTAGCTGCTTAGTCTCTGGCACTTTAATGAAGTTCTTTCAGCAGGGGGGGATTTAAAATCAGCCAATCACAGGCAGCACTCAGCCATTCATTAAATGACAGCTGAGTGCTGTCTGTGATTGATCACAGCGCTCAGCCAATCATAGGCAGGGCTTGGCCATTTATTGAATGCATACAAGATGTGACATGAGAGGGCATGGAGGCTGTAGTACCCTGTTGGGCCGTCTCCAGCTTGGACACAAGACATTATATGGGCGAGCATGGAGGTTCTAGTATACTGTTGTACCACCTCTAGCTTGGATACAAGATGTGATACAGGTGAGTATAGATGTTCTAGTACACTGTTGTACCACCTCTAGCTTGGATATAAGATGTGATATGGGTGGGCATGGAGGCTCTAGTATCCTATTGTACCACCTCTAGCTGGGATGCAAAATGTGATACGGGCAGGCATAGAGGCTCTAGTATCCTGTTGGACCTCCTTTAGCTTGGACATAAGTTGTGATTCGGGTGGCTATGGAGGGTCTAGTACCCTGATGGGCCACCTCTAGCTTGGATACAAGATGTGATAAGTGCAGCAATGGAGGCTCTAGTACCCTGTTGGGCCACCTCTAGCTTGGATACAAGATGTAATATGGGTGGGCATGGAGGCTCTAGTACCCTATTGGACCTCCTTTAGCTTGGACACAAGTTGTGATTAGGGTGGGCATGGAGGCTCTAGTACCCTGTTGGGCCACCTCTAGCTTAGATGCAAAATGTGATACTGGCAGGCATGGAGGTTCTAGTACCCTTATAGGCTGTCTCTAGCTTGGATACAAGATATAATACAGACAGGGCATGGAGACTCTAGTACCCTGATGGGCTGCCTCTAGCTTGGATACAAGATGTGATACGGGCAGGCATGGAGGCTCTAGTACCCTGTTCTATCAACTCTAGCTTGGAAACAAGTTGTGATTCGGGGTGGCATGGAGGCTCTAATACCCTGTTGGTCTGCCTCTAGCTTAGATGCAAAATGTGATACTGGCAGGCATGGAGGCTCTAGTACCCTGATGGGCTGTCTCTAGCTTGGATACAAGATGTAATACGGACAGGGCATATGTTGGGACGCCTCTAGCTTGGATATAATATGTGATATGGGTGGGCATGGAGGTGTACAGCTTCTTTATGGCATTCTGCAGTATATCGGTCCACATTTGCTGTAATTCAGCCTCTAGATCGTGCAAACTTATAGGTTGTTGAAGTTGGCATCCCAGATGGTCTTATACATTTACTATTTGCGATAAATCTGGTGCCAAGGCAGCCACGGATGTGGGACAATGTTGTGGGGACATTCCTGTGACCCCCTTGTGTGTGTGGCCAAGCATCATCCAACTGGAAAATGCCCCTTGGAAGCTGTCATGAGAGGCAACAGGAAAGGTCATTGTGGATGATGGAGATGGTCACCATTTTATATGTCCATTTTCTGTTGTTCAGCCATGTGGTTCTAAGATGGCGAACTGTGAAGGGAACTGTATTTCTCATCAAGTTGATTTGTGCTTGAAACTATTTGGAGCATCCCCCATATACAATGAGCAAGAAATGTATTGTTTATGTAAACAGATCAGAATGGTCTCATCTGAACACAGATGAGCTTCAAAGGGGAAAGACACAAAAAGGCTGGAATTACCATAATTGAATTAGCATAAGCAGCCACAGAGGCATCCACAGAAACTTGTTCCTTGCAGTTTGGGGGGAAAAACTGTTTGAACCATGTGGCAAAGTCTCTGAGAGATACTGAGTGTCTACTGAGCGTGTCTGAAAATATCCTTCCCCCCTCCTCTGGGTAAAGTGTTACATCATAAACACTCCCTATGAGAATTACCTATCAGCACACACAATGTTGTAATGTATCTGAATGTCCCACCTTCCTTTGTTTGAATACTATATAAATTATTTCCCGCTTAAAGAAAGATCAGATGTCCCGTGGCATAACACTATAATGCATGTGTTTCATTGGCTTCCCTGAAGCTCGTAATAATCATATCTAATATGGCACCATCAGTATATGGAATAGCGCATTATGTGCTACAATTATCAATAGTTGATCAGCTGGAGTCCGCCACTTGGGACCCCGGCCAATTACCTGATTGGGTGCCCGCTGACATTACTTACTCATTCAAACAACAAATCGGCTTGTCTAAATGGACCTTGCTTGCTTTTTTTAATGCTCCTTCCCGCTGCCTCAGGATCACTCTGCGGATGCAGAACTCGCAGCCCTCCTTCTCTTACACCATCTTTAAAAGTCCTAAAGTTAGAGTTCTTGCAGACAGATTTACATCAAGTTTATGTTCTTCCAGGTTTTATATATTTCTATTTACAGTGTTGCAAATATTATAGAAAATTAATCAGCCTTTAAAACGTTTCCTCCAGCTTACAGATCCCTGCTGCCAGCACAAGTATTGCTTACAGATCCCTGTTGACAGCACAAGCGTGGCTTACAGATCCCTGCAGCTGGCACAAGTGTCACTGGAAAGTGCTGGAGTAAAAGAAAATATATGTACAGTGATCTCTCGTCTATCGCGGGGTTACATTCCAGAGATCCCCGCGATACGTGAAAATCTGCAAAGTAGCCGCGTTATATTTACACAAATGAATCTGTCAGGTGAACTGCCAAACAATCACAAAAGTGAACAAGCAGACTGATGCTATGATCAGTGAGCCAATCAGCGCCGAGGATACAGAACACATTTCATTAGCCAATAGTGTACCGTGTACAATCTCGCATTTGCTGCGCTAGTGGCGTACTATATTTCTTGTATGTACTGCAAAATTCCGTGATATAGCGAAAAACTCAGAGAAAACAGAATTATATATGGTCTATCTAAAATCCACGATGCACTGAAGCTGCAATCATTGAACCGCGATATAGTGAGGGATCACAGTATTCATAAACATAAAACCGTGTATGCAGAGACTTCACTCTCAGGTGCAAAATCCAATTCTGTTTGATCTGTGTGATGATTGATCTGCTTGATTTACTTTGAAATGTAACAGTTTGTGCTGTTTGCATAGCACTAAAAATGTTATCACATTGCAAATAACGTCTAAAAAGCATTTTTTGAGATGTTTTATGAGAACTGCAAATAAACACTAGAGGTCGCTGTTGATTATTCTATTGTTATAAAGTGGCACATTGGACGGTGCTCAGATGATTTTATGAAGACTTATGAAATTCCATTATCAAAGGTGTACAAAGTATGTTTTTACCTTATTGTCTAGATGTTTTCTCTCCGGGTGACTTATAGTAGAAGAGCTGCAGCATTAAAGAGGCCCTTCCATATTTAACTATTGATGATCTACTCTCAGATCGGCGGGGGTCCACCATTCGTGACCTCTAATGATAAGCTATTTCCACGGGAGAAGTATTTGGGTGTTCAGATCTATCATTCATCAGAAATGGACTGCTCTGTACTTGGCATAGTGCCCCCAAGCTGGTATTACATGCTGTGTGCTAATTACTACCACAACATGACAGCTCTTTACACACAGATACCAGATGAGCGGTGGACTCCGACTAATCTGAGGTCATCAATAGCTAGAGGTGGGAAAACCCCTTTAAATACTCGGTAAGGCAGAGGCGTAACTTGAAGCTCTTGAGCCCTAATGCAAAACCTGTAACAGGGCCGCCAACTATAATGCTTTATTCATAGTACTGGGCTCCCTATATGAAAAAAGAGAGGCCTTATGGGCCCCCTAAGGCTCCTGGGCTCGGGTGCAACTGGATCCCCTGCATCCCCTATAGTTGCTGTACAGTGCTGTAAGGACTCTGTCACAATTTTTGTGACTGGAAAAATTATTTTGCTCAATATGCGAAGAATAGAACCCAGTGATTTCAATGAGTTCATTCTCATTGATCTAATTTGTGAACATTGGCGCACCGAAGAGCCCTATAGAGGTCTTTGGGAGGTGTGCAAATGCGAACATATATATGCAAGGGTATGTACAAAATACTGTGCAAACTCACCCACGCCGGCACCTCGTTTGGCTTAATAGCCATTTAAATCAGGGCGGGTTGATTCCTTCTCCAAACTGAACTAGCAGTCCATACGCAAATACACACAGTATTGTGCACAGGTGCGCACACAAAGTACCCTAATTCATTGTGCAAAAAAGTTACGCAAGCATATTTTGCAATACGCCTGTTTGAAGCCGCCCTAAGATCCGTTTAAACCTGACAATTTGTCATTCGAAATAGTGAATAATGTCAGAGTGCGCTCCTGCAGCCCTTTTATACAGGCAGATACATTGTTGGCTGGTTCAAATGAGAAATTGTTCAATTGTTCACACTCAACAAAAGTAGTCCAGGGTCCCATATTGATTGCATTATACTTAGACTTTATAATAGGTTAAGCAGTTTGGTACATCTAGTAAATGTGCCTTATAGAAAGGGAGAACTTTATAGGTGGGGGGGGGGGGGGGGCTACCTAGAGTTATATCAACTCTATAGTGACACTACAACTTAAGGAGAGAAAAAACTGTATAAAAACAAGATTTTTGCATTAGTTTTGGAAGTGTAGTAAGAATTCATCCTTTACCCCCCCTACCTCATACTAAAGTCTTTCTCATTGAGGGTAGGAGTTGGCCTCATTTCTGGAGATATATGAACATGGTCTACATGTGTGCTGGTTTATAGGGGGTTCCCCGTTACATAACTCTCGAGCTATATCATGGATTATACTGATTCTTTTTTTTAATTTCCACTGTATATTAGGTGTTCTGGTGCACTATTTTTCCAATGTTGCAGCTAAAGGACAACACAAGGTCCTAGAGTCCTGCTGACGGACATGGAGACCAGGGTAACTGTACAAGAGCCTGTTCAACTGACACCAACCCCAGGCGACCAGCATCCAAGCAGTTCCTATGTATATGCAGGTATGTGGTCATGGCCACTACACCAGCTGGTCCTGATTAATCCCCATAAAAGGCACTTTTTCAAGAAACGGACCTCACTAGGACTCAGCTCTCAGGTAAGCCATTGGGAATTTACCTGCCAACATCCTATACTCCCTGGACCTGGGTTATAAAAAGAGCCATTACACTGGGAAAGCTCATTATACATAAGCCAAGTAAAGCTATAGACTCCTATTTACTTGACAGAGGCCAAACGATAGTTCAAAATTTTGGCCTCCGTCAGTATAGTGTGTGCCAGCCTGCATTTTTTATTTACTGTATGCGGAAGAAACAGGAGATTGCACTTTCCCATATGATGGGTTACTGCAAAACAACATACTACACAGTAGGCTATATATATTTAAACATTGTGGCCTATGGCCAACTGATGCCACTATATGGCGATGGTGGATGTGTATGTTTTGGAATGCTCTTGAGATGTACCATCTGCTTCGGTGCTCCTGACTGAACTGGTCTGTCTTATGATGGAACCAAACAGCGCCAAACATTGATATGAATACCCATTAACTTTAATGGTGTTTGTTTGGTCTCCGTTCAGCTGTGCAGCATCTTACCAGACGAAAAAGTCCTTCATGCAGAACTTCTACTTCCTGCATTTTGTGCTGGATCTGCGACGGGACTTTCGAATGGAGGTTTTTAACGCAGGTGTGAAAGCAGCATAATTCTCACATTTTTCAAATGAAACCTTACGAAGATGATGTAAATATATTACCCAAGTAAGGTGTATGCAGTGTTAAACGTATGTGCCGGGAACCACTGTCTTATTTCTGTAAAGCAGCACAAGTAGATCCTTTCCACGATAAAATGTGTCTATAGGAATAGCTGTTCCATCTGAAATTCACCCATTGTAATTTTAGTGGACCGTCGTGTTGGATTTCTGCTGCTTAATATGCACGGTAGAGAAAGAAGTGTACTGTGACCTGCAGCTTTTTGGCAGCTATGCCCCACATGCTTGATGTTTAATGGAATGTTAAGTTTTGCTAATGCCATAATTTAACTGGGAAACGCTAGTACATAAAGTATTTAGCAAAGCAATCATCCATCTTCACAGCCGTTCTAAAGAAAATGGTTTCAATAAATTCTGCTTGGTGTTATATAAGGCTGGATGCACACAGCTGTATGTGAGTTGTGCTCGAGATGTTCAGGGGCAACGCACATTAGATAGCACACAAACACGTCCGTGTGCTGTCCAATACCCGAGGGCAGTAGACTTTGTATGTCTGATTCTCGTTGGTTATACGGACAAATATAGGACATGTTGCAATTTTTTTTCACATGGACCATTGGTACATGTGAAATATATGGACAGCACGTTGGATGAAAATATGGCCGTGTAAATGGAGCCTAACTCATGTAGCCTGCATATTCTTCAATAGCCACAGTCTAAACCTCCTCAAAAGTCTCACCAGTTCTCAACTGCACAAGGAAAGACTAGAAACTATTGGATGAAACTGAAAGGGAGGCAACACAGATTAGATATTAGACAGTGAGGGTGATCAATGAGTGGAACAGGTTGCCATGGGAGATGGTGAGTTCTCCTTCAATGGATGTGTTTAAACAAAGGCTGGACAAATATCTGTCTGGGATGATTTAGTGATCCTGCATTGAGTAAGGAGTTGGACCCAATGAAGGGACCATGAAGGGAACAGAAAAGTCATTCTTCATCCCTGAAATCTATATTTTCCCGCCCATTATATTCAGACTATTGCATTTGTCAAAAAGTATTTTAAAAAGCCTATATATAGTAAGTCCATTTATTTTGCCCTTAGTTTGCTATTTCACTACGCATCGTTCTGTCAGGATAGATTACTGACTGTTAATGCGTTCTGCTCTAAAGAAGCCCTCTGATTTCTTTTGCAATGATAGGATTAAACTGTTTTAGTTCATTTAGTTTCCTACAAGGAAGCAATTCAAGTTCTTAAAACGTTGCATGCAAATTAACTGGGAGTCACTACTAGAGATGAGCGAACACCAAAATGTTCGGGTGTTCGTTATTCGTAACGAACTTCCCGTGATGCTCGAGGGTTCGTTTCGAACAACGAACCCCATTGAAGTCAATGGGCGACCAGAACATTTTTGTATTTCGCCGATGCTCGCTAAGGTTTTCATGTGTGAAAATCTGGGCAATTCAGGAAAGTGATGGGAATGACACAGTGACGGATAGGGCAGGCGAGGGGCTACATGTTGGGCTGCATCCTAAGTTCACAGGTCCCACTATTAAGCCACAATAGCGGCAAGAGTGGGCCCCCCCCCCCCCCCTCCCAACAACTTTTACTTCTGAAAAGCGCTCATTAGCATGGCATACCTTTGCTAAGCACCACACTACCTCCAACAAAGCACAATCACTGCCTGCATGACACTCCACTGCCACTTCTCCTGAGTTACATGCTGCCCAACCGCACCCCCTCCCCCCCACAGCGCACACCAAAGTGTCCCTGCGCAGCCTTCAGCTGCCCTCATGCCACACCACGCTCATGTCTATTTAGAATTGCGTCTGCCATGACGAGGGACCGCAGGCATACACTGCAGAGGTTGGCACGGCTAGGCAGCGACCCTCTTTAAAAGTGGCGGAGCGATAGCCCACAATGCTGTACAGAAGCAATGAGAAATAGAATCCTGTGCCACCGCCATCAGGAGCTGCACACGTGGGCATAGCAATGGGGAACCTATGTGCCACACACTATTCATTCTGTCAAGGTGTCTGCATGCCCCAGTCAGACCGGGCTTTTTAATTCATAGACACAGGCAGGTACAACTCCCTATTGTGAAGTCCCTGTCGACCCACAGCATGGGTGGCTCCCTGGAACCCACCGGCGGTACACAGAAATATCCCATTGCATTGCCCAACACAGCTGAGGTAGTAATGTCGTGCTTAATGCAGGTGGGCTTCGGCCCACACTGCATGCCCCAGTCAGACTGGGGTTCTTTACAAGTGGACACATGTAGGTTTAACTCCCTGTGGACCCACTGCCTGGGTGGGTGCCAGGAAGCCACCGGCGGTACATAGAAATATCCCATTGCATTGCCCAACACAGCTGAGGTAGTAATGTCGTGCGTAATACAGGTGGGCTTCGGCCCACACTGCATGCCCCAGTCAGACGGGTTCTTTAGAAGTGTACAGATGTATTAAAAACTCAGTGTGCACCTACAGCATGGGTGGCTCCCTGGAACCCACCGGCGGTACACAAAAATATCCCATTGCATTGCCCAACACAGCTGAGGTAGTAATGTCGTGCGTAATACAGGTGGGCTTCGGCCCACACTGCATGCCCCAGTCAGACTGGGATTCTTTACAAGTGGACACATGTAGGTTTAACTCCCTGTGGACCCACTGCCTGGGTGGGTGCCAGGAAGCCACCGGCGGTACATAGAAATATCCCATTGCATTGCCCAACACAGCTGAGGTAGTAATGTCGTGCGTAATACAGGTGGGCTTCGGCCCACACTGCATGCCCCAGTCAGACGGGTTCTTTAGAAGTGTACAGATGTATTAAAAACTCAGTGTGCACCTACAGCATGGGTGGCTCCCTGGAACCCACCGGCGGTACACAAAAATATCCCATTGCATTGCCCAACACAGCTGAGGTAGTAATGTCGTGCGTAATACAGGTGGGCTTCGGCCCACACTGCATGCCCCAGTCAGACTGGGATTCTTTACAAGTGGACACATGTAGGTTTAACTCCCTGTGGACCCACTGCCTGGGTGGGTGCCAGGAAGCCACCGGCGGTACATAGAAATATCCCATTGCATTGCCCAACACAGCTGAGGTAGTAATGTCGTGCGTAATACAGGTGGGCTTCGGCCCACACTGCATGCCCCAGTCAGACGGGTTCTTTAGAAGTGTACAGATGTATTAAAAACTCAGTGTGCACCTACAGCATGGGTGGCTCCCTGGAACCCACCGGCGGTACACAAAAATATCCCATTGCATTGCCCAACACAGCTGAGGTAGTAATGTCGTGCGTAATACAGGTGGGCTTCGGCCCACACTGCATGCCCCAGTCAGACTGGGATTCTTTACAAGTGGACACATGTAGGTTTAACTCCCTGTGGACCCACTGCCTGGGTGGGTGCCAGGAAGCCACCGGCGGTACATAGAAATATCCCATTGCATTGCCCAACACAGCTGAGGTAACGTCAGCTGTAATGCAGGTGGGCTAAAAATTAATTTGATTACACTGTAGGCGAGGGCCCACAAAAATTGCTGTATCAACAGTACTAATGTACATCCCAAAAATTGGCCATGGCCAGCCAAGAGGGCAGGTGAAACCCATTAATCGCTTTGGTTAATGTGGCTTAAGTGGTAACTAGGCCTGGAGGCAGCCCAGTGTAACGAAAAATTGGTTCAAGTTAAAGTTCCAATGCTTTTAAGCGCATTGAAACTTATAAAAATTGTTCTGAAAAATTATTTGAGTGAGCCTTGTGGCCCTAAGAAAAATTGCCCGTTCAGCGTGATTACGTGAGGTTTCAGGAGGTGGAGCAGGAGGAGGAGGAGGAGGAATATTAGACACAGATTGATGAAGCAGAAATGTCCCCGTTTTGGATGGTGAGAGAGAACGTAGCTTCCATCCGCGGGTGCAGCCTACGTATTGCTTACGTATCGCTGCTGTCCGCTGGTGGAGAACAGAAGTCTGGGGAAATCCAGCCTTTGTTCATCTTGATGAGTGTTAGCCTGTCGGCACTGTCGGTTGACAAGCGGCTACGCTTATCTGTGATGATTCCCCCAGCCGCACTAAACACCCTCTCCGACAAGACGCTAGCCGCAGGACAAGCAAGCACCTCAAGGGCATACAGGGCTAGTTCAGGCCACGTGTCCAGCTTCGACACCCAGTAGTTGTAGGGGGCAGAGGCGTCACCAAGGATGGTCGTGCGATCCGCTACGTACTCCCTCACCATCCTTTTGCAGTGCTCCCGCCGACTCAGCCGTGACTGGGGAGCGGTGACACAGTCTTGGTGGGGAGCCATAAAGCTGGCCAGGCCCTTAAAGACTGTTGCACTGCCTGGGATGTACATGCTGCTCGATCTACGCACATCCCCTGCTACCTTGCCCTCGGTACTGCGCCTTCTGCCACTAGCGCTGTCGGCTGGGAATTTTACCATCAGCTTGTCCGCAAGGGTCCTGTGGTATAGCAACACTCTCGAACCCCTTTCCTCTTCGGGAATCAGAGTGGGCAGGTTCTCCTTATACCGTGGATCGAGCAGTGTGTACACCCAGTAATCCGTAGTGGCCAGAATGCGTGCAACGCGAGGGTCACGAGAAAGGCATCCTAACATGAAGTCAGCCATGTGTGCCAGGGTACCTGTACGCAACACATGGCTGTCTTCACTAGGAAGATCACTATCAGGATCCTCCTCCTCCTCCTCCTCCTCCTCCTCCTCAGGCCATACACGCTGAAAGGATGACAGGCAATCAGCCGGTGTACCGTCAGCAGCGGGCCAAGCTGTCTCTTCCCCCTCCTCCTCATCCTCCTCACGCTCCTCCTCCTCCTCCTGTACGCGCTGAGAAATAGACAGGAGGGTGCCCTGACTATCCAGCGGCATACTGTCTTCCCCCGCCCCCGTTTCCGAGCGCAAAGCAGCTGCCTTTATGGTTTGCAGGGAATTTCTCAAGATGCATAGCAGAGGAATGGTGACGCTAATGATTGTAGCATCGCCGCTCACCACCTGGGTAGACTCCTCAAAATTACCAAGGACATGGCAGATGTCTGCCAACCAGGCCCACTCTTCTGAAAGGAATTGAGGAGGCTGACTCCCACTGCGCCGCCCATGTTGGAGTTGGTATTCGACTATAGCTCTACGCTGTTCATAGAGCCTGGCCAACATGTGGAGCGTAGAGTTCCACCGTGTGGGCACGTCGCACAGCAGTCGGTGCACTGGCAGCTTAAAGTGATGTTGCAGGGTGCGCAGGGTGGCAGCGTCCGTGTGGGACTTGCGGAAATGTGCGCAGAGCCGGCGCGCCTTTACGAGCAGGTCTGACAAGCGTGGGTAGCTTTTCAGAAACCGCTGAACCACCAAATTAAAGACGTGGGCCAGGCATGGCACGTGCGTGAGGCTGCCGAGCTGCAGAGCCGCCACCAGGTTACGGCCGTTGTCACACACGACCATGCCCGGTTGGAGGCTCAGCGGCGCAAGCCAGCGGTCGGTCTGCTGTGTCAGACCCTGCAGCAGTTCGTGGGCCGTGTGCCTCTTATCGCCTAAGCTGAGTAGTTTCAGCACGGCCTGCTGACGCTTGCCCACCGCTGTGCTGCCACACCGCGCGACACCGACTGCTGGCGACATGCTGCTGCTAACACATCTTGATTGTGAGACAGAGGAGGAGGAGGAGGAGGAGGGTGCTTTAGTGGAGGAAGCATACACCTCCGCAGATACCAGCACCGAGCTGGGGCCCGCAATTCTGGGGGTGGGTAGGACGTGAGCGGTCCCAGGCTCTGACTCTGTCCCAGCCTCCACTAAATTCACCCAATGTGCCGTCAGGGAGATGTAGTGGCCCTGCCCGCCTGTGCTTGTCCACGTGTCCGTAGTTAAGTGGACCGTGGCAGTAACCGCGTTGGTGAGGGCGCGCACAATGTTGCGGGAGACGTGGTCGTGCAGGGCTGGGACGGCACATCGGGAAAAGTAGTGGCGACTGGGAACTGAGTAGCGCGGGGCCGCCGCCTCCATGATACTTTTGAAGGACTCCGTTTCCACAACCCTATACGGCAGCATCTCAAGGCTGATGAATTTTGCTATGCGGACGGTTAACGTTTGAGCGTGCGGGTGCGTGGCGGCCTACTTGCGCTTCCGCTCGAACACTTGCGCAAGCGACGGCTGAACGGTGCGCTGAACTACACTGCTGGATGGGGCCGAGGACAGCGGAGATGAGGGTGTGGGTGCAGGCCATGAGGCGGTAGTGCCTGTGTCCTGAGAGGGGGGTTGCATCTCAGTGGCAGGTTGGGGCACAGGGGGAGAGGCAGGGGTGCAAACCGGAGGCGGTGAACGGCCTTTGTCCCACCTTGCGGGGTGCTTGGCCATCATATGTCTGCGCATGGTGGTGGTGGTGAGGCTGTTGGTGTTGGCTCCCCGGCTGAGCTTTGCGCGACAAAGGTTGCACACCACTGTTCGTCGGTCGTCAGGCGTCTCTGTGAAAAACTGCCAGACCTTAGAGCACCTCGGCCTCCGCAGGGTGGCATGGCGCGAGGGGGCGCTTTGGGAAACACTTGGTGGATTATTCGGTCTGGCCCTGCCTCTACCCCTGGCCACTGCACTGCCTCTTGCAACCTGCCCTGCTGATGCCCTTGACTCCCCCTCTGAAGACCTGTCCTCCTGAGTAAGCGTTGCACACCAGGTGGGGTCAGTCACCTCATCGTCCTGCTGCTCTTCCTCCGAATCCTCTGTGCGCTGCTCCCTGGGACTTACTGCCCTTACTACTACCTCACTGCAAGACAACTGTGTCTGATCGTCATCGTCCTCCTCACCCACAGAAAGTTGTTGAGACAGTTGGCGGAAGTCCCCAGCCTCTTCCCCCGGACCCCGGGAACTTTCGAATGGTTGGGCATCAGTGACGATAAACTCCTCTGGTGGGAGAGGAACCGCTGCTGCCCAATCTAAGCAGGGGCCCGAGAACAGTTCCTGGGAGTGTTCCCGCTCCTGAGCAGGTGTCATTGTAGTGGAGTGAGGAGGCTGGGAGGAAGGAGGAGCAGCAGACAGAGGATTCGGATTGGCAGCAGTGGACGGCGCAGAACTGCGGGTAGACGATAGGTTGCTCGAAGCACTTTCTGCCATCCAGGACAGGACCTGCTCACACTGCTCATTTTCTAATAACCGTCTCCCGCGTGGACCCATTAATTGGGCGATGAATGTGGGGACGCCAGAAATGTGCCTCTCTCCTAATCGCGCAGCAGTCGGCTGCGACACACCGGGATCAGGAGCTTGGCCTGTGCCCACACCCTGACTTGGCCCTCCGCGTCCTCGGCCGCGTCCACGTCCTCTAGGCCTACCCCTACCCCTCAGCATGCTGTATTACCAGTGATTTGATTTCACAGGCAGGAAATAAATTGGCGCAAGACTGCAGGCCAAATATAATTTTTGCCCTTTTTGGAAAACGAAAGGCCCCACTGCCTCTAGTGAATGAATTATCTAAGTTTAATAACTGTGCTGTGTCCCTGCTTATGTGTCACAGAACGTGAGGGTAGCAGAGTTATTATAACTCTTGGAGAGCAGGTATTTTTTTTCCCAATTAAGGAAAGCAAATGGCGAACCCAGCAGTAAAGCGTAGCTGGCTGCGTATGATTTAGCAATGTTTTTCACGCAGCTCACACGTCTCCACAGGCGTAAGGACGGACACAGGCTGGACAAATAGATTTGTTTTCAGTTTTTTCCCACCAACAGGCAGCACTGCGTATATTCAATGAACCTGAGAAGTTTAATAACTGTGCTGTGTCCCTGCTTATGTGTCACAGAACGTGAGGGTAGCAGAGTTATTATAACTCTTGGAGAGCAGGTATTTTTTTTCCCAATTAAGGAAAGCAAATGGCGAACCCAGCAGTAAAGCGTAGCTGGCTGCGTATGATTTAGCAATGTTTTTCACGCAGCTCACACGTCTCCACAGGCGTAAGGACGGACACAGGCTGGACAAATAGATTTGTTTTCAGTTTTTTCCCACCAACAGGCAGCACTGCGTATATTCAATGAACCTGAGAAGTTTAATAACTGTGCTGTGTCCCTGCTTATGTGTCACAGAACGTGAGGGTAGCAGAGTTATTATAACTCTTGGAGAGCAGGTATTTTTTTTCCCAATTAAGGAAAGCAAATGGCGAACCCAGCAGTAAAGCGTAGCTGGCTGCATATGATTTAGCAATGTTTTTCACGCAGCTCACACGTCTCCACAGGCGTAAGGACGGACACAGGCTGGACAAATAGATTTGTTTTCAGTTTTTTCCCACCAACAGGCAGCACTGCGTATATTCAATGAACCTGAGAAGTTTAATAACTGTGCTGTGTCCCTGCTTATGTGTCACAGAACGTGAGGGTAGCAGAGTTATTATAACTCTTGGAGAGCAGGTATTTTTTTTCCCAATTAAGGAAAGCAAATGGCGAACCCAGCAGTAAAGCGTAGCTGGCTGCGTATGATTTAGCAATGTTTTTCACGCAGCTCACACGTCTCCACAGGCGTAAGGACGGACACAGGCTGGACAAATAGATTTGTTTTCAGTTTTTTCCCACCAACAGGCAGCACTGCGTATATTCAATGAACCTGAGAAGTTTAATAACTGTGCTGTGTCCCTGCTTATGTGTCACAGAACGTGAGGGTAGCAGAGTTATTATAACTCTTGGAGAGCAGGTATTTTTTTTCCCAATTAAGGAAAGCAAATGGCGAACCCAGCAGTAAAGCGTAGCTGGGTGCGTATGATTTAGCAATGTTTTTCACGCAGCTCACACGTCTCCACAGGCGTAAGGACGGACACAGGCTGGACAAATAGATTTGTTTTCAGTTTTTTCCCACCAACAGGCAGCACTGCGTATATTCTATGAATAATAACTGTGTTGTGGCCCTGCCTATACAATTCTTTCCCTGCAGTATCAATGGAGGGTGGAATGCTCTGCAGAGGCGATTTTGAGAAGCCCAAAAAAAATGCAGCACAGCCAACAGCAGCCTGGACAGTACTGCACACGGATAAATATGGCCCTAGAAAGGACCGTTGAGGTTCTTGAAGGCTACACTCACTCCTAACACTCTCCCTGCCTATGCAGCACTTCTGTCCCTAATGCCAGGTGCAACGGTCTGCAGAGGCGATTTTGAGAAAAAAAAAAATCCCACTGCTAACAGCAGCCAACACACAGCTATCAGTGGCCCTAATAAGGACCTTTGGGGGGTCTTGAAGCCTACACTAACTACCAATTCTTTCCCTACAGCAGCTCCGGTATAAACAGCACTGTCCCTCATCTAACTCACACCGCATCTGAGGCGAGCCGCGGGAGGGGCCGACTTTTATATTAGGCGAACACCTGATCTCGCCAGCCACTCACAGCAGGGGGGTGGTATAGGGCTTAAACGTTGCAGGGGGAAGTTGTAATGCCTTCCCTGTCTTTCAATTGGCCAGAAAAGCGCGCTAACGTCTCAGGGAAGGAAGTGAAAGTAACCAGAACACCGCATGGTGTTCGTCACGAATAACGAACATCCCGAACACCCTAATATTCGCACGAATATCAAGCTCGGACGAACGCGTTCGCTCATCTCTAGTCACTACAGGTCAGAGATGTACGAAGCAGGAACTTTGGAGAGGATTCAATGTCACCTAGAGCTGCCAAGGTGGTGGAGTTTCCTGACTTTAGTGGGCAAGATCTCAAGAAGTGACCGTTATCACCGCAATACAAGCTTATATTTTGCCTTTACCTCCTTAGGCAATTTTCTGACTAAAGTTTAGTTCTTTCTACCTCCATTGGTTCTTCAATGGTAGAAGCCAGCAGATACTGAAGTGTTATTAAGAATCTGGGGGGCCCTGATGAATTATCCTCTTCTCACGAGACACCTCACTAAGACTTTCCCTGAAATGGATGTCACTTTTGAAAGCC
This sequence comes from Eleutherodactylus coqui, assembly GCF_035609145.1. NCBI lineage: Eukaryota > Metazoa > Chordata > Amphibia > Anura > Eleutherodactylidae > Eleutherodactylus > Eleutherodactylus coqui. Next base: position 183,773,556 of record NC_089843.1, on the reverse strand, counting down.
AGAGTGATGACATCCTTCAGATACAAGGGTAGTTCCTGACCAGCCAGCTCATCCTGCCAGCTATTCATAAAACGCAGCCTGAAGTGCCTCCTCATGCCATTCTAACTTTACAGCCAGGGCGCGGAATTGCATGCCATGCTAGCCTATGGTCAGAGACTCCTGTCGAAGATGCAGAAGTGCAGTTGTGGCAGAAGAAACTCAACTAGGCTTCTCAAGCACAGTCTGGAATGTGGTCAGGAAAATCTGGAGACTAAAGGTCGGTCATGAAACTATTGCACTCCCATAGTGGTGTAGCTAGAGCTTCATCCGACAGAAAGTAGATGATGAATGTGATTTGACTGAGATCATTGAGAAATTGGGCTAGTTTAAAGTTTGAAATGTATTTGGCATTGATTCAAGAATCCTCGACAGGATTTGGCGTCTCCATCAAAATGTGACAATAGAGGTAATTGCAGCTCAATGGCAGGAGCAAAAGCAAGAGTCTGAGATATAGTCTGAGCTGCTAGATGAGTGGGTATCTGGTTGGTAAGCTGGATGACTACTTGCATTGCAAATTGAGTAGTAACTTGAGTTGCAGCTTGAATCGACTGCAGATTTTCCAAGGTGTTCAAACGAATTACGACAGTCTACAGGATCCAGAATACTTGATCCTATAATGGTAAATCATGTGCGGCTAGATCCAGTGTGGTGTTAACAGTGCCAGTGGGATCCATGGCCTAAGGAAACTATCAGGCAGATGTGAATCTGCCTTACCACATACCGGTTTGACCTAGCACTATCTGCGAATCCAGCACCTGGGCTACCATGGTTTTCAACCATGACCCCTCTAAATAGGATATGGTATTTGCTGCGAGGACCCCAAGCCATTACTCATTCAGGTTGTCTTGGTAACGTGACTGCTGATGCTGCACAGGGCTTAGATGTGGAACCTGATGGTGTGAGCTGTAGCGTAGTGGTCAAAAAAGTAATGGTCAGGACTGGACGCACAAGTGTAGTAATGGAATTCAAGCAGAAGGTCAGGGCAGGCAACAAGCAATAGTATAGTCCAATCATAGCACAGAAGGCATTAGTAATTAAGGGTAAGGCAGGAGTCAAAAACAGAATACAAACTAACCAAGGCTTTATCACAAAAAAGGTTTCAGGCATCCAAATTTCTTAGGCATCTCTATGGGAAGAAGAGGTTGCCTAGTATAAGAGGAGTGGCTGAGGATTGGTGAGGGACCTAATGGGAGGGATGTACACTGTGTTCACACAGGAGTGATAGTTGTTCAGTGAATGGAGGTGAAGCACAGCAGAGATCTTCTCTGGCTACTCGCCTTCATTCAGAGTAAACAAGCAGTCATTATTAGATGACTACCTGTTTACATTGGCCGATAGTTGCTTGGTTTTAAGATGAGCTGAGAACCAAGTGATTCAGACAAGTGAGTGATTTCTCACTCAATTGCCCTGTTGATTCCCATATTTACACAAAGCCACAGTTGCCCATAATCGTTCTTTTGAGTGATTACTCAAGTGACTATCAGCCTGTGTAAAGACACTCAATCCAATCATTGTAGCCTGACGAAGAGCCCGAGAGGTTCGCAAGCTCGCTATCACATCATGTTATTAAAAGGTATCATATCTACAAGATTACGTAGCTTCTCTGGCTGGGAACAATCACACAAGCCATTCAAAGACATGCAGATTTTGGAGCGAATTCGATTGTGGTGGATTTTTATACCATTTATAAGTTCAGACTTACTAGGAAAGTAAATGCACGAATTTAGGCCTCATTAAAAGGAATTGCGCACTTTGTAAAATTTCTTTTTGCTATTACTTGGAACTCTAGCAAATAACTGTAATCAGTTAATCAACCGCAATCAGCTGTTTGGAAATGTTGCAGCAAACTTTAATACTCCTGCAACCCCACTGCAGGAAAAAAGAAGCATTGCACAGCGTATGTTGAAATCAAAATGCTGTCTATGTCTATTGCATGGATAAGCCAGGTTCTCCTGAGTCAAAGATGCTCTTTGTTAGTGCTGTCCATTATGGTCGATAATTGCGTGTTCTGAATAGAGAACCCCCTTCTATTAACTTAGAATTACCTAATATAGTATTTGAAAATGATTGCAGACCTAAATTACTATATAGAGCAAGCCAATGGCACATGTAGTATCTCTAGCTACTAGGCTGAATTGTGCGCAAAAGATTACAATATGAAGGCACCATAGCAGAATGTACTTTCCGAAACAGAGTACAGCTAATCCCCTAAATGTCTGTGTATTTGAGTTTTAAGCTTTCTTTTTTCTTGTCATTGGGATTTAGTAGCATTTCTTTTCTAAAACTCATAGGTATTTTTAGTTGAGTCTGTGTTTACTAAGAGGGCACAATCCTCCTGGTTATTGATGTATATAAACTACATTTCTTGGGCATCTTTAAAAGTGAGCAGCAAAAGACATCCTACGGTGAGCAGAAGTTGATCAGAAGCTTACACTTGAATGTGCATTCATGTCAATGGAACTAAATAATGAAGCGAAAGCAAACAATGATCATTCCGTCTAAAGGTGAGCCAACAACTGAGCAACGAACGAGAATTGATCGCTTTCCCTTCGCTGTTCATTTTATGCAGCATAAAAACCATCGCTGGATCATTCACTTATCGTTAGTCTTAATCAGCAATCGTATTGTCTCTCACATTCACTTATACAGGGACTGAACGTTTCTCATTTGAACAAGCCAACGATGCATTTGCTTATCTAAACAGGCTGCATGAGAGTGAACGAGTTAGTGGTGACGTCACTCAACCGTCTAAAAGGACCCTCACTCACATCACATAGTGGATAGCAGTTCTACATAAGTGCTCTACAGACCGCATAAGTGATAACAATATAGTTGTATTTAGTGGCTCACAGATGACATCCTCTCTGGAGTCGTTCACTCTTCCCATCTTTTCCATTTGGCCCAAACCACCATAAAGAGTTTTTTAGCCGCAACTTGTTTCTGTAAAGTTTACAATACAGATATCCTTGGGTGCAGGGGATGCGGTTGCACCTGGGCCGAGGAGTTTTAGGGGGCCCATAAGGCCTCTCTTCTCCATATGGGGAGCTCAGCACTAGGAATAAAGCATTATAGTTGGGGGCCCTTTTATAGATTGGGGCATTGTAACTTAGTACATTGGGGCCCAGGAACTTCAAGTTACTCATCTGCTTGGGTCTCGGCTTTTCTGGCATCCCACTATCCCATTCCCAAAACTACACAAACTCTGCTGCTATCCCAATTATGCGCTTGTTGCTGTACTATCTTCATGATTATTGTACCAGCTGTGTAGCACTGGGCCCCTAAATATCGCAATTCAGAAATAATGTTGCCATAACTATAATTTCCACTGAAAATAGTGCCACACAGACAGCACCCCTGATAAAATAGTGCCAGATAGATTGTGCCTCTAAAAATAATAGTGCCAAACAGATAGTACCCCATATCATTCCACAGACCATAATAGTGTACCACACAGTAAAAGTGCCACCTTTTAGACTCTGTGTTTTATATATGTTGTAGGACCTTTAATGATGTCACCAGGGGGTGGAACGATGACATCTCCAGGGGTGGAGCATAAGAATCACACATACATACATACATACCCACAGACAATTGGTCATTAGTAGTTTGATAGTGCTCCCAAGTCTCCCCTTAAAGAGGGTTTTCAGGTAAATACTACTGATGACCTATCTTCAGAATAGGTTATCAATAGTGATGAGCGAGCATACTCGCTAAGGGCAATTGCTCGAGCGAGCATTGACCTTAGCGAGTACCTGCCCGCTCGAGAGAAAAGGTTCGGGTGCCGGCGCGGGGGAGCGGTGAGTTGCGGCAGTCAGCAGAGGGGAGCGGGGGTGGGGGTGGGGGGGTGGAGACAGGAAGAGAGAGATCTCCCCTCCGTTCCTCCTCACTCTCCCCCGCAGCTCCCTGCGCGCCACTGGTACCCGAACCTTTTCTCTTGAGCGGGCAGGTGCTCGCTAAGGGCAATGCTCACTCGAGCAATTGCCCTTAGCAGTATGCTCGCTCATCACTAGTTATCAATAGTTTATTTGCAGGGGTCCGCCGCTTGGGACCCTGGCCGATCAGCTGATTGACACCCGCTATCTTTGGCAAAATACAAAGGGATATGGAGTGGAAGTTGCTGCTCCAACCTCTAAGTAGTGGCTGGTGCTTGTAATTGCAAATGCAGTTCTCATCAAAATCAATTTGACCAGGATTATCAATTATTGTGGTGGGTTGATCAGGAAAACGTGGTGGATATAGTATATCTTGACTTTATTACAGCATTTGACAAAGTATCTCATACCATACTTATTGAAAAAATGACCAAATATAGGATTGACAAGGCAACTGGTAAGTGGATTCACAACTGACTGAGTGATCCTACTCAAAGAGTGGTCATAAATGGCTGCAAATCCAGGTGGAAGAATGCATCAAGTGGGATACCACAAGGCTCTGTCCTAGGCCCAGTGTTGTTCAACATTTTTATAAAAGATTTGGAGGAGGAAATTGATGGGAAACTGATCGAATTTCCAATGAAACAAAGCTAGGAGGGATAGCTAACACTAGGGAAGAGAGAGAGAGAGTATTCAAAAAGATCTAGAAAAGCTTGAGCAGTGGGCAGCGACTAACAGAATGGTATTTAACAAGGAAAAATGCAAAGTCCTACATCTGGGCAAGAAAAATGAAAAAAACACATACAGAGTGGGAGGAATTGGGCTATGCAGCAGCACATGTGAAAAAGACTTGGGTATACTAATAGACCATAGACTGAACATGAGTCAACAATGTGATGCAGCAGCCAACAAGGCAAACACAATTCTGGGATATATTAAGGCCGGCTGCACACGGCCATGACGGGCTCCGCCGCGGAATATTCCACGGCGAAGCCCGTCACGGCGCCCCCCAGAGACCCCATACTTACCAGCGGATCCGGGCTCCGGGTCCCACATGACGCTTCCCCGCCCACCGCCGCCGCGTCATATGACACGCCGGCCGCGTCACATGACATGCCCACCGCATCACATGACGCGGTCGGCCGTGTCATGTGACGCGCCGGCCGCGTCACATGACGCGGCGGCGGTAGGCGGGGAAGCGTTTTCACGCTATCTTCCGCTGTGCTACAGCGGGAGATAGCGTGAACGGACGGCTTCCATTGACTGCAATGGAAGCCGTCTGCGCGTACCCCCGCGGCAAATAGAGCATGCCGCAGGTGAGGACGGGAGATTTCACGGTGCAGTGGAATTCCGCACCGTGTGCCCTGAGCTATTAGGTTCAATAGAACCTAGCTGCGGGCAACACAGCGGATTTTTGCCGTGAATTACGCGGCGGAAATCCATTCGTGGGAAGGAGGCCTAAGAGAAGCATAGAGTTTAGATCATCTGAGGTCATTATCCCCCTCTACTCTTCCTTAGTCAGACATCATCTGGAATACTGTGTCCAGTTCTGGGCACCCACTTTAAAAAAGACATAGACAAACTGGAGCAAGTTCAGAGAAGAGTTACCAAGATGGTAAGCAGTCTGCAAATCATGTCCTATGAAGAACGGTTAAAGGATCTGGGCATGTTTAGCTTGCAAAAAAGAAGGCTAAGAGGGGACTTAATAGCTGTCTACAAATATCTGAAGGCTTGTCACACTGCAGAGGGATCATCCCTATTCTCAACTGCACAAGGAAAAACCAGAAGCAATGGGATGAAACTGAAAGGGAGGAGACCCAAATTAGATATTAGAAAAAACTTTCTCACAGTGAGGGCGATCAATGAGTGGAACAGGTTGCCATGGGAGGTGGTGAGCTCTCATTCAATGGAAGTGTTCAAACAAAGGCTGGACAGACATCTGCCTAGGATGATTTAGTGAATCCTGCACTGAGCAGGGGGTCGGACCCGATAACTCTGGAGGTCCCTTCAAACTCTACCATTCTATAATTCTATGATTGAGCTCCTGAGCAGTGTAGATGTGATTTCAGTAGCTGTGGGACAGTAACCACTCACTGTTAGTTCCAGCGGCTAAGTCTGTCTGAGTCTCTGTGCTCTTCTCTATAGACATCTATGGACAGCATGATACATACCCCTCCTTGACTTCCAGTTCTACATCTTGTTATTTCTGTTAATAATAGAGGTGGACTTCACTTGACAGCAGACAGTGAACAGAAAATTGGAAGGAAAAGAAACAGTGCTAGTGGCTAACACTTTAGACAAATTTTTAAGCACAAAAAAACATTTTAGGTAAATAAGTTATTTGCGCTCTTGTTAGTTATTACATGGCTATAATATAAGCCCAAGTTGTTTACAAAGTTAGTGACCGTTTAAAGCAATCAACAATTGCCCCTATTTATTTTTAATGCCTTCAGTGATAACAGCTACAGGACATCATCTTAGAAAAGGAGATACCTACTTTGTAACTTTTTCACTGGCATATACTGAAGTGTAGATAAGCTTTCTGATAAGATTTAGTTTCTACATACTAAATCCATAAGAGTCCATGGCATTCTGCTTCAATGTACTTTGATTGAGAGGGAACCTGATATGTAGGATTACCTTTGCATTATGAATTGCCAGTAGACCACATGCTGCTGTCAATATTCTAGAGCAGGTTGTACAAGTTCTGCTTCTCCATGTAATTCCCGCATCTAATGTATGCAAGATTTAGACAAGCACACATATGTCTTTTCTTTCTTAAAGGACGATGAAGTAGCAAAGTACCTTGAGTTTCCTGGATGTGATTCATGCGCCTTATCAAGGCTGCTTTGATAAGTGGAATGAATAGCTGGAAAAATGTCTTGTGTTAACATTAAAATAATGCATTATGAAATAATTGCTTGGAATTAATACCCGGGGCTGTGCTCTTCACTAGAGGTCAGCCATGGGGCTTGTATTAGTCTTTGAAGCAGTGCGCTTTTAGGAGGTATTAATAGTATTAGAGTGGCAGCATCAATAAAACAGTTTCTATCTAGATAATGAATTGCTTTATACTTATAGCATAAATATGACTCATTATTACAGCTTTCCATATTCCGTCTTTAAAGGCTACTTGCAAAGTTCTTTAATGGGTTCTGCTAAACCAGTGAAGGCGGTCTTAAGGATGTGTGAGCGGTGAAGCTGGACAGGGCTCTCTAGCATGATAGGGGCACCACTTGGACAACCATTCCATTCTTTATATCATCAGTCTTCAGCTCTTCTACAAGCTGGCCAGTCTGCCAATGTTCCTGCTTCTCTTCTCACTTTCCCTGTATCAGTGTATGTATATGGAAAGGTGATGACATGCGTTGATGACAGCTTCCCTTTAAGTGACCTGGAAAAGAGCGTATCCTGTAAACTGTCTCCTACTGTCTCGATATAAGAAACACAAGGTCTTTCAAAACATTACTGATGCCTCCTTCTGGTTCCCCAAAGGGAGAAAAAAATATAAATAAAGTTTTATTAAAATAAAAGGTCCCCCCCACCAAGACAAAAATGCATTATTGTATTTAAACTAGTTCCCCTGATAAGAAAAATGTCATATTTGACAATGAAGTTAACTTGCAATTTTTACTGCACAGTAAACAATAAAAAAATAAAAAACTGAACTGCTGTCTGTTTTTCAACCTCCCCACCCCTCAAAAAAATCCAAAAATTAATGAACCCCAAAATTACATTGATAAAAAATTTAAGACTTCCTGCAAAAAACCTAAACAAGTGCACATACAGCTAGCTTGACAGAGAAATGAAAAAGTTCTGGCTCTCAGAATGCAGTAACATAAAAATGTTTGAAAAAAAAACAAACAAAAAACCCCAAAACAAAACATGTTTTTACAGTGCAAAAGAGACTAAACTGTAAAAAAAGCCCTTTACTTATTTGGTATCTTCGGATTGGTAACGACTAGAGATGAGCGAGCATACTCGTCTGAGCTTGATGCTTGTTCGAGTATTAGGGTACTCGAGATGCTCGTTACTCGAGGCGAGCACCACGCGGTACTCAAGTCAATTCCATTTCCTTCCCTGCATGTTTAGCGCCATTTCCTGGCCAATAGACATGCAGGGAAGGCATTATAACTTCCTCCTGTGATGTTCCAGCCCTATCCCACCCCCTGCAGTGAGTGGCTGGCGAGATCAAGTGACCGCCGAGTATATAAAGTGGGCCTGCCCGCTGCTCGCCACAGACACACGCTGGCAGAGATTAGGGAGAGTGCTGCTATAGGGAGAGTGTTAGCGTCTTCAAGAACCCCAACTTCTTAGGGCCACAGCTCACCTAGTGCACTACTGTTGTGGCTGCTGGGAGCAGTTTTGCACTTTTTTTTTATATCGGGCGTGCAGGCTATAGCGTTCTTAGGCTGCAGTCTGTACTACGTAGTATAGGGGAAGTATTGGTGAGGCAGGGACAGTGGTAGTGTGGAATCCTGTCTAGAAGAACCCCAACGGTCCTTCTTAGGGCTACCTGTGACCGTGTGCATTTAACTCCGTGGCTTCTGGGAGTTGTAGCACCTCAGTATTGCACAGCTAGGCATGCTTGAAGCCTTCTGTTACATTTTTTTCTGGGTGCAGTTTGCGTAACGTAAGCGCTGTCTGCCTCCAACTGCACGCCAAGAAACCACCAATTTTTTACAACGCTCTGTATTTGCTGTCAGCTGCCCGTACAGTGTACGGTGACAGACACCGATAGAGGGAAAGTCCGATACACGCTCTATAGCCTGCATTGCCTTGAAAAAAAAATATTTTAAAAAATAAATCCTTCTTACGCCTACCTGTGACCCAGTGCATTTCACTGCGTGGCCTGTGGAACTTGAGGTGCATCACCATTGCATATTGCACATCTAGGCCTGCTTGCAGCCTTCCTTATAATTTATATCTGGCTTCATTTTTCATTATATAACCGCGGACAGCCACCAACTGCGCGGCAATAATTCACAAAATTTTTTATACACCGCTCAGTGTCTGCTCGATTCTTAATCCACCATGCTGAGGGGTAGGGGTATGGGTAGAGAACGTGGACGCGGTCGAGGACGCGGAGTTCCACGTGAGGTTGTAGGCATAGGCCCAGTTCCTGGTCCAGGTGAATCGCAGCCGGCTGCTGCGGGATTAGGAGAGAGGAAAGTTTCTGGGGTCCCCAGCTTCATATCACCACCACCAGCATGCGCAGGAATATGATGGCCAAGCACCCCATAAGGTGGGACGAATGCCGTTCACCGCCTCCGGGTTGCACCACTGCCTCTCCCCCTGTGCCCCAACCTGCCACTAAGATCCAACCCACCTCTCAGGACACAGGCACGAGCGTCTCCCGGCCTGGACCCACACCCTCACCTCCGCTGTCCTTGGCCCCATCCAGCAATGTCTCTCAGCTCTGCGTCCAGCTGTCGCTAGCACAAGCGTTGGAGCCAAAGCGCAAATACGCCACCATGCACCCGCACGCTCAAGCTTTAAATGTCCACATTGCCAAAGTGATCACCCTGGAGATGCTCCCGTACAGGCTTGTGGAAAAGGAGGCTTTCAAAAACATGATGGCGGGGCCTCGCACTACTCGGTCCCCAATCGCCACTATTTTTCACGGTGTGCCATCCCAGCCCTGCAAGACCACATCTCCTGCAACATTGTACGCGCCCTCAGCAACGCTGTTACTGGTAAGGTCCACTAAACAACGGACACGTGGACAAGCACAGGCGGGCAGGGCCGCTATATCTCCCTGACGGCACATTGGGTGAATTTAGTGGAGGCTGGGACCGAGTCAGAGCCTGGGACCGATCACGTCCTACCCACCCCCAGAATTGCGGGCCCCAGCTCGGTGCTGGTATCTGCAGCGGTGTATGCCACCTCCACTAAACCTTCCTCCTCCTACGCAACCTCTATCTCGCAATCAAGATGCGTCAGCAGCAGCATGTCGCCAGCAGTCGGTATCGTGCGGCGCGGCAGCACAGTGGTGGGCAAGCGTCAGCAGGCCGTGCTGAAACTAATCAGCTTAGGAGAGAAGAGGCACATGGCCCACTAACTGTTGCATGGTCTGACAGAGCAGACAGACCGCTGGCTTTTGCCGCTGAGCCTCCAACCGGGCATGGTCGTGTGTGACAACGGCCGTAACCTGGTGGTGGCTCTGCAGCTCGGCAGCCTCACACACGTGCCATGCCTGGCCCACGTCTTTAATTTGGTGGCTCAGCGGTTTCTGAACAGCTACCCACACTTGTTAGACCTCCTCGGCAAGGTGTGCCGGGTCAGCACACATTTCCGCAAGTCCAACACGGACGCTGCCACCCTGCGCACCCTGCAACATCGGTTTAATCTGCTAGTGCACTAACTGCTTTGCGATGTGCCCACATGGTGGAACTCTACGCTGCACATGTTGGCCAGGCTGTATGAGCAGCGTAGAGCTATAGTGGAATACCAACTCCAACATGGGCAGCGTAGTGGGAGTCAGCCTCCTCAATTCTTTACAGAGGAGTGGGCCTGGATGGCAGATATCTGTCAGGACCTTGGAAACTTTGAGGAGTCTACCCAGATGGTGAGAGGTGATGCTGCAATCATTAGCGTCACCATTCCTCTGCTATGCCTGTTGAGAAGTTCCCTGCAAAGCATAAAGGCTGACGCTTTGCTGTCGGAAACGGAGGCGGGGGAAGACAGTATATCGCTGGATAGACAGAGCACCCTCATGTCTATATCTCAGCGCGTTGAGGAGGAGGAGGGGGAGGAGCCTGAGGGGGAGGAGGGGAAGAGACAGCTGGGCCCACTGCAGAGGGTACCCATGCTGCTTGCCTCTCATCCATTCAGTGTGTATTGCCTGTGGAGTAGGAGGAGGAGGATCCTGAAAGTGATCTTCCTAGTGAGGACAGCGATGTGTTGCGTACAGGTACCCTGGCACACATGGCTGACTTCATGTTAGGATGCCTATCTCGTGACCCTCGCATTAGACGCATTTTGGCCACTACGGCTTACTGGGTGTACACACTGCTCGACCCACGGTATAAGGAGAACCTTTCCACTCTCATTCCCGAAGAGGATAGGGGTTTGAGAGTGAAGCAATACCACAGGGCTCTGGCGGACAAACTGATGGTAAACTTCCCATCCGACAGCGCTAGTCGTAGAAGGCGCAGTTCCGAGGGCCAAGTAGCAGGGGAGGCGCGGAGATCAGGCAGCATGTTCAGCGCTGGCAGGGGAACATTCTCCAAGGTCTTTGCCAGCTTTATGGCTCCCCAGCAAGACTGTGTCACCACTCCCCAGTCAAGGCTGAGTCAGAGGGAGCACTGTAAAAGGATGGTGAGGGAGTATGTAGCCGATCGCACGACCATCCTCCTAGACGCCTCTGCTCCGTACAACTACTGGGTGTCAAAGCTGGACACGTGGCACGAACTCGCACTTTATGCCCTGGAGGTGCTTGCTTGCACTGCGGCTAGCGTCTTGTCAGAGAGGGTGTTTAGTGCAGCTGGGGGAATCATCACGGACAAGCGTACCCGCCTGTCAACTGACAGTGCCGACAGGCTTACACTCATAAAGATGAACAAAGCCTGGATTTCGCTAGACTTCTCTTCTCCACCAGCGGAGAGCAGTGGTACCTAAAGATTATTTTCGCTTGACAAAGTCCTTTGCATAGGACGAAACGTAGCAGTTTTTGTGCTCTGCCCATGGAATTGTTTTAAACAATAAAGATGGCTATTGGATTTTTTATCCGCTGAGGACTTCAGAATCTTTGTTTGATATGCTCCATCGGATGCTGCTCTCCCTGACATTTTTCCAAGATTATTTTCGCTGCAACCGCAGATGCAAGCATTGTTCTCTATCACCGTAAAAAATGGGGACATTTACCTTTGTCAATCTGTGCATGATATTCGTTCTCCTCCTCCGGCTCCTCCTCCTGAAACCTCACGTAATCACCCCGAACGGCCAATTTTTCGGTGGGCCAAAAGGCTCATATAACTTTTGTAAATAATATTTATACATTTCTATTCTAATTAAAGCATTGAAAAGTCCACCTGAACCAATTTTTTAAACTGGGCTGCCTCCAGGCCTAGTTACAAATTAAGCCACAGTAAGCTCAGCGAGTAATGGGTTTCACCTGCCCTCTGGGTTGGGCATGGGCAATTTTTCTGGGGTACATTTGTACTGTTGGCACACAAATTTTTTGGGCCCTAGCCTACAATGTAATCCAAGTAATTTTTATGGGCTACGCCTGCAATCATGGTACACCAATGTGTCAGGGGTTGGCCTACACTTTTGCTACAGAAATGTAACTCTATTCTGCCTGCCTATACTTCTGCCACAGTAATGCTACAGGGGTCTACCCATACTTCTGTAACAGAAATGTAACTTTGGTCTGCCGATACTTCTGCTCCTGAAATGTTACCGTGGTCTGTGTATACTGTTACTACTGTAATGTTACTAATACTGGGCTCTGCCTATACTGCTGCTACTGAAATGTTACTGGGGTCTGTCTATAGTACTGCAAATGAAATGCTACTGGGGTCTGTCTATAATGCTGCAAATGAAATGTTACTGGGGTCTGTCTGTACTGCTACTACTGAAATGTAACTGGGCTCTGCCTACACTGCTGCTACTGTAATGCAACTGGGGTCTGTCTATACTGCTGCAACTCAAATGTTTTTGGGGTCTGTCTATACTGTTACTACTGAAATGTTATTGGGGTCTGTCTATAATGCTGCAAATGAAATGGTACTGGGGTCTGTCTATACTGTTACTGCTGATATGTTACTGGGCTCTGCCTACACTGCTGCTACTGAAATGTTACTGTGGTCTGTCTAAACTGCTGCAAATGAAATTTTACTGGGGTCTGTCTATAATGCTGCAAATGAAATGTTACTGGGGTCTGTCTATACTGCTACTACTGAAATGTTACTGGGCTCTGCCTACACTGCTGCTACTGAAATATTACTGGGGTCAGTCTATACTGCTGCAACTGAAATGTTACTGGGGTCTACCTAGACTTCTGCAACATAACTGTTAGTGGGGTCAGCTTATACCTTTGCTACGGGAATACTACAGGGGTCTGTGCATAGTATGGCTGCACTAAGTTTTCACATCGTGGTGTTCTACGTATCTGGCCCAAGAAAAAAAACCCAGTCTGACTGGGGCATGCATTGTGGACCGAAGCCCACCTGTATTTTATCTGACATTAGCTCTACTATCCGGGGCACTGCAATGGGATTTATTTATGTACCGCCGGTGGGTTCCAGGGAGCCACCCGTGCTGTGGGTGCACACAGAATTCCCATAGCGGAGTTGTACCTGCCTGTGACTATTAATTAAAAAAATCCAGTCTGACTCGAGCATGTAGTGTGGGCCGAAGCCCACCTGTATTTTATCTGATGTTAGCTCTGCTATCCGGGGCACTGCAATGGGATTTATTTATGTACAGTCGGTGGGTTCCAGGGAGCCACCCATGCTGTGGGTCCACTCCACACAGACTTCCCATAGCGGAGTTGTACCTGCCTGAGTCTATTTATTTAAAAAAACAGTCTGACTGGGGCATGCAGTGTGGGCCGAAGCCCATCTGTATTTTATCTGACGTTAGCTCTTCTGTCCGGGGCACTGCAATGGGATTTATTAATGTACCGCCGGTGGCTTCCTGGGACCCACCCATGCTGTGGGTGCACACGGAATTCCCATTGAGGAGTTGTACCTGCCTGTGACTATTAATTAAAAAACCCCAGTCTGACTGGGGCATGCAGTGTGGGCCGAAGCCCACCTGTATTTGATCTGACGTTAGCTCTGCTATCCGGGGCACTGCAATGGGATTTATTTATGTACCGCCGGTGGGTTCCAGGGAGCCACCCGTGCTGTGGGTGCACACAGAATTCCCATAGCGGAGTTGTACCTGCCTGAGTCTATTTATTTAAAAAAACAGTCTGACTGGGGCATGCAGTGTGGGCCGAAGCCCACCTGTATTTTATCTGACGTTAGCTCTGCTATCGGGGGCACTGCAATGGGATTTATTTATGTACCGTCGGTGGGTTCCAGGGAGCCACCCATGCTGTGGGTCCACTCCACACAGACTTCCCATAGGAGAGTTGTACCTGCCTGTGTCTATTTATTTAAAAAAAACAGTCTGACTGGGGCATGCAGTGTGGGCCGAAGCCCACCTGTATTTTATCTGACGTTAGCTCTTCTGTCCAGGGCACTGCAATGGGATTTATTAATGTACCACCGGTGGCTTTCTGGGACCCACCCATGCTGTAGGTGCACACGGAATTCCGATTGCGGAGTTGTACCTGCCTGTGACTATCAATTAAAAAAACCCAGTCTGACTGGGTCATGCAGTGTAGGCCAAAGCCCACCTGTATTTTATCTCGCGTTAGCTCAGCTATTCGGGGCACTGCATTGGGACAAACTAGAGGAGCAATACAGTGCTAATGAGACGTTCACAGCTACGCTAGCATTGAAGTCCGCAGTAGGCCCGCGATTGCTGAGGGTTTGTGCAGAGGCCTATGTCCTTGGTGCAGTGAAAGTCCGCTTCCTGCCTACGATTGCTGAAGCTGTGGGCCAAGGCCTATGTCGTGGGCGCGGTGCAAGTCTGCCATGTTTGGCCGCTCTGATTTATTTATTGCTCATGTCTTGGGTTGCCTACGACCCACCTATGCTGTTGGTGCACACTTAGTTCCCATCGCGGTGTTTGACCTGTCTGGCACAAAGGCACTGACTGACTTGGGTAGAGGGCAGAGCGCTGACGGCTTTCCCCTTGCAGTGTCGATTGAGCTATGTGACACCTTGACAGAATGAATACTGTGTGGCACATGGATTCCCCATTGCTATGCCCACGTTTGCAGCTCCTGATGGAGGTGGCACAGGACTGGAGTTCTCATTGCTTCTGTACAGCATTGTGGGCTATCGCCCCGCCCCTTTTAAAGAGGGTCGCTACCTGGCCCTGCCAACCCTCTGCAGTGTGTGCCTCCGGTTCCTCCTCATGGCTGACACACTTATAAATAGACATGAGGGTGGTGTGGCTATGCAGCCAGAGTGTGGCATGAGGGCAGCTGAAGGCTGCGCAGGGACACTTTTGTGTGCGCTGCAGACGCAGGGTCGTGCGGGGTTGGGCACCATGTAACCCAGGAGAAGAGGCAGCAGTGTGTCCCGCAGGCAGTGCTTGTGCTTGGTTGGAGGTAGTGTGGTGCTTAGCTAAGGTGTGCCTTGTTAATGAGGGTTTGTCCGAAGTAAAAATTGTTCGGGGGAGGGGGGGGGCTTACTCTTGCCGCTATTGTGGCTTAATAGTGGGACCTGGGAACCTGAGATACAGCCCAGCATGTTGCCCCTTGCCTGCCCTATCCATATCTGTGTCGTTTCCATCACTTTCGTAGGTTTTGAAGATTTGCACAAATGAAAACCTTTGAGAGCATCGGCGATATACAAAAATGCTCGAGTCGCCCATTGACTTCAATGGGATTCGTTACTCGAAACAAACCCTTGAGCATCGCGGAAAGCTTGACTCGAGCAACGAGCACCCGAGCATTTTGGTTCTTGTTCATCTCTAGTAACGACCCATAAAATCCCCAAACAATGGTGAAAATATAAAAAAAGCTAATCAATAAATTACATTTATTCCCAAAGCAAGTCTGTACACAGCTATATTAACAGACAATGTAACAAGTTATGGTTCTTGAAATGCGACAATAGAAAAACAAAAATAAAAAAAGGCTTGGTCTTTAATATTGAAAACACGCACAATTTTAAGGGCCCTTTCCACTGGGCAGTAGTTCATTTGCCGATCATTGCCCATGCAAACATGTCTGGTGGTCAAACATCAAATGATAATAATTTGCTTGCTTGTCAATAATTGCATCTTTTATGATGTCATTAAAAAAACTATTTATCAACAACACATCCCCTCGTATAAAGAGCAAATGTGCTGCCGAAAATCATGGAAACTTAATGAACAACTGTATGAATGCTACATATAAATCACAATAATTAGGCTGCTTTCACATAGTAACAGTATGTAAGGGTGAAGTCACACGAACGTATATCGGCTCGGTTTTCACGCCGAGCCGATATACATTGTCCTAGTGTGTAGAGGGGGAAGGATGGAAGAGCCAAGTGCAGGAACTGAGCTCCCGGCCCCCTCTCCGCCCCTCTACACTATTTGCAATGGGGAGAGGTGAGATGGGGGTGTGGCTAATTTGTGGCACTTAGCCCCGCCCCCGTCCCACCTCTTCCCATTACAAATAGTGCAGAGGGGCGGAGAGGAGGCGGAGAGGGGGCCTGGAGCTCAGTTCCTGCTCCTGGCTCTTCCATCCTCCCTCCCCTGCACACGAGGACAACGTATATCAGCTCGGCGTGAAAACCGAGCCGATATACGTTCGTGTGACTTCACCCTAAGGCTGAATGAAGACAATGTCCATCTAGTCCAGCTCGTTTATCCTCCTGTGTTGTTGATCCAGAGGAAGGCAAAAAACCCCAAGAGGCAGGAGCCAATTAGCCCTTTTGGGGGAAAAATTCCTTCCCGACTCCCTAATGGCAATCAGACTAATCCCTGGATCAACGCCTAATAGTTCTTACCTGCCTGTATACCTGGATTAACAATTAACCTAAGATTTATATCCTGAAATATCCTTCCGCTCTAGAAAGACATCAAGTCCTCTTTTAAACTCCTCTATGGATTTTGCCATCACCACATCCTCAGGCAGAGAGTTCCACAGTCTCACTGCTCTTACAGTAAAAAACCCTTTTCTGTGTTGGTGATGAAACCTACTTTCCTCTAGACGTAGAGGATGCCCTCTTGTTACCGTCACAGTCCTGGGTATAAACAGATCATGGGAGAGATCCTTGTATAGTCCCCTCATGTATTTATACATAGTTATTTGATCACCCCTTAGCCGTCTTTCTTCTAGAGTAAATAATCCCAATCTCTAGGTATTCCAGTCCCTTCATTCCTTGTTTTAGTTTAATTGCCTTTCTTTGAACCCCTTCCAGCACTGTAACATCTTTCCTGAGCACTTTCTAGAACTGTGCGCAGAATTCCACGCGAGGCCTGACAAGTGTCTTATATGGTGGTAGAATAATTTTCTCGTCCCTCGCCCCTATACCTCTTTTAATGCACCCCAAGACTTTATTAGCTTTTGCAGCAGCTGACTGGCATTGGTTACTCCAGTTTAGTCTACAATCCACTAGTACCCCCAGGTCTTTTTCCATATCACTTTTCCCTAGCAGTGCCCCATTTAGTGTATATTGGTGACATCCGTTTCTCCTGCCCATGTGCATAACCTTACATTTTTCAACATTGAACTTCATTTGCCATTTTTCTGTCCAAGCCCCCAGCTTATCTAGGTCCGTTTGTAACCGCACATTGTCCTCTGTTTTATTAATTATCTTGCATAGTCTTGTATCATCTGCAAATACCGATATTTTACTGTGCAGACCCTCTATCATTGATAAATATATTGAACAGAATGGGGCCTAATACTGAACCCTGTGGCATCCTGCTAGCGACGGTGGCCCAATCAGAGTATGAACCATTTATTACCACCCTCTGCTCTCTATCTCTGAGCCAGTTCTTTACCCAGACACATACGTTTTCACCCAATCCGAGCTGTCTCATTTTATATATCAGTCTATTATGCGGCATGGTGTCAAATGCTTTAGAGAAGTCCAGACCTGAGTCAGGGATTCTTTTCAGCCCACATCCAAACATCCCCATCTCCGAATGCAACCAAACAGCACCGGACGGACCCTATTGACTATAATGGTGTCCATTCGGTTTCCACCCCACTGCCCGGCTTTTGGTATTTTGAGCCGTATCTGCGATGGAACCTCCAACCGGAGGTTCCAGCACAGATGTGAAACCAGCCAAAGAATTGGATATATAAATGGAAACACCTTATATTCTTGCCTGCACAGAAGTAAACTCTACATTGAAGCATGCGGAGTAATGTTTGTTTCCAGAGCAGGCAATGTGGACGTACAGCAAAGCTTATTACAATCTTATTCTCTTGCTGCTACAAATGCATTACCAGATTAATAAATCCTTTTTAAAATGAGGTGAATTTGGGAAAGTTCCAAGAAGTAACCTATAGGATTAAACACTGTACAGCACGCCTGGCGTCCACTACTAAGGTCTCCCAGCTGCCTTCCCCAGCCAAATATGTAATGCACAGATAATACTAATCCCATCATCCGTGGTGCCTGGCGGGTCTGCTGGATGCAGAAAGACAAAAACATTTTCCAGTAAGTTTTAGAATCGAGCTGCGTCAGATGTATTCATGGTAGCCAATCAAAATGACCAGTAACACGCCACGAACAACGTATATATGGAAGCCCATATATATAGAGAATTGTGCAACACGACTGAGAACAGTGCAGCAAAACCACTTGTCATTAAAACTACTTATACAAACCCCTATATGTATCGTCATCCTAAGGGCAGCTTCACACAGGTGTATGTGCAATTACACCCACCTTTTTCGGCACTTTTTTGCATGCGTATCAGCGTATTTTACTGTACTTTTTGAGCCTGCAAGGCATGGTTATTTGTGCATGGCAAACAAAGACGCTTCTATTAAAAATGCTAATTTGTCTAATTAGTTCCTGATTTTTTCAGTGGAAGTATTTGGTGTATTACACATCTCCTTGCATATTGAGTGCCTGTTTGCGCACCCCCCCCCCCCCCATTGACTTTTAAGGGGACCTCTGAGCAGAAAAGTAGGGCATGCTGCATTTTTTTTTGCATGTGCAAAATATGGACATGTGAATGAACCCAAAGAAATCAATGGATTCTATTCCCTGCGTATTGCGCGCATAAATTTTACATGTGCAAATACGTCCATATGACTCTAGTCTAAGGCTCCTTCAGATGGGCATAGACATTTTTGCACATACATCAGAGCAATGTATTTACGCTATCTACAAGGCTTTTTCTACACTTATCTGCACATTTTACTGTATATTTTGTGCACACAGGGCATGTTCGTTTGTGCGCAAAATACCAACACTCCCTGAGTTTAATCGTTATTTAGCCAAATGAGTTCTAGATGTGTTCTTCTTTTCACAGAATTTGAGCAGCATATTGACCATTTGCACACCTCCCCTATGGGAATTTTTGGTGTGCAAAAGTGCACAAAAATAGAGCAGGTCCTATTTCTTGCGTGCACAAAAAAGGAAATCAGAAAAAAGAACATTGAAATCAATGGGTTCCATTCTCCGCATAATGCTCACATAAATATTGCACGCGCAAATACACTTGTGTGAAGAATCCCTTAGGGTGGCTTCAGACGAGCGTGTATTTTGTGCGTGCATACGCCCGCACAAAAAAACGCATCTATTGGCCCCAATGCATTCCCTATGGTGTGTGCACATGTCCGTGCTTTACAGGCATGTGCCTGCAAAGATAGGACATGCGTGCACCATTGCGAATGCATGGATTGTTTAAGTGTAAAAATATATATATATACTTACCTGTCCTCCGCTGCCATGACCCCCACGGGGATGAAGAACACATCTGCCGCATGCGGCAGATGTTTCCTTCATCCCCGCTAGTAAAAAGAATTCCCTGCTGCTACATCTGTCACATCTGTGATGCAGCAGAGGAATTCTTCAATTCTCTAATGCAGCTGTCACACATGACAGCTGCGGTAGAGGATTCTGCTACCAGCACCTCGTCAATTGATTTCAGGGAAGGGCTTTAAATATAAGCCCTTCCCTGAAAATCCAGTAAAAGTGGTTTAAAAAACAAAAAAAATACATAGTTACCTCCCTTTAGCTGCCGGGGCTCAGCCATGTCTTCTCCTTGCTGTCCCCGACTCTCTAGTGCTGATCTATCAGCAGGCGGGGATTTAAAATCGCCCGTCATTCCTTCGGCGAGAGCTGCCTGTGATT
Source organism: Eleutherodactylus coqui (assembly GCF_035609145.1). Classification (NCBI taxonomy): domain Eukaryota; kingdom Metazoa; phylum Chordata; class Amphibia; order Anura; family Eleutherodactylidae; genus Eleutherodactylus; species Eleutherodactylus coqui. The sequence goes on along the minus strand of NC_089843.1, from coordinate 183,753,767 downwards.
GGCTGAGCACGTCAGCCAATCACAAACAGCGCTTTCAGCAGGCGGGGATTTTGAATCCCTGCCTGCTGATAGATCAGCACTAGAGAGCCGGGAACAGCGAGGAGAAGACACAGCTGATCCCCCGCAGCTGAAGGGAGGTAAGTATGTATTTTTTTTTTTTTAAACCACTTTTACTAGATTTTCAGGGAAGGGCTTTTATTTAAAGCCCTTCTCTGAAAAAGAATGCAGGGGTGCCAGCAGACCATTGTTTTCATTGCTCCATTGAAATCAATGCACGGCCCTTCAGTCACGCGTGTTTTTGCATGTTCATGGGTGCGCACTTATGTCCGCACCTATGTATGCACAAAAACACGCTCGTGTGAAGCCACCCTCAGGTTGTATTCAGACATCCGTATGTCAGATGTGTTGGAGGGAAATTTAGCCGCAACTCACATTGGACTGCACACAGACAATTGTCCTGATGCTGTCCAATATTTACGCACCCCACACATTCCATGGGAACTTTGGCTGTAATTCCAAGCCACTGCAGTGGGAAGCGAACGGTCTGCTTCTTACAGGAATCATCTCAGTGCATGATCACACTAGCCCAGCGAATAGCTGATTGCTGGGGCTTCTGGGTAGCAGATCCCCGATGATCTACTATTGGTGGCCTATCCTAACAAAATAGAATGTGTTCTCTGAAATGGATTAGAGTGTTTTGGTCCACTCTGCTTTCCACACCTATGGTGACGTCATCGGATTACAGGAAAACTTTCATTTTAAGACAGGTGTAGTTACTGGCCAGAGCTGCATGCTACAAAGATACCCATGGACATCATCTGAATCTTGATTAGAAGATTAAACTATTCACATCTTTTACAGAAAAAACAACAAAAAAATGCTATGGCTATGACGTTTGCTCTACTGAGGACTAGTGCGGACAGCCATCTATGTGATAATGGCGCAAGGCCGTGATATCAGTTTGTCCTCTACCTCAGTTTTGTGGTGTCTTACCCCCTAATGTAACTACCTGGGGTTATATATCTATTAGGGAATTCTGAGTTGATAGAGGTTGGCCTTGTTCAGGACATCCCTCTTTTAGCCCAAGTGGAGATCAGCTATAAAGAGATTCTCTTGGTGGGCAGATCCTGTAATTCAATTCTTTACATGGTCCACTCATTGAATTCAATAGACACTATGTAATACTTTATATCTACTGTGCTTACGCTGCAAACTAGCTTGTTTGGGACAGCCCTTTATTAGCCCAAGCAGAGATCGTCAATGAAGAGTGTATTTTATCATGGAGGGTGTAGTGGTTCCATGCGTACATGGACAACTCCTTGAATTCAATAAACAGGTGAATATAATCCTACCTTGCTACACACCAGTTTGGCTTTGCTAAGGCGGCACCTGGGGAACCGCAGTTTTCTAGACCCCTGCAAGCGATCTGCAGACTTTGCTCGAGGTTCCCAGGCTGTTGCTCATACAGTTAGTCATGGTGGTGTGGCTGCTGATGCTATGCAGGGCTAAGACAAGGTATCAGATAGTGACAACAAGACAGGTTTGACACGCGATGGTGAGGGCTGGTGGCACATATACAAAAACTAAGTCCAAGAAGATAGTCAGTACAAAAAGAAAGTGATAGGTTAGTCCAAAAAACAGAGTCAAGGTCAGGGAGAACAGAAGTCAGAATAGCTGGGAGTCAGAACAGGAGTCAAAAGCTGGAAGGCACAAACTGGGGCTTTATCACAATGGCTCATGTAGACCAACTGCTTTGGCATCCTCTATGGGTGGTAAGATGCCTAAAATAGCCAGACATGGAGCGAAATTAGTTGGAGACATAATCATGGAGCGTGTGTTGGCCCTTCAAGAAAAGGGACAAGCACACACACTAGCCTTACAAGCTGAACTAGGGAGTGGGCAGTGGAAGTGTGGAATGTACAGAACCTGGCATTTAAGGTGAGAGGAATGTCAATGCCCGGCTGTGGCTTCAGTGAGAGGGGAGTCTAGGCAGGACCGTGCAGAAACAGCAATGTGTAATGCTTTATTTCTTCTGTGGTGGTACTGTATGAAAATCAAATTCTTGCTTTCGGGTTCACCCACAGATTATTGCTGGTTGCTGGTGGTCCTAGCTGTGGGGCACCCTGTAATCAACTTACCATTGGGGAATCTTAACAAAAAAAGATATCCGAAGCAGCCAACTCCCCTTCAACTCAAAATTTACAAAATGCATTTTCTAAATTAACAACCCAAAATATGCACCCACAAATGCCCATTCCAACCTGTCCATCACATCACTCAGGCTCTAGCTCAGGGTTCAAGTGCCATTTAAACTGAGGAAATGTAGGCAGGGGGCCTTCCTTGTAAGATGTATTAAGGAAAGTGTATGAAAAATGTAAGTGTTGAGGAACTGATTGACACAGTGAGATGCTTTAGTGCATGTTGTAAATATAGACTGGGAAATGTATTCTAAAAGAGACACCTGCAAGAGCTCCTGTTCATTGTGTCTGTGTTTTTACTTTTTTTTCTTGTATTTCTAAAGAAGAACTAAGGAACACAAAGGCTTCCCTATTTCACTCTTCCTACATTGTAATTTGTTTTAGTTCATTGTATTCTGATACATATCCTATTACCTGCCCGGGAGTGTTTGTTGCTGTCACTTTCTTTCTCCTTTAATGGCTTGTTTACATGGAATATTGTCATGTTTATCTTGACGGAAGTCTTTTTTGCTGTTATAACCCCTAATATAGATAAAGTGTTATTTGTATATAGTATGAGGAGGTGCTGATAAGTCTTTGGCTTTGTGTTCTTTTTTTGTTTCTATGGTAACGAATGTTACATCACATGAAAGCCTTATGTGTCTAATATATGTTTTCAAAATGTTGTGTTTGTAGCTTATGGCAACAGGGATCTAGGCACGCTGGAAAACAAAATGGCGGAGTCTAAGGCGATATTCACAGCAAATAAGAGCAGAGGAGTGATAAAATTCTTGTTTCTGCATGGAAAGTCAGTGAAGGATATTCATGGTGATATGTCGCAGACATTGGGAGATCAATGCCCTTCATATTCTACAGTTAAGAACTGGGTTGCCAAATTTAGAACGGGCCACTTCAGCACCAATGACGAGGAACGTCCTGGACGACCGAGAGAAGTTGTTGTTCCGGAGATCGTTGATGCTGTGCACAACCTCATACTGGAGAATCGGCGAATTTCAGCTAAAGGAATAGCAGATATCATTGGGATTTCTCGTGAACGTGTTTGCGTCATTATCCATAAATATCTGAACATGAAGAAGCTTTCTGCAAAGTGGGTCCCCAAATGTTTGACAACAGCATGTGAGTGAGAACTTCCCTGGTCTATTTGTCAGCGTTTCCGGACTGATAAGAACTTCCTGGATTGACTGGTCACTATGGATGAGACCTGAATTTATTTGTATGACCCTGAAACCAATGAGCAGTCAAAAGAGTGGAGGCACAGTAGTTCTCCTCGCCCAAAGAAGTTCAAGGTGCAAAAATCAGCCACTAAGGTGATGGCATCTTTGTTCTGGCATAAGGAGGGCGTGCTGCTAGTGGACTACCTTCAAAATGGTTCCACCATCAATGCAAGGTTTTACATTGTACTTTTGGACCAATTGAAGGCAGCTCTGAAGGCCAAAGGGCGCGGCAAGCTGCCCAAAGGAATCTTGTTCCTGCAAGACAACGCCTCCCCTCACACTGCAAAAGCGACCACGGCAAAACTGGTGAAGCTAGGCTTCCAGCTGGTTAACCACCCACCTTATTATGTTTGAGGCACCGAAATCCTTCTTTTTGCAAGGCTTACAGAACTTCGAATACCGATGTAAGACGTCTGACATCAGTGGAGAGTATGTGGAATAAATGTAAAGTTTCATCTTCCTATGTCGTTTCTTTCTGGGTAAAGCCAAAGACTTATCAGCAGCCCCTCGTATGATGTACACAGATATGCTTGGAAGGAAAGTCAGCTACAGTCTTTTGCAGGCCCTTGGTCGACAGAGGGCCTCATTGCAGTGCACCACAACATATGCAGCAGTAAATCTGCAACAGAGCATACAGTGACTATATAACGGTAGATACCAGTTCTATATCATTGCTTTACATACCAAATACGGGATCTCTGACTAGAGTTGCCCTCTTTTCTTCTCTGTCTGGGCCAGACTGTCATCACAACTTCTCCTGGCCACAACTTGATTTTGCGTAATTTGACACACAGACATCTGTGGCTCCTCACTTTTCCAGCTGTAATGGGCACCGCTGACCTTCGCATTGTGCAATCATGTGACAAACACATGATCACTGGGGACATTCTCACTAATGCTGAGGCCAGGAATTGACTACATTGATCATGTGTTTGTTACATGATTGCATAATCCGGAAGTCATCAGGAGCAGCGACAAGGGAGGTGAGAATGGCCTTTGCTTTTTAATTAAACACACTTTCATATAAAATCATGGGAGTCCAACTACTGTGCCTCACCAAGCAACCCTGACCCCTTCTGTGGCCAGTAGGCCCTGCACCTGCCTGGGTATGCTGGGTGCTGACAACAGGTCTGATAGGTTGAAGAACATGTGGGGGCCCATTTTTTAATAATGCTAATGGAACAAGATTTAGCACTGTGTAAAAACTAATTGTAGTAATATCTGAAACATATTTCTGTAAAATGTTGTCAAAGCGATATTAGATGTTTTTAATGCTAGAGGCTGTCAAAAAAATGGCGAAAACTACTTAATAACTCTTTCTCATTGAAATGAATATGTACCTCGTCTGCAATAGCAAGTGGGGTTACTGCAGTCGGAATGGAGCTGTCTACTCCCTGCAGATATCAACTCAGTGCACAAGCACACAGCTAGGTGAACAGTTATTCAGCAGGAGTCTTGGGAAATGAACTTGCGTCAATCTATAATTTATGATCTACCTTGAGGATAAGCCATCAGTAGCTTATAACTAGACAACCCCAATTAATGCTGTTGAGATGATCAGCTTAAAGTGAGCTCAGACACAGTAGACTTCTTCCATCTGTAAGGGCTTGTACTCATTAGCGGTTTTTTTTTTGCGCAATGCGAAATCGAGTGCCTCGCAGCGCAGAGAAAACGCTGCAATATCGCTCATTGTTTTCAATGGGGCAGGTGGCAGCAGCGCCAGCCCCATTGAAAACATAGGAAATACATCGTGGACTTCTGCCACAGCTGTGACAGCTATGGCAGAGGATTCCTTCATCTCTGCAGGGACCACGTGGATGAAGGAATCCTCTGCCACAGCTGTCAAAGCTGTGCAAGAAGTCCGTGATGCTATCCCATTTCTTTCAATGGGGTCGGCACTGCTGTGGTCTCATTGAAAGCAGTGGGTTTGCAGCGATTATTTTCAGGGAAGGGCTTGAAATATAAGCCCTTCCCTAAAAAATCATGGCTAGCTGTGAAAAAGAGTATATATATATATATATATATATATATATATATATACTCACCAAGAAGAGCTGTCCAACTCTCCAGCATGGCAGTTGTCTTCTGTGTTTTGGAGGCCGGGGATTGAAGAATCTCTGCCTCCAAAAACCACTGGTGTCATTGGCTGAGCGCTCAGGCACTAATTGACAGCCGAGCACTGCCTGTGATTGGTCACAGCACACAGCTAATCACAGGCAGCCATTCAGCCATTCAAGTTAGCAGTGTCACCATTCCGCATGTTCAAGTGAAAATCGGTCCACCTAAAAGGGAAATTAGACTAAATAGTCTTGGGTTTCTTTCACATGAGGGTTATTTCAAGTTAGCCGCGCAATAAAATCGCAACCATCAGAACCAATGGTTTACTATGGGTTCATTCAGACAAACAATCTTTTAGCGCAACAAAAAATTGCAATGAAAAATATAGCTTTCAGCGACTTAAATTCCATGCTGCCGAAAAATATAGGCCTTGCCCTATCTTTGGACTGCACAATGCAGGAGGCTACGTAGACTCCTATGGGAGTCTATAGGAGCCGCCAGAAAAAGTGAGGGAGTTTAGCAGCAGCTAGTGCTGTTAAACACTGGCAGGTGCCTCTAGTAAGGCCTTTAAAAGTCATTAATAGTAGTTCTGCTGGCTGAGGCATTTCAGGGCTGCGGCGCATTTTCTCTGCAGCCAGCTATGTGAATGGACAGAAAAATTGTGAATAATAGCCGTGACTTGGTCGCAGCTGTTCTTCGTTTGTATGAGTTTCAGTTCAGGTGGCCGCAATTTAATTGGCTAACTTAGCCGTGAAATAACGATCATGTGAAAGAGGCCGTAAAATGTGCCAAATTTATCACAGTAGGTCTGCTTCCTTTTTTTTAAGAATGTCTGGTCTGAGTTTAGACCATCTTTTAGTTTGTTTCATTTGCACTGAAAATTGTTTGAAAATGTTGGTTCAATTTGGCATAATTTTTTACACAATTTAGGTCATTATTTTTTTTTTTTAAAGAGGAACGCTCCTTTTCTAGACACATTGACAAAAAAAAAAGTGGAATAGCAAATAGTGAATGTGGTGCAAAGCATGTTTGACAGTCTTTTGGCGCTGTTAATTTCTGGCGCAAATTTTAATAGTAAATCTGCCCCATGGTGTTCTAAGGACCTGCGTTTTTCGCTGCCTTCTTTCTGGCCTCTTTTGCCAAGTTTTTTCTGTAAAAAAAATATGCCACAACTGGATATAAGTTGTTTGTTAAGTTATGAAACGCACAACACACATTTTTTTCTGTGCCGTTTTACCTTACTTCTCTTTTTTTGGGCTCAGGGCATTTTTTTTTCAAGCCTGGCTTGTTCTAGGATTTCTCTCGATACTGCTGACCCGTGTTTTCTCTCACCCAGCACTCTACTGATTTGTGTCGCCAAGCAGCTTAAATTTCCAGTGATAACAATGTATCAAAAGCAGAAAATGTTGCTTTCCTTTCGGCACCTGTTTAGCAGGCAGTGTGCAGGAGTGAGGTGGCAGCTCACCAATTTTTCCTTTTTAACGGAGACGTGACATGTTTGCTAATTCAACACTGGATTCATTACCTTATCTGTTCCCTATTAGCACTATTTGCTTAGTTGATATTTTGCAAAATTAATTTTCAAACATTGATCTTCTACTTTCAGCAAAGGTGAAGTCCAGCGGGTGAGATTACCTTCGGCGTGAAATGTTTTTACTTGCTACGGGAATTACTGTTTGTTTTTATTCCATTTCCACCCTTTGTTCTGGAGCTTTGTGCCATGCAGCCATCTAGGACTTTTCTGAGGCTTCATCAATGAACCGGATACATATAAGCATGGAGTGAAGTTACCGCAATGCGATGTAACACTCTCATATGCACAATTGACATCTGCCTCTAATTCCAGGTTTACGCCTGTAGTTTTTTTTCCCCTGAGAAATGTCCCTTATTGACCAAAGACACAAATATATCTAAATATGGGACTATTTACTAGATTATTAACATAACTGGCCGTAGTTGGCTACGCTGCTCTGGCCTCTAAGAGTGATGGAAGCTAGCAATGCCATATCAAACACAAGACATTTGTCATCTCTGCTTGACTGATTAACATCTAAAGTTCCATCCATGATCCTGTCTGAATACGGTTTTCGACAGATTCACACGGGCGTATACACGCAAAAGATGCACACGCTAAACACAGAGAAGTCTATGGCTGGTTCAAAAATCTGCAAGGGGAAAGGTGTGATACTACACAAAACACAGGAAAAAGAAGACTGCTGGACCTTATTAGGCTCATATGGCCATTCAATTCTACGGAAAACGTGTGTCATGCACAAGTGTGAACAGACCCCGCACAAGCAAAAATGACAGTAATATGTGCAGATACACACGCACCATGCTGATTATGGTCCTCTTCAGACCTCCTTCAAACATAAATAATCGTTCGGTCTAAACGCGAGCCAACAATCGAATGATGAATGATAATTATTCACTTTCCGGTTGTCATTCATTTTCTGCAGGCATAAAAACCATTGTTGGCTCGTTAACTTATCATTTGGTTTAAACAGCAATCGTTTGATTCCTCTCTGTCACTTAAACAGCGAATGTGAAACATTAAACGATTCTTATTTGAACGAGCTGACGATGTATCTGCCTGTAGAAACCGGCTGAACGAGAGCCAACGAGCTGGCAGTGACGTCACTCACTGATTCCAACGAGAATCGGATCATCTAAAAGCAGCCTCAGCCATGCAATATCTGATTTTTTTTAGGGTGAATGCCCATGTGCAGATCTCTATCGCGTTTCCTGTGGTGGAAATCCGTGTGTGAATTCTGCAGCTATTAGATTCTATTGAACCTAATAGCTTTCTGCCTTGCAATGCTCGCATGCGGAATTCTACCGCAGATTTCTGCAGCTAATAATAAATGGCGGCAAATATGATTTACGCCGTGGGAGGTCTCCAATAATATAGCATTAATGGAGACAGCGGAAATCCGCGATCATACGCAGGCACTTCTTTGTTTAATATCGTGGTACTCCCACGACGTAAATCTGCAGGCATATCTGGTGACGCTCGTGGGCATAAGCCCTTAGTAAGAGCCAAAAAATAAAGTACTATTCGCTGATACGCATGCAAATCTACCTCATTAATGGCTCAAATATGTTGTGCTGAAGAGTGAGCAATTGTGCATATGGTTGTCTGAAGTTTCCCTTAGGGCTATTTCAGACGACCGTATATCGGCTCGGTTTTCACGCCGAGCCGATATACAGTGTCCTTGTCTGCAGGGGAAGGGGGGGATGGAAGAGCCAGGAGCAGAAACTGAGCTCCCATCCCTTTCCCGCCCCTTGCCACTATTTGCAATGGGGGCAAATAGTGGAGAGGGGCGGGAGCTCAGTTCCTGCTCCTGGCTCTTCCATCCTCCTCCCCCTGCAGACAAGGACACCATATATCGGCTCGGTGTGAAAACCGAGTCGATATACGGCCGTCTGAAATAGACCTCAGGCTGGGTTTCTTTCACTGGTCACTCATTTTTTGAGACAGTGATGTTTTCTTGGAATTGCAACAAGATGCAAGCTAGGCTTTTTTTTGCAAAGGACTGGACTTCTCAAAAGGAAAAAAAAATGCAGAAAATGTTTAAGTTAATAAAATGCCATCCAACCAATGCCTACCAGTTAAATAATCGCAGGCTTCTATTACATGCATTTCGGGACAAAAAATGTTTGTGAAAGATGCATGAGGGTGGGCTCACACACAACGCCACTGCAGATTTTGATGCAGCCTTTTAAACCAACTCCAGAAGTGGATCCAGCAAGTAGGAGGCTGGCCATACACACGACATATCTATTGGCCAAACACGTCTCCACCTGACGGCTCCGTACACATGGCTAAGCATGCTGAATGCAGGGAGGCAAGAAAACCACTGCCAGACACAACTTATCTCCTTGAAGCAGGTGACAGCGATTTTGCCATGAGAAAATCGTGTCTTTATTCTGCAATTTTTCAGTGATATCTCTGCTTTTTTGTGAGAATAATTTTACATCGCAGTGCCGGCGATCGTGATAAAATTACACAATTTTTTATTGCGGAAGTCAATAGGATATGTTTAAAGTTAAAAATGTTAATGTTAAAAATGCATTGCACGAAAATTACAAGTTCGTGTGATGCGATAAACAAAGAGGATCCATAGGGAGACATGGGCTACAAAAGAAAAATCGCAAATCGCGGCATGCCATGATTTTTTTTTTTAACGCAAGATAGCATCAGAAAAAAACATGGCTAATGTGAAGGAACCCATTGGCAAGCATGGGCTTTGCATACATACATTTTCTCGCGCCATATCGCATGATTTTGTCACCCGTGTGAAAGCGGCCTGAAAGCAAAAGATTAAAGGGGTTTTACAGGCATTGCTGGCTGTTAGTGCTAGACTACACTGAGATCAGAGTGGAAGCCACTGCTCCGACCCCTGTGTGTTGGCTGGCGCTCATAATTGCAGGCACAGCTCTTATTGTTATCAATGGGAGCTATGCTTGTAATTGAAGACTGGGGTCCAATTGATTTGAATCAGAGCTGCCCTGCAATTACATGCACCGGCCACTACACAGGGGTTGGAGCAGTGCTTCCACTCTGACACCTGTGTATCCGGCACTGCCTGGAAAACCACTTTAAGTATTGATATCCGACTTTTTCCCTGTGAAAGTTACTATCACATGGTCACCCACTGAGATCAGGACTGCGTGGTATCTGTGTGCCTTAACAGGGTATAAGGATTTGTGTAGATCAGAGGAGATAACTTTTTTAAAGCAAAGGGGAAAAAAAATGGTAAAGAAGACACTAAACCTTAAGTTTTTCTTATCTACAATTGACTTCAATCTTTGACGATTTCCTTCATTTTCAGCGTCACCGGTATCGCTGTGGGCAGAGGGGTCTGAGAAATGTATGTGCGGCTGTAAGAGCATGACCCTCAGTGTTACAGTAGTTACATTACGGCATGTTCCCGTATCCCCATTGTCCCCACAGCAGGGTTGCTGAGCAACTTTTAACATTCATAGAGAATGTAAGATGCGAGGTCCGAGTGCTGCAATGAAAATAAGGGATGTTCTCTAGCTTTCTGTGCAGTAACATTCTTCTATGGCTGCAGACCGTACCCCAGAGACCGGGGATGGTACAGAACTGCAAATCTGAGCCAGGGACAGCAACATGTCACTCGGGAGCTCTACTGACTGCTGTACATGGCTTATAGCGCTGCGGAATAAGTTGGCCCTATACAAATAAAGATTATTATTATTATTATTATTATTATGGGGAATGTCTGATGACAAGCACACAAATCTCACACGAATACAAAACTCATTCTTTTAAAGTTGTGACATGTCGTATTTTTAGGTGTTCGCTTTGTTTTGAATGCAGCCAGAAAAAACATTGCACGCTGTGCGAGGTGCACCCGAGTGCGATACCAGGTTTCCCATTGGAAACAATGGGAAACACTTGCTCATCCTTGCTCATTGCTACTTCCCGTTCATTCGAGCATCTAGCGCTGGCTGTGTTTGAAGCATCCACTGCTGGCTGTGATTGGCTGAGCGGGCTGTCACTCAGTGACGCTCAGCCAATCAGAGCAATCTCTTGCTGGAGGCAGGGATTCTAACCTCTGTCACTAGCAAAAGATCCTCTGCCGGCTTGACAAGTGTCCAGCAACCTGCACAGAGGCCCGGAGAGTTCTTGAGTCGACAGCACCTGCCAGGTGAGTATGGATTTCTTCTTTCCCGTAGGCAGTGTAGATAGGGCATTTAGCACTGCCCAAAACGTGGTACCAAGTTGCTGAAACCGCTGCCCTTTCATTTTAATGGGCGATGCAGGGCCGAAAACGGCCAAAGATGGAACATGCATCGCTGTCAAGGCGCAGCGTTGGAAACGCTGCGTTTTGACGCTTGTGTGAGCGGCCCCATGGAAAGGAATGGGATCGTTGTACAGCGTTTAGCTCTGCACTGAAAAAGCAGCGCTAAACGCTGTACACAAATGTCTGTGTGAGGGAGGCCTTATTCTTGTTTGTGTCAGTTTTTGAATTATCCTAATGAGAATCCCTGCAATTTATATTTATTACAGGTGTTGTGCATTCTGTTCATAGTAACACAATATGTAAGGCTGAAAAAGACATATGTCCATCCAGTTCAGCCTATCACTCCCCCATGTTGATCCAGAGAAATAGGCAAAAAAAACCGCAATGATGTAGCAACCATATTCCGCCAAAAAATAAATCCTTCCCGACTTCAATCTGGCAATCGGAATAATCCCTGAATTCTGAAGTAATGTAATATTGTTACACTCAAGAAAGACATCCAGGCCCCTCTTGTACTCTTCTGGTGAGTCCTCCATCACCACTTCCTCAGGCAGAGAGTTCCATGGTCTCACTGCTCTTACAGTAAAGAACCCCCTTCTGTGTTGGTGATGAAACCTTCTTTCCTCTAGACGTAGAGGATGCCCCCTTGTTACTGTCACAGTCCTGGATATAAGCAGATGATGGGAGAGATCTCTGTACTGACCCCTGATATATTCTACAAAGTTATTAGGTTGCCCCTTAGTTTTTTCTAAACTAAATAACCCCAATTTTGATAACCTCTCTGAGTATTGTAGTCCGCCCATTCCATTTATTGACTTAGTTGCCCACCTTTGTACTCGCTCAAGCTCTGATATGTCCTTCTTGAGTATCGCTGCCCAAAACTGTACACAATATTCCATGTGTGGTCTGACCAGTGACTTGTAAAGAGGAAGAACAATGTTCTCGTCATATTTTTAAAAATCTGCACTTTGCAAAATCTGCAAAAATTGTAAAAAAGCAACAGCCGTACGATCTCCTTCGCAAAGATTCTATTATTTACTATGACACCTTCCTTCTCAAATTCACACAGGCCCACTGTCATAGCTCCCGATATCCAATTTACCAGTTCTTCTGCCAAGCTTCCCGTAACTCTCTGCCCCATCGCAGGGTAATAAGCCTGCTCTGATTAGTGACCACAGACCCTCAACATATAGGTCTGGCACCTCACACCGTTAGTCCAAATTCTCTCCTTTTTCTTATAGGCTCCCCCTAGCCCTTCCTACCAGCATGATGGCACAGCATACAGGCATCACCACACTCTATCTAGCCAACACTACACTCAGTTCCAAACCTACTCAGTCACCCAGAAGACTCTCATTCCTTTGTGCAGTCACAACATCACAGTCAGATGGTATTACTGTTGTGAATCGCGACCCGTCATCCAGCCGACCTGCAAAACAGATAAACGCATACCGTATACAGTGTAACAGAACAAATACAGTATTTATGAATGGACACAGCAGCAAAAGATATAATGACCATTTAAATAACCAGTCAACTGAGGCCAATAGGCGGGTTGTTATTACTATGGGGGTCACTTATTACTACTGGGACCAATATATGGGACACTATTACTACTGGACACCATTATGGGGGGCACCATTATTACTGGGGTCACTATGGGGATCACTTACTACTGAGGCCAATATGGGGAACCTTATTGCTACTGGGGTCACTATTATTACTAGGGTCACTATGGGGGTCACTGTGACTATACAGTTTTATAATTATAATTGTCCCTTTGAAGGCAACAATAAGGGCGGCTTCACACAGGAAAATGCATAATTGTGACTGAGGCTTTTTTTTAACAATGTATCGGTGTACTACAATGCCAGCAGGGCATGTTTTCTTGTGCATGGGACACAACCACACCCCAGTTTAAATGGCTATTGAGTTCCAGATGTGTTGGTTTTCCAGCTGAATTGTGCATCTCCTTGCATATCGCATGCACATTTGTGCACTTCCTATAGACTTCTATGGGGACCTTTGGTGCAAAAATTCACATAAAATTAGGGCTAGCTCCATTTTTTTGTGCGTGCAAAAAAAAAATGTGAACGACTGCATTGACATCAATGGGTTTTATTCTCTTTGTATTGTGCTGCAAATTTTGTGCACGGAAAAACGCATGCACATACGCTTGTGTGAAGGAGCCCTAAGCCTGGATTCATACAGGACGGAAATCCTGCGGAAATCTCGCGGAATGACCGCACCGAAAAACAGCAAGATTTCCAAGGGATAAGCGCAGATTCAAAACCCGCAGCCTTTAGCCTTAAGCCCATAGAGAGGAGAGAGGCCGCTGTGGAAATGAAAAAAGAATTGACATGCTGCGTCTTTGTTTTCCGTGCCGCATGTCCGTTTCCGGTTTTTTGCTGGCTAATCACAGGATTAGGAATTAAGATTAGACATTATGAATGGAAAGTCCGCGGCAATTCTGTTCTGTGTGAGCCCAGGCTAAGGCTGATGTGGCCCACAGTGTAAGTGAGTTTGATACTCCTACCCTAAGGGGAATAATTTGCGATCCATTTGCCGTCCTGATTGGAAAGTGTTAAAAACCTAAGAGCAGCAGGTTAGGATCACGCTGATGTCATAGTGAGTTTACTTCTACTTAGGACTATACAAACAGTATCTCGTGGCTTTTCCGCGGCTTTAACACTGACAACAGTTCTTTTACCTTAGTTTACATAGAGGTGGAATGTATGCAGACCTCAGAAGTTTAGCAGAGAATGTGGAAAATGTTGCGGAAAGGCTCTGAAAATGAATAAATATTTTAGAAAGAAGTACACAGGAGCGCTCGGCTATTACTTCCAGCCAGGCAGGCGCATTCCTGTCAAATGAAGTTGGATTACTGTAGAAACCGTCTTCCCGCCGATCCTGTATATGTTTAACTGAGATAGATAGTATCTGCAGAGCAAACAAGTAAGTGGAAATTTCTACTTTCTCCAAAAATGAATATCTGTTCACAAGGTCAATCGTTTCCTATACAGTAGTATGAAGAAATATTACAGCACGCAGCCTGCCACCCATAGGCTTCACAATGAATGTACCCGCTTCAAAAAGTGAGTCATGCATTTAATAGATAAAGAAAGGGAGCCAAAGAGTACAAGCCACAAAGAACAAAGTCACCTTTCTCCCAAGTTCTGCATCTCAAACAAGTAACTTTCAGCTTTGCAAAGTTTGGAAACCACAGAGTTGTTGAACTCTTCTGTACAGCCCTCTTCTTGATGTCATGAGTAATGACTAAATGAGAAGCCACACCGGGTAACATTTCTGTCTCCTCCTTAAAAACAGCGCTGATTTCAGCTGTCCGTTGCTTAGAATATTGTTGCCCGTTATTGAGTCAGAGCCTAGGCTGACAGGAGGATCCTCCAGTACTCTGGCGGTCCACTCCAACACTGGCCCTAATGATTGGCAAATCGGCAATGACGAGCAGCTACCCAGTCCACTCTCCTGAAGTTCATTGCAGACTTTAGTGCGGTATTCCCCCTTGGTATGCTGATGTTCATGAACTGTGTGCAAGTTTGCATGAATTAGGGTATTTTCACATCAGTGTTGGAACCTCTGGTTGGAGGTTCCGCCACAAACTAGGAACAAAATACCCGAAGAAAAAGTAGTGTAGTTGAGCAGAAACCGAATGGACTCCTTTACAGTCAATGGGTGCTGTTCGGTTCTGTCCTGAGATGAAACCATTTGGCCATTCGGGGAGCAGGAAAGCAGAACCCTGGACACTAGTGTGAAGCAACCCTAAAAATGTCATGTTTATGTTTTTTAAGGATATGTACAGTATTTGTAACTTCTAACAAAACAACACCTGATGTTCTCCAAGTTTAGGCTGCTTTTGCATATGCGTTAACCGGTTCCATTCTCCTGTTTTCTTATGGGAGGAGGAAAGGGTAATCCTCTGGCCCATCAGATCTGTCTTATCACATAACCAAACGTACCTCATTGACTTTAATGGGGTCATTTTGTTCTCCGTTCAGCTTTTTCGCATTTTACCAGATGAAAAACTCCTTCATGCATTCTGTGGCGGATCTGCAACGGAACCTCCGTCTGAAGAATTCAATAAAAATCAATAAGAAATAAGTTAAATAAAATATTTTTCTACTGATCTGAAGATAGAATGCAGCGTTCGGAAAGCTCGACGCAAGTTAGTACAGCACCTACTCATCTGTAATAGTCACTGGTCCCATTTTCAAAATTATCTTCCAAGTAGAAATAAGGACCCTTTTACACAGGACGACTGTTGAGTGCAGGAGCAAAAGCACCAAACAGTCGTTCCAGCGATAATTGCTCTTGTGCTTTCATACAGTAGTGAGGATGGCTCAGTGAATGCACAGTAAACAGGCAGTCTTTCATAGATGAATGACTTCCTGTTTACACATCGTCCTTTGATTTTTATGCCTGCATGATCCAAATGACAAACAGTATCATTCGTCATGCAGACCGTGCAGGCGTTTACACTCATCGATTGTTCAGATTCCATCAATCCAGCGAGAATCTGCTCAGTGTGAGGGCTCCTTCACATGAGTGTATGTACAAAAGCACACGCTTCAGTGCAATATATTTGTGCTCTAAACAAGGTTGATTTGTGCGCATATTGGCACATTGTTATGTACATTTTGCACACCGGGCACGTTCACTTGCTCGCTGCAGACAAACACATCCTGATTGAAGTGGTTATTTAGCCTAGTGCAGTCCAGATGTGCTCTTTTACCAGTGGAATTGCGCAGAGTATTGCGCATTTGTGCGCACATTGGTCTAAAACAATGTATTGTAGATATAACCCACAGAAATTCAATGACAACTTGGGGTTATGATGTCTTAGGTTAAGTCAGGCTGAGCTTTATTAGATATGTATATCCAGTTATAACAACTGACATACTCATAAATATCAGTTAGGGAGGTAATTCTCCACAATGTAAAAGGTTGATAGAACAAAGCTATTAGAGGAAGCTTTGGTTGAAGTTGTTACAGATCAGAAGTTTAACTGCTTGGCTGAGTCAACTATTAATATTAAATGCTCTCAAGTTGATTTTCACTCTCAGTGATCAGAATGTCCTGTAGATTCTTTGGGTCTTTATGTATCTTAGGGCTCTTTCACACGAGCGTATATTGGCCCCACTCCACATCTTCCCTTTGCTGGCTGCGGACAAGGTGTTGGTGCTTAGCTCTGCCCCCGTCCCGCCCACTTCCATTGCAAACAGCTGGAGGGAAGGAAAGAGGAGGTGAGCCGGGGAGGGAAAGGGAGGCAACGGCATTGCGGCCTCGGCGTATACGCACTGGGGCCTGTGCCATCTGAACAGGCACGTTAGATTTGTGAGCCTGTTCATGCGTTTTTATGGCGCCGGCGGGCGCACGTAAAAACGTCTATGGCCTTGTGAAAGAGGTCTCAATGAAAAGTTTAGGATTTTTCCAATCGTGTCAATTCATATGATTGTTGCCTATTTAAACAAAATGCCCTTCAACCACCATGGAAGTCAGAAATACACCCCAATGCCCTATGAAGAACTGGAAACTGAATTTTTTTTTATGGTCAGCAGCAGCTTCATTTGTGGTGTCATATAACAATTCACAGATAGCTGTTTCATCAGTGTGCAGAAGGTTAAGATCAGAGAGGAAAAGACACTGCAAACTGCAGAAACCTTTGTTCATGTATTCACTATTAGAAATGGTAAGATGGAACAATAACTCTGCAGTGCCACCTATTGGAAGGCAGCATTCCTGCAAGTCAATGTCAGACTTTTTAAATAAGCCTTATAACAATGACTGGGAATTGTGAGCCAAGGCAGATTTGTCAGTAAGGCTTCTTTCATACTGCACTGCTCACTCCAGCACTCATTCTATCCATGCTATTTATCTCCTATGTAGAAAACTGCATAGGGCCAGAAAACAGGATGTAACCATATGGGTTTTGTCCCTGTCAGTCTTTTTAACTGAATAGAAAAGCACCAAGGATAGAAACTATGTGAAACGGAGACCAAAGAAATCTCAGTCTCTCAAACTGACCCCTATAATTCTCTCCCAATTCCGTCCTATTCTCTTTCCCTTTTTTGCACAAGAGACGGACAGCAGAGACAGAACCATTTCTGAATTGAACAGTGCAATGTGAAAGAAGCCTAACAAGGCTTTATTTAATGGGCAAAGCACCTGTGAAACTCACACTTCCAATCTTATTTTCTGAAATTAAACACTCTTGGTCAATTAGTTATTGGAGAAATGATTACCACAGAGGTTCATTTACTTGTGGGAGTTTCTATGTTTCTTTTACCTCAAACACGCAGACCTGGCGATATTATTTAGACAGAGTCATTAGTCTGCAGCAGTGACCTGCTTGATATCTGATATAGCTACTAGCTGGCGATGAAGGGATTCCTCTCCCGCTGCTGTCACAGCAGAGGATTGCGAAGTTCACCCATTGCTTTCAATGGGGCCGATGCTGCTGAAAACAATGGCGATATGGCAAAAAGATGGAACAAGTTGCAATTTTTTTCTGCACAACATTGCATGAGTGAAAGCATCGTAAAAGGGGATGAAACCATTGAAAAGTATTGGTTTCATAATTATGCGTTTTCACTCACTCTCGTATCAGGCGCAAATTGTGCAATTTTATCATCTGTGTGAAGGCACCCTAAGTGCCCCTAGATCTGCTAGGCAGGTGTTTGTATTTTAATTACTATGCCTATTAGTATTTTAATTTAGTTCAATAAAACTTAGATGTTAATGTGGGTATTCAACCAGGGTGCTTCTTGCCCTTTGGGCAATTTTGGTGCTAATTAGTGTTAATAACCCCGATGTACACTTTTTGTATACTAGATGGATTTTCCACCAGAGACATTGACTGCGCACCATTAGGTTTACAGTTTGGGACCCCAAATATTCAAAGAATGGGCCTACTATATGTTGCTGTTCTTACATAGTGCCTGTCTGGGGGTGGCACTGTTTCAGGAAAAACCCCTACAAGGCCACTGTTTTTGGTCTTATTGACCTACAAGAATCGTTAGTGCTGGCAAACTGAGTAACAAAATTTAACAATGCAATATATAATACCTTTTATGTAAGGGTATTGAGAGTAATAATAAGGGTGGAACTAATGTGAAACAATTGGGTTACTTTTCTGGGGTTAGAAAGGATCTTCTTCATTGGATTCTTTGGCCTTCCTCTGGATTCACTTGGCTGAGAAAAGTTGGACTTGGTGGACATTAATCTTTCCTCCACCTTCGTAACTTTATAACAAGTGAGCATTGTAATGCTGTTATCCAATGACGTAAAATAAGATAAGTAATCGCATGGTTAATTGATTCCGATAGAACTAATATGCTGGGTATTCTATGCAGCCTGGCTCTTATGCACAGTGTCTTATTGATATGATCACATTTCACGTCTGAGTCATGGGTAAATAAAGAAATGTAGAAAAGTACTAGGAAACTGAACAAAGTAACATGTATGGTGACATCAAGCTGCCTAATGATCAGGTTAAACGTTGTGGGATTACTAAGAGGTGGTTTCACAGAAGTCACTGTACTGTATTTGGTCTAACAGTGTACTTACTTGTGAACAGTTCAGAGCTAGTAAAAAATATAGCATTAAAATGAGAATAGTTAGCTGAGACAATGGCTTTCAGAACCGTTCATTATGTATTTGCAATCAGACTATTTACTAGTATTTTACTGGTACTGATTCATTAGTACTGTTGTAACATTTAGGCTATACCACAACAGGTGTTGCTATCGTAGATCATGGGCCAAGTCAGTGATAGCTAGACGTCATCAGGGCAGTGCAGGAGATTTGCTTTCGATCACCCAGTAACTGGGTATATCTTTCTCTTCCTTCCTACTTGGAGAGCTTCGTCAGATCACCAACCTCTGGGTTCCTAACGTGGCAGAACCACCAGTGGCTTGAGCTGTGACAGAATTGTGTGTTCTCAAAAATGAAGCCTTTTTAAGTCTTCCTCTATGACTTCCTGCGCATCACCTCGACTCAGTCCAGGCCTGGATCTTGTACGGTTGCCAATTGTGCATAGCCAGTATCTGGCTGATGGTGGTTTAACTCACCTCTGACAGATGCTAAGTGACATGCTGTTGGCTCTTGCAGAAGGACACCAGGACGGCCATTGTTGCTTTGTATGTGGCAATTTTGTTACTTCCACTTATTGGCAGGTCCAACACAGAACCTATTTCCAATTGTGCCATGATGGATGTTTTGTCTGTTAGGGTGCTGACCATTGAAATCCACTGCAACGACTTGGACACTGCACTCCCCAGAGATCAGCACAATTTTCTCCTCTCCTTGCATTTTAATCTCACAGCCATATCTGTGTCTGGGACAAGGAGAAAATTGATAATTTTGGGAGGAATAAAGGTTCATCACATTTACTATCAGATACATATGTCACATGCACCCTTTCCCATTTGAAAATATCGACTTTGTTCCAAGATGGTTGCTTTCAAAATGGCCACCGTGTTGTACACCACCCCTAACAGATTTGCCCTCTACCCCTTAGCAACATGCTACACACAGGATGGCATTACCAACCACTGTTTGCATTTATTCAGGTGTCTCCATACCTTTCTACCACCCTAAAGTCAATGAGTGCTTAAAATACGGAGTGAATCCGCATGTTACATGCCTATTTGCTGCATATTATGTATTGCACTCATACAAAATATGCACATACTATGCAGCCAAAATACGTTTGTGTGAGTGAATCCTTTTGCAGGAAGCCCACTGAGTACCTAGGAGGAGCTGTTACAGTGCCTACCATATTAAATGCCTTACACACTGCTATCTGAACTTTCCATGCTGGACTTCAGAGCTGCATTCACCCCTATTTTCATTAGGCACAGAAAGTGGAAGAGATTGAGAGGAGTGGAGATCGCAAAACTCGACACACAGAATTCTTGCTAGTCATTGCCTCCTAACCATTTACCAGTACTCCCTGCAGGCAGGAACTTGTGTATATTCCGTGAATCTGGTTGACACTGGAGCTGTGCTTTGTGAGGTTCTGTAGCCTCCGGCTTTATTCACACGGGTGCTGCGATCTTGGCTGCCTGCATCGCGGCCAAAAATCGCATAAACGAGAGGCAGCCGTGACCAAGTCGTGGCTGCATCTCCCATTTTCTCGTCCATTTAGATGACCGAACGTATATAAGCCACAGCCTCGAATACTGGGGGCAGAGAGTTTAGCTCTGCTAAACTCCCTCCCTCTTTCCTTCCCCTTTTCGGCCCTGCCGGCTGCCAGCGAAGGGAGGGGGCAGGAGCTTAGCAGAGCTAGTGCACTAAACTCCCTCCCTCTCTCCGCCCCTTGTTGGCTGCCAGCAAGGGGAGGGGGTGTGAGGCGGTGGGAGTTTAGTAGAGCTAGTTGTGCTAAACTCCCTTGCCCTCTGCCTGTCGGCGGCTCCCATTGGCTAACCGCAGCTAAAAGATAGGAAAAGTCAAATCTTTTCTGTCCGCACGTAAAAGCGGCAGCCAAAATTGGCACCGTATGTGCTATTTGTTCCGAACGGCTGATTTTACGCACCACAAAATTGCCCATCTGAACCAATGCATTGGAATCCAATGCTTCAGATGGTCGCAATTTTCAGCAAGCGAACATAAAATGCTCGTGTAAATAAGGCCTCAGACTCATTTGTGGCAGCCAAGAACAGTAAGCTACATTAAAACTGACATTAACTTTTCCTACAACTCATGCTCATCTAACAGCCTATGTGTATCATCAGTCTAGTAATAATTCATTAAAAGCTTGTTTTTACCACTAAAAAATCAAGTGCCTACTAATATGGGTTTCTCTTTCAGCAGCTTTTCAAGCCCCTGCCTGTCGTTAGGCATTCTGCTTCTCTAGTACCACACAGACGTAGAGGGGTGGGCATTCAGATGCTGCCTTTGCAGCTGATAGCAGCATGGCTCCGTAAAGCAGTATGGGAAGTGTGGGAGAGTTCTTTCTGGTGAGTACAGTACCCCAAACCACAGCTCCATTTGTACGTGAATAGCAAACAGCAGGGCAGCAGAAAAATAGGAAAATCTGTATGAAAAACTGAATTGATAGAGCTTAAACTGGTGCAAACAGCAGCAAAGCAGCACCCAATGAGGACCTGGGCAGCTTTTGAAACTTTTTTGAAAATTCAGGTTTGCTATAAATTTTTATATTTTCATGCCTTGTATATTAAGAAAAAGGAAATTTACTTGAATTGATCTAATTATGCATTATTATTACTGTCTGCAATGTTTGATATCGGAGGTGGGAGGGGGGCGCTTTTGTCATGTTTGCACTCGTGCCAAATTCCCTAGAAGTGCCCAAGTTGTACTAAGTGTGTCTGCATGCAGAATTCTGCACTTTTTGGACATCCAACTGAAGTTTTACATTGCAGGTTTGGAGTCAGTTTGTTCTTGATCCCTCTATGCAGAGCTGCACTTATCTTCTACTTTACACTCACATTGAACCGAGGTCTTATGAAACTTTCAGCATTCATTTTTACTTATTGCGCCAGAGTAGATCTAGTTGAAAAGCAGCATGAAGCAAATGTGGAGTGCATGTCTAATGAGCATGACATTCCTCGGCCCTGCATGAGAACAAACATTAGTAAACTAAATAAAGTTAGGAAAGGTAGGTAAGTGCATTCCAGTGTTACTATTAATGTCATTTTGTTGGGTATTATATATTCATATTGGTCTTTCATATTACATCTGGATCAGTAAGACATATTGAGATTAAGGGCTCCTGCACACTTTTTTTTTCTTGCGCGTTTTTTTCACACAATTCTCAATGGGACTTTCTAATGTTAAAAACGCATTGCACAAAAATTGCAAAGTACCAACTTGCGATGCGTTCTTAACATTAGAAAGTCCCTTAGACAATTGCGTTAAAAAAACGCAGTGATATCGAAGCGTTAAAAAAACGCAAGTGGGTGTGAGCCCTAATTGTGAGCTTAAGATCTATTAAAGAAAAAAAAATATGGGAAAAGTAGTCGTGGACCCTCATGCACACCTGTAGCAGGGCTCCTTACCTCCAATGTGCAATACTGGTGTATTCTTATGGTTCAGACCGGCCTTTGAGCCCGTTCTGTTATTATCACCATAGAATAGCTCATAAAAGTTTGATTGATGGGGAATTCATCACTGAGATCCCCACCGATCCTGACAATGGGGATCCTGTGTCCCTCTCTGTGGGCTTACTGCACTCACCTGCAGTAAAATGATACGGAATAGAGTGGCAGTCGGGCATATGCAACACCACTGTACCCATTTTAATTGGACTGATGGATATAGCTGAGTTCCAATGTTTGGCTATCTTCATCAACCACTTTGAAGAGGAAAGGAGTGATACCACACATGCACAACCACTGCGCCATGCAATCTCCTCCTCATTGCAGCAAACCCATAGTGAGGCGTGGAAACATGTGACCCCGTTTTTGAGATTTGTGGGGGTCTCAGTGGTGAGAGCCCCACTGATCAGACTTTTATCCTAAGGATAGCTGCTAGAAGTCAATTTTGGTACAACCTCTTTAAGGTTGCTACGCTGCTGCAAATACATAAAGTGCTTGTGCCTATATGTTCAACCACTTTCAGAATCCTGGGCCCAGGGCAAACAGCTGATTGCCCTTTTCAGCACCCTTGGCAAGTGGATGTTTTACCGGGAAAGTTTTGGCCAACCACATAGGCACTGGATTGTAGTCTGGGGTTGTAGCCAGATAGGGTGAACAGTGTGGTCAGACAAGTGTAATATACAGACTGTGTCCCAGCCTTATGGCAATAGGAGTGCTGCTTCTGTGCATATACTTGTCCTAATATACAGCCCAATGATGTGCCAAGTTTCATTTGTTTAAACTGTGTTAAAGTTGAGTGTATATGTGTTTCTGTGATTCTGGTCAGCAGCCCCTGAACTGGGAATGTGATGCTGGAGGGACACACCCCTATGAGGTCAGCCTGCCTGTCTGCAGACCCAGTATGAGAAGGAAGCAGGATGTGACGACACAGAGAGCAGCAGCCATCTTTGCAGAGAAAGAACCAAGTGTCTGTGCTGCATGGAGAGTGTGTGGAGATCTTAGAGGACTTTCCTGTGCAGCTAACCTGTGTGTAATTCAGTCCAGAGGCAGACAGAGTATAAAGAGACAGTATGTTCAGTGGAGCCATACTAAAAGGACTGTGCCCAGTGGCTAACCAGTAATACTGATATTGTGGCTGTGGACATTGCCACCAAAGTTATAGACTGGCAGTGCTGTTGAGTACCGGACGGTAACTGCACAACCCCTGGCTTATATCACACCCGGTGTATGGATTCTGCAGGACTGTCAGTGTGCTGAGCTACTTGCTGTTGGATTTCATTGCCTCCATTTTGTTTTCCTGCCTGCTGAGAAGGATTTTATTGTTGTGATAACCGCGAGGAGAGGACGCTTCGCTATACAAGAAAGGGACGACATCGGGCCCCAACGCGCGCTTCTACAAACTGTAAGCAGTCCACCCGGACCACTGGTAAGAGGGGTGCGCACCCAAATGTGAAGTTAGGGTCAGTTAGGGATAGTTTTGGGACTATTGTTCTTTCAGTGTCCGTGCTGTGGAGGTGGACATAGTAAACGTGGAATATATTGTGAAAGCTAACTTGAATTGTTCCAACTATACTGTGTATTTTGCTTGTCCTTATTCCCGTTCTTTTACCATTAACTTGCCTTTATTAACCTGTAGTAAATAAATTTTTCTTAACTTGACCACCCCGTGTGCGTCCTTTCTGGTTGCGGAGACCAAACCACCTGCCTTGCTCTCGGTTCACACAAGTCCAGGGGTTGATATACGGAGAGGGTGATGCAGTATAGAGGATTTAAGTAGAGACGTAGTCAGGAAACAAGCCAGTGGTCGGTACACGGAGAACAATTTTCTTTCAGAGGGAGCCGGTATAGGAAGGAGCTGGTTTAAAGGCTGAGGGTTTAATAAACATACAAGGAACTGGAAGAAGGGCCGGGCTTTTATAGTATGTCCAATCAAGAAAAACATAGGGTGGAAGCAGTCATGGACACCAAAGGGCAAGGAACTAGGAGCAAGGACAAGGTTTATCAGGAAAGCTGTCCAGCAGGCTAAATAGCTCACTAGGGACAGGCACCATCTGGAGCACAGGAGTTCCCAGGTTTCAACCCTGACGATGGATATTCAAAATGTAGTATTACCGGTCAAATATTTACATGGATGGCCATCGGATAGTACAAACAGATGGTCCACCAGAGCAGGATCTGCACTTATAGAGGGGCTCTACACATCAGTGGACATAATGGTGGAGTCCCGAGTGGGAGACATCAGCTCTATGACATTCCTATGCCCTAACAGGGTATAAGAAAATGGGGTGCCTCCTTGGTACAAACCCTTGGTGAAAGAATTAACATATATTCAACAAAAGGGCAATAATTATGTTGCCAGGGTTCTATGGTAAACATATGGTACTTCTGCCCCAGAGAAGTGATTTGACTTTTATATGTTGACAGTTTGAAACCGGGTGGTTGAGTTGGATCTGCAAAGTTATGTTATTGCCTGTTTGTTACTGTGTGCTATGACTTCTTCTTCCTACAGTACATGTGATAAACACCAGATTCACACCACATCCAAGACGCATTTCAGTAACAACAATTTAGTGATGTATTGATGAAGTAAAGATGACATTTTCTCTTATTTTTTGGTCTAACACAAATTCTATATTTAGTGGTGATGGATAGTGACGTAAAGGAGCTTGTAAGACTGGAAGAAGACATAGGTCCATCCAGTTCAACCTGTTCTCCTGCAGTGTTGATCAAGAGGCATAACTCCATGAGGGAGGCACCAATTTTACTCATCTTAAAAAAACAAAAATCCTCCCACTGACTAATAAAAATGTAATTAGAATAAATCCCTCTTTTAGTGAGTTCACTATCACCACATCCTCAGGCAGAGAGTTCCATAGTCCCACTGCTCTTACAGTAAAGAACCCACTTCTATGTTGGTGTAGAAACCTTCTTTCCTCTAGATGTAGAGGACCCCCCTCTCCTTTTTCAGTCCTGGGTATGAGTCCAAGGATAATGTTTCACGTTGTGGAAAGCACTACAGAAGAGGTAATGAGTCTTATAGGCCATGTAGGGTGTAAGGAGTCTTATAGGCCATCCCAAGGCTCCTTGGGAACAAGCAAATGAGTGATGGAAGAATGCCTCCACCGATGCCGTTCCTGAAGAGGGGTAAGAACTCTGAACCAGGTGTATGAACATGGGTATTCTGCTTCGGCTTAGATCCCTAGTCATGTTGCAAGGCCTGTTACCTTCCAGTAGATGGTGCTGTGGAGGAATTAACTATTCATTTGCATAGCTTCTTCCCAAGGAGCATTGCAGGACCTATAAGACTCCTTACCTTACACTCTTGTAGTGCTCTCCTGTAGCATTCTCCACAAGAAGAAACATTATCTCCAGAATTGACACTACTAGACTCTCATCCAACCAACCAGAACCATACCTTACACTTAGGAGGGGCAAGAACCCTGAAACAGCTGTATCTACATGGTATTCAGGTTTGGCTCACATTCCTAGACATGTTGCAAGGCCTGTTAAAAGTTCAGATATTGACTGATAGGTTAACTACCTTCCAATAGGTGGCACCGTAGAAGATTATTTCATGATATCTATGCAGACTTGGCTATAAATACATTTTTAGAGATATCCTTGTATTGACCCATGTGACCCCTGATATATTTAACCCCTTAACAATTCCATGACGTACAGTTAGGTTATGGAGGTTCGGGGTTTGTTGGAACGGGATCGCCGGTCAATCCTGCTCCATACAATGCAGATGTTGGCTGTCTTTGACTGCTGACTCTTGCCCATGATAGTTGTGATCAGCACTCACTCTGATCACAGCTGTTAACCCTTTAAATTCAATTCTGACGCCATTTGAATGCCCTGATCGGAGTCAGAGGGTTCTGAACAGCCTCCCTGCAATGGCATCCAAGTCTATGAGAGAGTGCATGGAGGGGAATCTGAAAATAGTCTGATTTTCGTGTTGCACACCTAATTCACCAGGTGACAACGCTGGCAACTTAGTTTATGGTGCTGTGGGGACATGACAAGTTCCCTTTAAGCCCCAGTGAAAATATAATTATATTAAAAACAGTGCATTTACACACACAAAAACATGTCAAAGCGGCTGGAAAACGTGGGAGTAGGTGATTTTTAGGTTTTTGCGTGACCGAAATGTGCCTACGCCAAGTCCTAACATTGACCCTTATAGTTGCTCTAGTAGTAACCGCGACCCCGATAGTGCCCCAGTATTAATAGTGACCCCCTTAGGCTGGCTCCACACGGGCGAGAAATTTTTCACCTGCTGCGATAGTCAGTAAAAAAGCAGATTATGAAACCAATGATTTACAATGGTTTCATTCCCGTCTGCGATGTTTTCACTGGTGCGATGTTGAGGGGATAAAAAATCGTGGCATGCTATCTTTCTACGATGTGCTATTTTTTAAATCTCCCATGTATTCTTATGGAGGCCTCTTTTTATTGCATCGCAAAGCTACAAACGCACGTTGTGATGCGATGCGATTTTAACATTACAAAGTCCCATTGACTTATGCAATAAAAAAATTACACACATTTGTTGCGCAATATTATCTCGGTCGACAATGATGCGATGTGAAATTATTCTCCAAAGAAAGCATCGCTGATGCTCACAAATCGCAGTGAATAAAATTGTGATCGCCCGTGTGGAGCCATCCTAAGTGGGCCCAGTAGTAATAGGGTCCCCCATGGTGGCCCTATTGCTAATAAGTGATCTCCATAGTAACTCCAGTACTAAGCATCACTTATATAGGTGGCCTTAGTAGTAACAACCCACCCCCCACTCCATAGTTGCTCCAGTAGTCATAATGTCCCATATATTGACCTTAAGGGCGCCCACCCACTGGCGTTTTTTTACCTGCGTTTTGCGTTTTTCCTGCACAGGCATAGAGATAACATGTGTTCCTGTCCACTGGCGTTTTTTTTGCGTTGCGTTTGCGTTTTTAACATAGGAACTGTCAGTTGCATATGTGTCCTTATTTTTCTCCTAATGCACCCATGAAAGTCAATGGAAATTAATGGAAAAGCCGCGAAAACGCCGCGAAAAACGCGCAGAAAAATCGCGGTAAACGCGGCGAAAACGCTGCGTTTTTTCCCGTGGAAAACGCAAACGCCAGTGGGTGGGCGCCCTAATAGTAATTAGTAACCCCCAAAGTAATCCCAATAGTAATAGCAATCCCCCTGTTGACCTCTGGCCATGCATTCCACTTACCCAGCCTACAGCTCTGGTCTGGTGTCGGTAGTGCAGTTCTCTCCTCTCGCCGTCTGCGCTGAATACAGGTCAGGGAAGGAGATGTCAGATGTCGCCAGATCTGAGCTTCAGGCTGGGTTAGTTGAATACTGCATGGCCAGCGGGCCACATAAAATGAGGCGATGAGCCTGATTTGGCCGGCAGGCCTTGTGTTTGACCCATGTGTGGCATACATCTATGGATTGCTAGCTTTTCACTGATATCCTAAAGAGTGGCTGATTTCCAAATATACTATAAAAGTTTCACTATTTCTACACTGACTTACTGGTGCGGGGTCTTGTCCTTTTTATTGCTTTTCCAAGAGAACATCTTTGTCTGCTTCCTCTGTAAACTTTCTGCCATGTCCTGGGATCACTAACTACTTCAATGAGTGCTTCCTCGGCAGTATAAAAGATGTGGCGAAGACCGTGCGGAGGAAATGAGGATTGTGCCAGCAGTGGACTTGTCTGTGGATGTTCACAGAAGATAGTGTTTAATATGAATAATACATCGCTAAAATATGAGCCAGCTTATGGAGCTATACTTCAGCTGTCAAATATTTCCGTATTCAACACCGTATTAACAGCAATCATAGTATAGGAAAGTACACACACATCAGCTCTTCTGCTTCCAGTTCTAAGTGGACTATATTTATGTAAATATACAGATAAAAGCCGTACGGCGCATCCTCCCAGCAGTTACTACAATGCGAGTTATGCATTAGTGATGCTCATGACAAACAGAAATGCATTTACTTTTATGTTTGCCTTGAGTACATCCATTACTGCAATTATACACATTTGTATAGTTTTTTTATATTGTTAGAGACTTTAGAAGTTCACTTGGTTTATTTTTTGCAATGAAAATAATCTGCATTTGATATTAATAGATTGCAGGTCAACCATTTGTACAACCTCAAATTGCTGCTATAACAGAATTCCATATTTTGGAAATAAACCTCTCTAAAAATTGTAGTTCACAGCGGTGGTCACATATAGATGGTTATTCTTGTTCACCCCTTTAGCAATGTTGGATTGGAGATAACATGATAACTACTGAGTACTGTCAGGAGAACCTAAGTATCAGTCAGAGAATTGTAGTATACACACAAAAATTCCACAATTTGCACCAAAATTTGTGACTTTTTTTCATTTTGGTGTAGAATACGTCTATAGTTTCAGGAAGATAATTTCTAGACAACATGTACGATGTCAGTGTCAAATATGTCATTGTAAAGAGGAAAGACCAATGTACCTAGCAACGAGAGTCTGACCTCGGTATGACGTTATCGGGGGACACAAAATGTCATGACATATAATTAATTCATTACTTCAAAATGATTGAAAACGCATTTGAGACGGTAGAGCTTTTTGTGAGAATTACAAAAAGTCTAAAGTCACTAATGCCAAACGTCAAAAGGCTTTTCGGGAGCGTCTCAACGTTAAGGCGGACGTATGTCGTTAGGTGAGTTCCATGTTACTGGAGCCCTAGCTGAGCACATCTAGTGTTCCAGTGGTGCCGCCAGAGTTGGAACATGATTTGGAACTCATGGATATTGATACTTCTCACCCTGGTGATGATGAAGAGATTCTGGTTATCACGAACATACAAGAGAAGTGGCGATTACAGTAGGATTTGGCACTCAGCGACTACACATTTTAATGCAATGTTCTACAGTAATGAATTTGGATATCCTTGTTACATTTGTCACCCACTGTGGTTTCAGAAGGATGTGAAGCGCACCATGGGTCAAGTAATTCCGCAGCTCCGCCAAGAGTTTGCCGAATGCAATGTTGAATGTTTTCAATTGTGCAGTTACTGTCGGAGTAATTTGTCTGTGGGAAAGATAGCACCATTGTCCAGACCGAATGGTTTCAAATATCCACCCAAGTCAGGTTTACTGATTATTTATTTCGACAATAGCTGTCATGCTGTTTGTACTCCACACGCCTAAAGACTTGCGGCTATGACCCCAACACAGCCCGATATTTTTTTTCTCAAAAAAGTCTGTGTGGCTTAGCAGATGGCACAGAACCTCCCACAGCCTGACAAACTTACAAGGAACTGGGATAAATTATAGTGCAAGCCTACCATTTGTTCCCCAATCTCAAAAAACACCTAAAGGGACAACGGTTTGGGAATGTTTTGGGGGCAACTAATGCTGCAAATGAGTGGTTTGATCAGCAGTTGGAAGAATTCTATTTGCAGGGACTTAAAAAGCTGCAGGAGAGATGCTGCACGTGCATTAACATCCTGGGGGAAAATGTAGAATAGTGGGTCAGTTTCAGCTTCCCAGCTCAATTTTTTGGGGGTAATGCTCAATACTTATTAGCACACCCTCGTAGCTTATAGCTGGCATAGATTTGATTTTCTGGTGCATGGGTAGTCAGTGTTAAGACTGGTGTATGAAATGTCAGGGAATTAGAAATTTCAGTGCCGATTCCACATATGGAAAAAATCCCTACTGTATAGACTATGGCATGGATTCCCATTGAAAGTAATAGAATGCATATTCGCCATGGATTTGACAAGTGGAGTGGCCTCAGAAGCTGAGCCTGCATCATATGCAATAAGTACTGCCAGTAAAACACATCTGATACCTAACCACAATGGCGGAGATTAGCGAGTCCTTCAATCCAGCAGTAACTCCAAGCTGTGCTGCGGTGAGTGCTGACCGAAGAATTTAAAAGGTTGCAAAGAATGAGGGGGGTCCCTCTAACCCCCAATGATCCCCTGCAATGCGACCCCAAGGTGCCGTTTGGTTGTCATAACAGGTGAAGGCCTAATAAAGGCCTCCAGACCTGCTGTTCTTTTCCTTCATAGAATAACAGTCATGGACCACTACACTACAATATAGAAGAGATCAACAGATGGCATGTTCAAGTTCCACTGATAAAGTTTTAAATATATACATTTTCAAGTAAAAAATTGTGCTGTGCCATACAGTTGTAATCAAATTATTCAACCCTCACTGCAAATCCGGTAAGGTATCTTTCATACGCACCGAGTGCCCCAATTCAGCGATGTGTCCCTGTGAAGTCAGCACACACCAGCCTCCTGACTCTTTCTGCTCATGCATTCCCCCTTCATCACTATGAGAGATGCACAAAACCGTAGGGCCATAGCAAAAACTAATAATGTATTAAGGTTTGCAAGAGAGGCCAGAAGCAACAAAAAGTGGGCTGTGACTAACAGGGAGAAATAAAAAGTCCTACAGTTCAGCAAGTAAAATGACAGCACATGTAAAAAAAGATTTGGGTATACTAATAGATCACAGACCGAACATGGGTCAACAGTGTGATGCAGCAGTAAAAAAGGTAAACTCTTCCTCGGTCTGACCTCTTCTGGAGCACTGTGTCCATTTCCAGGCACCCCAATTTTAAAAAGACAGTGACAAACTGGAGCAAGTTCAGAGAAGAGTTACCAGGATTGTGAGTGTCTGCAAATCATGCCCTATGAGGAATGGTTAAAGGATCTGGAAAGGTTTAGCTTGCAAAAAAAAAGGCTGAGAGGAGACTTAATAGCTGTCTACAAATATCTGAAGGGCTGTCACAGTGCAGAGGGATCAGCCATATTCTAATTTGTACAAGGAAAGATTGGAAGCAATGGGATGAAACTGAGATTAGATATTAGAAAAAACTTTCTGACAGTGAGAGTGATCAATGAGTGGAACAGGTTACCACGGGAGGTGGTGAATTCTCCTTTAATGGAAGTCTTCAAACAGAGGCTGGGAAGACATCTGTCTGGGATGATTTAGTGACTCCTGCACTGAGCAGCGAGTTGAACCCGATGACCCTAGGGGTCCCTTTCAACTCTACTTTTTTATAATTTTATGATTCAACCCTTCAAAAAGAATTCCTCATAAAAGCACATATTTGCAAATCAGGTGTATCAATTGCAGCACACCCAATGCAACTGATCAAAGCCTTCATAACTTACATCAGGTATGCTGATATGTAAAATACCTGCACGGGCTACGGCTTTCTTGACTGTGATGTTTGACTGCCTGCTAGAATATGCCTAAGATAAAAAGTTAAGAGAAGAGATCATTGGCTTCCACAAACAGGGAAAAGGATTTAAAAAAAAAAAAAAAACGTTTCTAGAGATACAGTGGGAACTGTAGTTTGCAAGTTCAAAGTTAAAGAAACACTGGCTACGTTACTTGGATGTGGCAGAAAAAGTAAAACTATCACCAACTGCTCCCCCTTGAGGAGGCAGGGGGTGAAAAGGCCTCAAATAACTGCAAATCATCTGCAGCAAAATTTGCGGGCAGCAGGCATTAAGGTTTCAGTTTGCAAGGTTAGGTGCATACTACACGTTGAAGGTCTTCATGCCCGAACTCCAAAATGTCCTCTTCTGCTGACCCAAAAGCACAAGAAAAGTTGGTTCCAATATGCTCAAATCCATATAAATAAGCTGCAGAAGCTTTGGTATTCTGTTCTGTGGATTGATCAAACAAGCCTGGTCCTTTTCGGGCTCCTGGATCAGGAGTATGAAGAATGAAGCATATGCTGAAAATAACACTCTGCTTCCAGTGAACCATTGCATTGACTCGATGATGATCAATGGCTGCTTTACTTCCTCCGGCACTGGAAACCTGTAATGTATGGAGGGTAAGATGGGTTCAATCAAGTATCAGGAAATCCTAGGAGAAAACTTCATGCCTTCTGCAAGGAAGCTGAAGCTTGGACATCATTTAACCTTCCTAAAGGGCATTGATCGCAAGCATGGAAGTCCTGGAAGATTCTGGAGTTGCCATCACAGTTGTCTGACTTGAACCCCATAGAAGATCTTTGGCGGATTTGAAGGAGGCAGTTGCAGCACACAAAGATAAGAACGTTAGAGAACTGAAGGCCACTGTTCATGAAGAATGATCTAAGACTTTTCAGGAATGCCTGCAGCCCTATGATGCAGTATCCGCATGCAGCCCACCCATGGCAGCCAATAGTATTATTGGCAAGATCGTGCGGCCCTTGGCTCTTATGGGGGAGCGCAGTTTCGGCCACATGCGGTTACCATATCATGGGGCTGCACCCTAAGGCTGCTCTCACAAATCTGTTTTTTACCGTGATAATCACAGCATTTTGAATGGCACAGTAATTGAGGAACAACGCTTCCATTGATTTCAATGGGGACTCTCAGACATGCACTCAATCACGGAGCTGGAAGCTGCTTCCCAGTGCCGCTATTTTAGAGCACTATCTGTTCTATTTTTCCTTGTTATGCACACCTTATCACCCATTAGAATGATGGGATGCGCTAAAACCCACTGTCAGGATGAAAACAAAAGTAGAATAACAGCAAAACGCCGCGATCAAAATCACGGTGCTTTGCCTATGGTATGTGTGAGAGTGGCCTTACAGACAGAGTCCTGATAAGTGGATATCATTGTATCTAGTCTAGTTAGTGCTCTGTACACTAAATACATCACAAAGTTCCCTGATGCTTTTCTGTAGTGTATCAGTCTGTAGTTCAGGCTGTTTAGCTCACAGAGCATTGCTTGGACTGAATATAAGTGTATCCGCAGCTGTGAGCAGTTCAAGGTGTACACAGATTTGTAGCCAGTGTGTTCTTAGTCACTGACAACAAACTTAAATATTGCCGAAGAAGGTTGGTCTCACACGACCGGATTTGAATTACAGATTCGGTGATCACCGTCCGTGCGGACGATACGCAGTAAAACTTGGGCACTAAAAGTCATGGACTTTTGCCAGTTTGCTCAGATATGTGGGTGGGAATTGCAGACTCTTGAGGGGAAGAAAAATCGCAGCATGCTCTATTTTTTCACAGATTTCGTGCGTATGGGCTCCATTGATCTCTATAGATGCATGCGATATGCAGTACAAACGCGATTAACATTGCATATGAGTGTGGAATCACTCTCAAGTTGCTTGAAGACCAGATAAAAAAATCCAGAATTCCAGCTGGGGAACGAGAGAGAGAATCTCACAACATTCGCGATGATCGCCTACTTTCTGATTTCATTACCTTCTTGCGATCTTTCTTCTGCGCGAATGATACGTTGTCCATACACTGTAAATCCGCACAGAAAACCACATGCAATCCTGACCATTCACAATTCATTTCTGTGATCACTCGCAGATCTTCTGCTGCAGATATCCGCAGGCGGAATCCGACCTGTTCGTGTGAGGCCGGCCAAATTGACATATAATAAAAAATTGTAGAATTTTTCATTTACAAAGTAATTAAGCTTTGTATAAAACCAGAAAACCACTTCATAATGGGCCCCATGGAGATGGTCCCTTATATGCTGCCCTAATACCTGAATAATAATACTCTATGTGTCCCCATGCTTTCAAGAAAGCACCCTGCACCCAAGCAATACTAACAGTTGGCACTACCAATATGGATAGCTAAGCCCCTATAGATCAATAGCAGTGCCTACTGATATGTATTACCTGCTCTAAAATCAGGAGGAAGCAAATATATACAAAACTGGGACCTAACAAGTGACGGTAACATGAAGTATTCCTATGCAGCACTTTGTCACCTTGTATCGTGACCTCATAAACAGGTGACGCTGATACATTACTCATGTCAGGTACAGGGAAACTTCCTGGCTCTCACCAACACCACCTCCTCCAGCGACCCACACTAAATAATTCATGGTTAATAAATACTAGATTGCCGTAGGGAGGAGGGAAGGGAAGAAGAAACACTGGGAGCATTTTATCACTTCTCTCCAGCCTGCATTGTGACAACCTGGAACTTCTGTCCCAAGAAAGCTGTGGAGGGATTAAGGAGCCCTGGGATGGCGTCAGCTGCTATACAGGCTTTATAACTAAATCAGTCTATATATTTAAAGGTTTAATCTGAAAGAAGAGACAGAGAAAGCTGGTGCTCGAACCAGGAGCTGTTCCCATGTCAGCACCTCCCTGCCCTGCCCAAGCCACTCCTTCTCCGGCAATGTAACTCAAGGAGGGAGGGAATAGTGCGGAGGGGGGGCAACTCATGTCACTATTAAATGTGAAACCGCAGGAGTCTCAATAGCAAAGCTGTAGTGTACAGCTTTCCCAGGGTTGTGCTTCATTCTCTATACACCCTCATGTTTCTCCCCCTATACACCCTCAGCTGTACTATATTATCCCTTCTCATAGTATCCCAAGTATCCGAGTTATTGACAGGCTCAGACAGGACAGTAGTATAAGGATATAGTCAGGAGGAGGGGGTCTCCCCTTGCCAGCTGCTCTTCTGTCGAAGCTACTTCCATGAACCACCGGATCTAAAACCTATTTAATCAGCTTCATTACTATTCCCTCATTACTTTGTATCACTCGACTTGGAGCTACGAGTGAATGTGAAGAGAGCAGCAGCTTCTAGGATTGTGGTGACATCAAACCAACTTCAAGGTAAGAGTGGTCCTCCTTACTAGACCTTGTCATACTGTCCGAAAGTACTTTCCATCATTCGGCTTTTGCAAAACTACAATTCCCAGCATGACTTAAAAGTTGCCATCTGGAAGTAGTAATTTTGCAACGTGTATAGTGCAGGTTCCTACGTCTCAAGCAGTTGTGACAGCTCCTTCAAAGTTGTGAAAAAGTTTGTGAAAAGTCATGTCGTTTACCCGTCTCAATGGAATCTCATAACAGTGATATTGTTTATATTATAGATTAAACAAATGTAGCAAATAGTAACTGAACATTTAACTCTTTAACTACAATGTATGCTGAATGCGCCAGTCGTATTAATGATTGCTACATCTTAAGAAAATTGTAAGTGCAATAATATCAGGGCAGGTAAGATGGACCAGGCGGTCTTTTTTTGTCCTCAAATGTCTCATATGTTCAGAGATGTCACCGACCTGGCCGGCGTATGTGCGCATGATTGAATGATATATAGTACTTTTATGTACTTCACTCATAGCTCTCATGGACTGATCAGTGGGACAAGCAATCATTTGTTATCTTTTGCATTGAACATTACTACTGTAATGTAATTGGTTCCCCGTAATGTAATACGGTGGACTGACAGCACTCAGTAGGCACTATGCCGCCGGGCTGTCAGTACAAAGCACCAGCCATGCACTCTCCTCTTGGCACAGCAAGTGCAACTAGAGACCATGTGCAGACTGCTTCTAAATGACATGCAAAGCATGAGTGCTTAAAGATCATGTGCAGTATAATACAGCTTTAGGGATCATGTGCAATACACAGCTACCTAGCTCTAATGCCCTGTAAGGCTTTTTTAATATCAAAATAATACAAGATCAACATAGATCTAGCAGCGGAGACAGCAAAATATCAGCCATAGCCTTTTAATCATCACTGGCAGAGGAAAGGGTTAAAGATGATTTAAAGAGAATGCTCGTGTATAGTAATGCAGAACCTATAGGTTAGACCATGGGATATGTAAGAGGCATACATGGGTCATGTGTCAGTTACCATAATACTGATAACTTCTGCTTGTAATAAAAGGCTCCATTATATGTGCACAAAGACTTTATAAGAGCGAAGAACATCTCAGAGATCACATGTAGTACAAAGTCCTCAATTCAGAGTTCAATTGTTACAATGTATCCAAAGCTATTCCAAAGAGTGTCAAATAGATGCAAATTTTGGTGGATTCTTCCAACAGCTTCAACACTTTTTTTTGTATTAGGGCTCATGTCCACGGGCAAAATATGATTTAAGATCCGCAGCGGATCTCCCGCATGCGGATCCGCATCCCATAGGGATGCATTGACCACCCGCGGGTAGATAAATACCCGCGGATCGTCAATAAAAGGGATTTTAAAAAAAATGGAGCATGGAAAAATCCGGACCATGCTCCATTTTCGTGCGGGTCTCCCGCGGGGACGGCTCCCGCGGGCTTCTATTGAAGCCTATGGAAGCCGTCCGGATCCGCGGGAGACCTAAAATAGGAATTTAAAGTATTTACCATCCGGCGCGGGCGGGGAAGGTCAGCTGTTCCTCACGGCCGCATCTTCCTTGCTTCGGCTCGGCGGATGTGCCCGGCGCATGCGCGCGGCACGTCGGCGACGTGCCGGCGACGTGCCGCCGGCGTCAGGAATTCATCCGCCGGCCGAAAATGAAGATCCGGCCGTGAGGAACAGCTGATCTTCTCCGCCCGCGCCGGATGGTAAATACTTTTAAATTCTTATTTTCGGCGCTCATGTCCGCGGGGCAGGAGGGACCCGCTGCAGATTCTACATGTAGAATCTGCAGCGGATCTGATTTTCCCCGTGGACATGAGGCCTTAGTTGTTAGTTAATCTCATGCAAAACTTAAAGGGTTGTTCCAGCAGAAAATATTCACTTATTCCATCGGAGAGCGGACCCGACAATCACTATACAGCTAAGCTGCTGCTCCATACAAACTTCTCAGCTCGGGAAAGATCTATGGTCCCACTTTCTATCCATCAGTGGCTGTCCCAGTAGTCGGATCCCATCTATCTAACATACAATACTCTGCAAATGTTTTAGGCAGGTGTGGAAAAATGCTGCAAAGTAAGAATGATGTCAAAAATACAAGTGTTAATAAAATGCAAAGTGAACGAACAAAAGGGAAATCTAAATCAAACCATGATGTGGTGTGACCGTCCTTAGCATCAATTCTTCTAGGTACACTTGCACACAGTTTTTGCAGGAACTCGGTAGGGAAGCTGTTCCAAAGATCTTGGAGAACTAACAATAGATCTTCTGTGGATGTCGGCTCGCTCAAATCCTTCTGTCTCTTCATGTAATCCCAGACAGAGTGGATGATGTTGAGATCAGAGCTCTGTGGGACCAGATCATCACTTCCAGGACCCCTTGTTCTTCTTTACACTGGAGATAGTTCTTAATGACATTGGCTGGATATTTGTGGTCCTGCTGCAGAAGAAATATGGATTCAATCAGATACCTTCTGTTTGGGAAAAAAATTCTTACCTTGCAGAATTGTTTCCACATCTGCCTAAAACTTTTACCCAGTACTGTACATCACCTATCCAGTGGATGAACAATAAGGGACAGCACGGAAATACAGCGAGATTTCCACAGCAGAAATGCAGCTTCAAAACATGCGCTGTTCGGCGCGGGTTTTGAAGCGGCTTCGCCTCTTGCATTCTGCTGCGGCCACCCCTTCCTATAGAGAGGAGAGATGGCTGCAGCAGAGGCTGCAAATCTCATCCACTTTGCTGCTTTATCCCGAGATAAAAATTGCCGGCAGAATTTTTGTGCAGAAAGTCTGCACAGAAATTCTGCGGTAATTCCGCTGCGTGGGAACCCAGCCTAAATGGTTTCCTCTAGAATACCCCAAATACTTCACACCCCAAAAACTGTTTCACAATGTGCCTTGTGGTTGCATAAGTGTCATTCATCATTTTCAGAGTTCCAAAACCAACACCAGCAATAAGCCACTGCCACTTCAATATACATTAATGCCACCCACTGATATACCCCATCTTTATAGGCTAGCCCAAAACCGAATGATGCCCTGTACAATCTATTTAAATATCATAAAAAGTTACCCAACAGTTACCCAAACTTATCGGGCTCTACTTTATATCTATCTCCGTAGATTTAAGACCTGACATATTTCTTATATGTATACATAAAGTGATTTTCAGCAGTTTATGCCAATGTCATGTTTGCCCTCTACACAGCTATACTCCAGTGGGAAAAAGCAATATTTTTATATCCAACACATGGCAAACATTGTAAAACCTTGCGATATAACTTTTCTTAATGGAAAATTGTTTCCGTTAGAAGATATTGTGTAATCCGGTGCCGTAAATACCTTGCAGATTGCCAGTGATAATCGCGTCTTGATGACTACTCAAAACTACAATAAAAGGCTTCATACTCAGTGACACCATTAGACGCCAAAGGCAAATCACAAGTGCTGAACCCCTTATGTAGACATGTTCATTTGAAACATGTCTACATCAAGTTATAGTTTCCAAAAGCATTCAAAGTCTACATCAGTGGTCTCCAAAAGTAGGCAGTAAGAGCATGCTGGAAGCTATAGGTCTTGATAGCCACACGTTGAAGAGCACTGGTCTATCTGATAATCGAAGGAAAAAGTTTCTTGATAATTTTTCAACTTTTCCATGCTTTTTTGTTTCATCACTCTGCCTTCCAATGCTTTTTCAATACAGTTTAATATGATAACTTAAATGTGACCATAGTCTGCTGAGCCTGTAATGAGCGCCAACCAACAAGATTGCCACTCGATTAGCTGGACTTCACACAAGCTATCTATGAATGTATGGGTGAATGAATGTATTAATGAATGAATGGATGTATATACGAACCTTCGTCCCCCATGCAGTTTCATAATTGTCAGCAGCATATTCCCTATTCACACAGGGAGATGTGATGCCTACAACAACAATCTTTTTTGGCTGCACAGAACGTGATCAGCCGTTGAACGATCGCTTGCTCATTCATTGGTTGAGTGGCTGCAGTTTGCCATGGCCTGATAATCTGGAAAACAAATGTTCCTATGAATGTTCTTGTCTAAACATTGGGCCGTATAAAAGTCCCTTTAAGTTAGCTTAGGATAGAGCTAAGAGTTATGAGCCTTCTTGTAAGATCAATTAGACAGAAACTTAAAGGTCTGTTGTGTGTCATGAGTCTAGGCTGATATCATTAAGAAAATCTCCGCAAATGTGATTCTTCCAGGGTGAACCTGCGGTTAATGGACAGAGTTATATGTCTATGAAGTCTTCTGTGCTAGTCTCATGCTGAATGCCCATTAGATGACCAGAACATTCCATTTGATTTTCTGATTGGGTTTATATATAAAAATGGTTGTAAATTTTTAGTTTACGGTCAAAAATCAAAAAAATGTTCAGAAAAATTGCCACTTCTATAGCCAGCTTTACCCCTCTAACCTAGTACCAGCACATATATTGTACACAAGGTAGCACCACTAATTCCATATTATATGTTGTACCTGCAGACCCCATAATCAATTCATTAAAAAAAAAAAAGGGGTTTGGCCATGGCCGATGTATCTAGCTGACCCTCCATTCTTTTAGCCAAAGGCACTTGTTAATCCCTTAAGGGCCAAGCACAATAAATTTACGGCACCTGGTCCTGGGCTTTAATCTTGGCTGATAATAAGAGTACAATGTCAGATTAAAGCTCCTGCTCCTGCCATCTAGCAAGAGCAGGTCAGGTCCTTGGCTGTTAGCGACAGTCGAGGAACCGGAGTAGAAGGTAGAATCAGTTTTTAACCACTTATGTCTTTTCCTTTAAGGCTACATAGAGTTCAATGAGCACTATGCAGCAAAGTGAGAAAGCGGAAGTGTCACTTCCGTTCTTCGACCTGGTGATCAAATGACCAATAGATCCTGCTAAGGCAGAGCTGCAGGGTCCTAGTAGACCCAGACCCGCTCTGCCTGTGAATACTGTCACTGTAAGAGAGTGTTTTCTCCTGAAACTGAGGCTCTTATGGCTGCTGCTGCATATGAATGATCCCCAGAGCTCTTATATGATGTAATGGGGGACAGAAATATATTAAAAAAATAGTTATAAAAATTAGTTTAAAAATTACAGGATAAAATAACAAGAAAAAATATGAATAAAATGTGTGTGTGTGTGTATATATATATATATATATATATATATATATATATATATATATATACTAGCTGATATACCCGGCTTCGCCCGAGTTAATTTGGTACTGGTGTTTGTCTGGTGTTCACACGGAAAATCTTATGAAGTCGTGGTTACTTTAGAGATACTGAGGAAAAACATATGTTCACCATTTTGCATAGTTCTCTGCGTTACCCAGGAAACACCACGTGGAGGTAACCATGCGACGTTTCCTTCATATAAAATGACATCAGGAAGTGAGAGAATTAGATTACGTACATAAAATTCGGACACTAATTCTTTTGCGCTTAGAATTGAATAATCGAGTTGGGACCCATTAACTTTTCATATTTATGACACAATCAATGCTTGTGCCAAATTTCATGTTTCTATGACACTGGGAAGTGAGAAATTTAGATTATGTACGTAAAATTTGGACGCTAATTCTTTTGCGCATAGAATTGAATAATGGAGTTGGGACCCATTAGCTTTCCCTATTTATGACATAATCAATGCTTGTGCCAAGTTTCCCGTTTCTATGACACCGGAATGTTTGAAAATTACATTCCGCACGTAAAATTTGGACGCTAATTCTTTTGCGCATAGAATTGAACAATCGAGTTGGGACCCATCAGCTATTCCTATTTATGACATAATCAATGCTCGTGCCAAATTTCCCGTTTCTATGACACCGGAAAGTGAGAAAATTACATTCCGCACGTAAAATTTGGACGCTAATTCTTTTGTGCATAGAATTGAATAATGGAGTTGGGACCCATTAGCTTTTCCTTTTTATGACATAATCAATGCTCGTGCCAAATTTCCGGTTTCTATGACACCGGAAAGTGAAAAAATTACATTCCGCACGTAAAATTTTGACGCCAATTCTTTTGCACTAGAATTGAATAATGGAGTTGGGACCTATTATCTTTTCCTACTTATGACATATTCAATGCTCGTGCCAAATTTCACGTTTCTAGGACACCGGAAAGTGAGAAAATTACATTCCGCACATAAAATTTCGACGCCAATTCTTTTGCGCTACAATTGAATAATCGAGTTGGGACCCATTCGCTTTCCCTATTTATGACATAATCAATGCTCGTGCCAAATTTCCCGTTTCTACGACACCGGAAAGTGGGAAAATTACATTCCGCACGTAAAATTTGGACGCTAAATCTTTTGCGCATAGAATTGAATAATGGAGTTGGGACCCATTAGCTTTTCCTATTTATGACATAATCAATGCTTGTGCCAAATTTCACGTTTCTATGACACCGGAATGTGAGAAAATTAGATTCCGTACGTAAAATTTGGACGCTAATTCTTTTGCGCATAGAATTGAATAATGGAGTTGGGACCCATTAGCTTTTACTATTTATGACATAATCAATGCTCGTGCCAAATTTCCTGTTTCTATGACACTGGAAAGTGAAGAAATTACATTCCGCACGTAAAATTTCGACGCCAATTCTTTTGCGCTAGAATTGAATAATCAAGTTGGGACCTATTAACTTTTCCTATTTATGACATAATCAATGCTCGTGCCAAATTTCATGTTTCTATGACACCAGAAAGTGAGAAAATTACATTCCGCACGTAAAATTTCGACGCCAATTCTTTGGCGCTAGAATTGAATAATCGAGTTGGGACCCATTTGCTTTTCCTATTTATGACATAATCAATGCTCGTGCCAAATTTCACGTTTCTATGACACCGGAAAGTGAGAAAATTACATTCCGCACGTAAAGTTTTGACGCTAATTCTTTTGCGCATAGAATTGAATAATC
This sequence comes from Eleutherodactylus coqui, assembly GCF_035609145.1. Lineage (NCBI taxonomy): Eukaryota > Metazoa > Chordata > Amphibia > Anura > Eleutherodactylidae > Eleutherodactylus > Eleutherodactylus coqui. The sequence goes on along the minus strand of NC_089843.1, from coordinate 183,711,872 downwards.
GAATTTGGACCCATTAGCTTTTCCTTTTTATAACATAATCAATGCTCGTGCCAAATTTCACGTTTCTATGACACCGGAAAGTGAGAAAATTACATTCCGCACGTAAAATTTGGACGCTAATTCTTTTGCGCATAGAATTAAATAATCGAGTTGGGACCCATTAGCTTTTTCTATTTATGACATAATCAATGCTCGTGCCAAATTTCACGTTTCTATGACACCGGAAAGTGAGAAAATTACATTCCGCACGTAAAGTTTTGACGCTAATTCTTTTGCGCATAGAATTGAATAATCGAATTTGGACCCATTTGCTTTTCCTATTTATGACATAATCAATGCTCGTGCCAAATTTCACGTTTCTATGACACCGGAAAGTGAGAAAATTACATTCCGCACGTAAAGTTTTGACGCTAATTCTTTTGCGCATAGAATTGAATAATCGAATTTGGACCCATTAGCTTTTCCTTTTTATGACATAATCAATGCTCGTGCCAAATTTCACGTTTCTATGACACCGGAAAGTGAGAAAATTACATTCCGCACGTAAAATTTGGACGCTAATTCTTTTGCGCATAGAATTAAATAATCGAGTTGGGACCCATTAGCTTTTCCTATTTATGACATAATTAATGCTCGTGCCAAATTTCCCGTTTCTATGACACCGGAAAGTGAGAAAATTACATTCCGCACGTAAAATTTCGACGCCAATTCTTTTGCGCTAGAATTGAATAATCGAGTTGGGACCCATTCGCTTTTCCTATTTATGACATAATCAATGCTCGTGCCAAATTTCACGTTTCTATGACACCGGAAAGTGAGAAAATTACATTCCGCACGTAAAATTTTGACGCTAATTCTTTTGCGCATAGAATTGAATAATCGAATTTGGACCCATTAGCTTTTCCTTTTTATGACATAATCAATGCTCGTGCCAAATTTCACGTTTCTATGACATTGGGAAGTGAGAGATTTAGATTATGTACGTTAAATTTCGACGCCAATTCTTTTGCGCTAGAATTGAATAATCGAGTTGGGACCCAATTTCTTTTCCTATTTTGGAGATAATCTATGCTTGCGCCAAATTTCATGTTTCTACGATATCGGGAAGTTGGAGAACTTTTGGCGAGTCAGTCAGTGAGTCAGTCAGTGAGTCAGTGAGGGCTTTCAGCTTTATATATATAGATATATATATATAAATAAATAAATGAAAATGACCCACTGTCAACATGAAAACATCCGAACTCATTCCACTACTTTATTTTAGTGTAATTATACTAATTTTTTAAATCAACAATTAAAAAAACTATCATTTTTTTAACCTTTTTACCCTTAATAAAACTAAGGAGCAGAAAAAAAACCAACTCAATAAAAAAGATATACCGTATATACCGGCGTATAAGGCGACGGGGCGTATAAGACGACCCCCCAACTCTCACCTTATACGCCGGTAATACAGTGGAGAAAAAAAAAATCATTACTCACCTCCCCCGGCGTTCTGCGGTGCAGCTGCAGGCTGTCGCTCCCTCCTGGTCCCCGGCAGAGCATTGCTTTTCTGGACGCAGGGCTTGAAATCCCCGCCTCCAGAAAGCTAATACACACGCCGTCAGCCAGTTACAGCCATTCAATGGCATCATTGAATGGCTGTGATTGGCTAAAACACACGTGGCTTCAGCCAATCACACTATTCAATGACATCATTGAATGGGTGTGATTGCTAACACACGTGCGCCTTCAGCCAATCACAGCCATTCAATGATGTCATTGAATGGCTGTGATTGGCTGACGCTGTGTGAGTTAGCCAATCACAGTATTAGCTTTCTGGAGGCGGGGATTTCAAGCCCTGCGTCCAGAAAGCAATGCTCTGCCAGGGACCAGGAGGGAGCGACAGCCTGCCGGAGCGTGACCCCAAAACTTCTCTTAACCCCTTAGCGCAAAGGCATAACTTGATGCTCCTGGGCCCCAATGCAAAACCTGTAACAGGGCCCCCAACTATAATGCTTTATTCATAGTACTGGGCTCCCTTTATGGAGAAGAGAGGCCTTATGGGCCCTCTAAGGCTCCTGGGCCCGGGTGCAACCCCTTTCCCTGCATCCCCTAAAGTTACGCCAGCGGGTAAAATCCGTAAAAAGTGCTTGGTCCTTTAGGACCAAAACACCCTGGTTCTTAAGGGGTTAATAGAGGCATCAATTAGATAACTGCTGGCTAAAAAAATGTTCTCCTGCAGTTATCGAATCTTTATGGTCTTCAAATGTGTATACACACACACACACACACACACACACACACACACACACACGCACACACACACACACACACACATTTGAAGACCATTACCTAGGGCTCTTTAATAGATCACACTGTTGCTAGTTACTAGTGTTGCTGCTGATGAGTTGCCTCATTTGCGTCTGTGACTCGGAACTCATAAGCTGGTTGGCCGGTGGTGCCCATGAGTGTGATGTAAGAGAGAAGAGCTGAGGAGTCCCTATCAGTTACACCACTGAAACACATATGGTGCTGTGTGTGTCCCTGTCTCTAAGGAGTACATGATCTCAGTGCCGCAAGCCTGTCCTTGTGTGAATGACTTACAAACTCAGCTTTATTTAGCCCCTTCTTCACTATGGCTGATAGAAAAGAAAATGCTAATAGAGGCCTTTTTTCCCTAATGGGTTTCAACTGAGCAGCACATTGGTGTGTCCTGGGTTCCTAAAAAGTTCAACCTGGTTAATTAATTACCTATGCATTCATGGCATTACTATAATGTGTGTTTAAACAAATGTCCGACGTTGCAAAATAGTCTCCATATCACACACGGTAAGGAAATCTAATACCCCGTGTAGGTCTCTGGCATCAAGTAAAAAATATTTGGTAGGAAAAAAGCACAAAATGACCCACCCGACAAAAGACAAAAGATGAGAACCTCACCACTATCTAACTTGCATGTTCCTCACCCTTCTGGTCATTTTGGTGGGATGTGGACAACTTGGTTCCTGGTTGTCACTTTAAGCATGGTTAACCATGGAGACCACTGCCTCGCATGTCATGGGGGTTTGACTACTGCCTCATATGTTCACTTTGAAGGCATCTTGTGAGTTCATTCTGACGACTTATACCAGTTCATGATGGTCCCAAAGTTGTGACCTGGACTTTCTATATAAAGAGATACTCCGTTCATTACTTTCTCCAATAACAGGAGCATTTTATATAGTTGACCAGACTTATCATCACATCACTCAATGTTGGAGCTGAAAATGTCATTCTGCAAGAGAGGTAAGCAAAGAGAACCTCTGACATTGGTAAGATCTTCAGTGCGTAGATGTAGTCTAAAGTAGTGACAAAGTCAATATATTGACTCTACTTTAAACCATTGGAAATTGGCAGTGAAGTCAGACGTTGGTGCTAGAGATGAGCGAGCACCAAAATGCTCGGGTGCTCGTTACTCGGAACGAACTTTTCGCGATGCTCGAGGGTTCGTTTCGAATAACGAACCCCATTGAAGTCAATGGGCGACCCGAGCATTTTTGTATTTTGCCGATGCTCGCTAAGGTTTTCATGTGTGAAAATCTGGGCAATTCAAGAAAGTGATGGGAACGACACAGCAACGGATAGGGCAGGCGAGGGGCTACGTGTTGGGCTGCATCTCAAGTTCACAGGTCCCACTATTAAGCCACAATAGCGGCAAGAGTGGGCCCCCCCCCCTCCTAACAACTTTTACTTCTGAAAAGCCCTCATTAGCAATGCATACCTTAGCTAAGCACCACACTACCTCCAACAAAGCACAATCACTGCCTGCATGACACTCCACTGCCACTTCTCCTGGGTTACATGCTGCCCAACCGCCCCCCCTCCCCCCCACAGCGCACACCAAAGTGTCCCTGCGCAGTCTTCAGCTGCCCTCATGCCACACCACCCTCATGTCTATTTAGAAGTGCGTCTGCCATGAGGAGGAACCGCAGGCACACACTGCAGAGGGGTTGGCACGGCTAGGCAGCGACCCTCTTTAAAAGTGGTGGGGCGATAGCCCACAATGCTGTACAGAAGCAATGAGAAATAGAATCCTGTGCCACCGCCATCAGGAGCTGCACACGTGGGCATAGCAATGGGGAACCTATGTGCCACACACTATTCATTCTGTCAAGGTGTCTCTGCATGCCCCAGTCAGACTGGTAATATGTACCTTAACAGTAACCGCGTAGTGGTAATGTGGTGGTGACTGCGGACCTAGTAGCGCGGTTTTATTTTGTTGGTTTTCGGAATGTGGCCAGGATTAAGTGGGCCGTGGCGGGGGGATGGTGGGGGGGCTCTCTTGTAGTGTCGGTAAAGGTGAAATTCTTGGACTGCCACCAGACGAACCAATGCAAAGGCATTTGCCAAGAATGTTTGTTTTCCCTGTTGGAGGAGGAGGGGGATGTTTTTGAGGCACTACGTGTCCTCTACACGTGTCCGTGGTTATATGCACCTTAACAGTAACCGCGTTGGTGGGAAATGGCCTCGCCGCCATCATGTCTTTGGGAAGCCTCTGTTTCCACACCCCAGAGACATACCATTAGCAGCGGTATAGGCAGAGCCCAGAATTCGTAACATTTCAGCCGTAGCATTAGGACAGGCCCCACTAACATATCACTAGCAGCATTATAGCGGGAGCGCAGTCTTCGTTCCATGTCAGCAATAGTAGCACTCAAGACAGGCCCCAGTAACAATTCCGAAGCAGCATTATAGCGGGAGCGCAGTCTTCGTTCCATGTCAGCAATAGTAGCACTCAAGACAGGCCCCAGTAACAATTCCGAAGCAGCATTATAGCGGGAGCGCAGTCTTCGTTCCATGTCAGCAATAGTAGCACTCAAGACAGGCCCCAGTAACAATTCCGAAGCAGCAGTATAGTGGGAGCGCAGTCTTAGTTCCATTTCAGTAGCTGCAGTATAGCCAAGGCCCAAGTTACATTTATGTAGCTAAAGTGTAGGCCAACCCCACACACACTTCTGTACCATGAGTGCAGGTGAAGAACATACAAATTGCTATGATTACACTGTAGGTGAGGGCCCCAAAAAATTGGTGTACCAACAGTACTAATGTACCTCAGTAAAAATTGGCCATGCCCAACCAAGATGGCAGGTGAAACCCATTAATCGCTTTGGTTAATGTGGCTTAAGTGGTAACTAGGCCTGGAGGCAGCCCAGTTTAACGAAAAATTGGTTCAAGTTAAAGTTTCAACGCTTTTAAGAGCAGTGAAACATATAAAAATTGTTTCGAAAAATTAGATGAGTGAGCCTTGTGGCCCTAAGAAAAATTGCCCGTTCAGCGTGATTACGTGAGGTTTCAGGAGGAGGAGCAGGAGGAGGAGGAGGAATATTAGACACAGATTGATGAAGCAGAAATGTCCCCGTTTTGGATGGTGAGAGAGAACGTAGCTTCCATCCGCGGGTGCATAATACGTATTGCTTACGTATCGCTGCTGTCCGCTGGTGGAGAAGAGAAGTCTGGGGAAATCCAGGCTTTGTTCATCTTGATGAGTGTTAGCCTGTCGGCACTGTCGGTTGACAGGCGGGTACGCTTATCTGTGATGATTCCCCCAGCCGCACTAAACACCCTCCCCGACAAGACGCTAGCCGCAGGACAAGCAAGCACCTCCAGGGCATACAGCGCTAGTTCAGGCCACGTGTCCAGCTTCGACACCCAGTAGTTGTAGGGGGCAGAGGCGTCACCGAGGATGGTCGTGCGATCGGCTACGTACTCCCTCACCATCCTTTTACAGTGCTCCCGCCGACTCAGCCTTGACTGGGGAGCGGTGACACAGTCTTGCTGGGGAGCCATAAAGCTGGCCAGGCCCTTAAAGACTGTTGCACTGTCTAGGCTGTACATGCTGCTCGATCTACGCACCTCCCCTGCTACCTGGCCCTCGGAACTGCGCCTTCTGCCACTAGCGCTGTCGGATGGGAATTTTACCATCAGCTTGTCCGCCAGGGTCCTGTGGTATAGCAACGCTCTCGAACCCCTTTCCTCTTCGGGAATGAGACTGGGAAGGTTCTCCTTATAGCGTGGGTCGAGCAGTGTGTACACCCAGTAATCCGTAGTGGCCAGAATGCGTTGAATGCGAGGGTCACGAGAAAGGCATCCTAACATGAAGTCAGCCATGTGTGCCAGGGTACCTGTACGCAACACATGGCTGTCCGCACTAGGAAGATCACTTTCAGGATCCTCCTCCTCCTCCTCCTCCTCCTCAGGCCATACACGCTGAAATGATGACAGGCAAGCAGCATGGGTACCGTCAGCAGTGGGCCAAGCTGTCTCTTCCCCCTCCTCCTCATCCTCCTCCTCCTCCTCCTGAACGCGCTGAGATATAGACAGGAGGGTGCTCTGACTATCCAGCGACATACTGTCTTCCCCCGGCTCTGTTTCCGAGCGCAAAGCGGCTGCCTTTATGGTTTACAGGGAACTTCTCAAGATGCATAGCAGAGCAATGGTGACGCTAATGATTGCAGCATCGCCACGCACCATCTGGGTAGACTGATCAAAGTTTCCAAGGACCTGGCAGATGTCTGCCAACCAGGCCCACTCTTCTGAAAAGAATTGAGGAGGCTGACTCCCACTGCGCCGCCCATGTTGGAGTTGGTATTCCACTATAGCTCTACGCTGCTCATAGAGCCTAGCCAACATGTGGAGCGTAGAGTTCCACCGTGTGGGCACGTCGCACAGCAGTCGGTGCACTGGCAGATTAAAGCGATGTTGCAGGGTGCGCAGGGTGGCAGCGTGCGTGTGGGACTTGCGGAAATGTGCGCAGAGCCGGCGCACCTTTACGAGCAGGTCTGACAAGCGTGGGTAGCTTTTCAGAAAGCGCTGAACCACCAAATTAAAGACGTGGGCCAGGCATGGCACGTGCGTGAGGCTGCCGAGCTGCAGAGCCGCCACCAGGTTACGGCCGTTGTCACACACGACCATGCCCGGTTGGAGGCTCAGCGGCGCAAGCCAACGGTCCGTCTGCTCTGTCAGACCCTGCAGCAATTCGTGGGCCGTGTGCCTCCTATCTCCTAAGCTGAGTAGTTTCAGCACGGCCTGCTGACGCTTGCCCACCGCTGTGCTGCCACGCCGCGCGACACCGACTGCTGGCGACGTCCTGCTGCTGCTGACACATCTAGATTGCGAGACAGAGGTTGAGGAGGAGGAGGAGGAGGAGGGTGCTTTAGTGGAAGAAGCATACACCGCCGAACATACCACCACCGAGCTGGGGCCCGCAATTCTGGGGGTGGGTAGGACGTGAGCGGTCCCAGGCTCTGACTCTGTCCCAGCCTCCACTAAATTCACCCAATGTGCCATCAGGGAGATGTAGTGGCCCTGCCCGCCTGTGCTTGTCCACGTGTCCGTAGTTAAGTGGACCTTGCCACTAAACGCATTGATGAGGGCGCGTACAATGTTGCGGGACACGTGGTCGTGTAGGGCTGGGACGGCACATCGGGAAAAGTAGTGGCGACTGGGAACTGAGTAGCGCGGGGCCGCCGCCGCCATCATAGCTTTGAAGGACTCCGTTTCCACAACCCTATACGGCAGCATCTCAAGGCTGATAAATTTGGCTATGTGGACGGTTAACGATTGAGCGTGCGGGTGCGTGGTGGCGTACTTGCGCTTGCGCTCCAACACTTGCGCTAGCGACGGCTGGACTGTGCGGTGCGAGACATTGCTGGATGGGGCCGAGGACAGCGGAGGTGAGGGTGTGGGTGCAGGCCATGAGACGGTTGTGCCTGTGTCCTGAGAGGGAGGTTGGATCTCAGTGGCAGGTTGGGGCACAGGGGGAGAGGCAGTGGTGCAAAGCGGAGGCGGTGAACGGCCTTCGTCCCACCTTGTGGGGTGCTTGGCCATCATATGTCTGCACATGCTGGTGGTGGTGAGGCTGTTGGTGGTGGCTCCCTGGCTGATCTTGGCGCGACAAAGGTTGCACACCACTGTTCGTCGGTCGTCAGGCGTCTCTGTGAAAAACTGCCAGACCTTAGAGCACCTCGGCCTCTGCAGGGTGGCATGGCGCGAGGGTGTGCTTTGGGAAACACTTGGTGGATTATTCGGTCTGGCCCTGCCTCTACCCCTGGCCACCGCACTGCCTCTTGCAACCTGCCCTGCTGATGCCCTTGCCTCCCCCTCTGAAGACCTGTCCTGAGTAGGCGTTGCACACCAGGTGGGGTCAGTCACCTCATCGTCCTGCTGCTCTTCCTCCGAATCCTCTGTGCGCTGCTCCCTTGGACTTACTGCCCTTACTACTACCTCACTGCAAGACAACTGTGTCTCATCGTCATCGTCCTCCTCACCCACAGAAAGTTCTTGAGACAGTTGGCGGAAGTCCCCAGCCTCTTCCCCCGGACCCGGGAACTTTCGAATGGTTGGGCATCAGTGACGATAAACTCCTCTGGTGGGAGAGGAACCACTGCTGCCCAATCTAAGCAGGGGCCCGAGAACAGTTCCTGGGAGTGTTCCCGCTCCTGAGCAGGTGTCATTGTAGTGGAGTGAGGAGGCTGGGAGGAAGGAGGAGCAGCAGACAGAGGATTCGGATTTGCAGCAGTGGACGGCGCTGAACTGTGGCTGGACGATAGGTTGCTCGAAGCACTTTCTGCCATCCAGGACAGGACCTGCTCACACTGCTCATTTTCTAATAAAGGTCTCCCGCGTGGACCCATTAATTGGGCGATGAATGTGGGGACGCCAGAAACGTGCCTCTCTCCTAATCGCGCCGCAGTCGGCTGCGACACACCTGGATCAGGAGCTCGGCCTGTGCCCACACCCTCACTTGGGCCTACGTGTCCTCGGCCACGTCCTCTAGGCTTACCCCTACCCCTCAGCATGCTGTATTACCAGTGATTTGATTTCCCAGGCAGGAAATAAATTGGCGCAAGCCTGCAGGCCAAATATAATGTTTTCGCTTTTTTGCAAAGGGAAGGACCCACTGCGTATATTCAATGAACAATAACTTTTAGAACTGTAGTGTGGCCCTGAAAAGTGACACACAACTTTAGTGTAGCAGAGTTATTAACTCTAGCAGAGCAGGTATTTGCCAGTCAGGAAAGACAATGGCGCAAGCCTGCAGTAAACCGTAGCTGGTTGCGTCTGATTTTTGTACGTTGTCCACGCAGCACACACGTACACGGAGACCTTAGGACTGACACAGGCAGGCCAAATATAATTTCTTTTCCTTTTTTGCAAAGGGAAGGACCCACTGCGTATATTCAATGAACAATAACTTTTAGAACTGTAGTGTGGCCCTGAAAAAGTGACACACAACTTTAGTGTAGCAGAGTTATTAACTCTAGCAGAGCAGGTATTTGCCAGTCAGGAAAGACAATGGCGCAAGCCTGCAGTAAACCGTAGCTGGTTGCGTCTGATTTTTGTATGTTGTCCACGCAGCACACACGTACACGGAGACCTTAGGACTGACACAGGCAGGCCAAATATAATTTCTTTTCCTTTTTTGCAAAGGGAAGGACCCACTGCGTATATTCAATGAACAATAACTTTTAAAACTGTAGTGTGGCCCTGAAAAAGTGACACACAACTTTAGTGTAGCAGAGTTATTAACTCTGGCAGAGCAGGTATTTGCCAGTCAGGAAAGACAATGGCGCAAGCATGCAGTAAACCGTAGCTGGTTGCGTCTGATTTTTGTACATTGTCCACGCAGCACACACGTACACGGAGACCTTAGGACTGACACAGGCAGGCCAAATATAATTTCTTTTCCTTTTTTGCAAAGGGAAGGACCCACTGCGTATATTCAATGAACAATAACTTTTAGAACTGTAGTGTGGCCCTGAAAAAGTGACACACAACTTTAGTGTAGCAGAGTTATTAACTCTAGCAGAGCAGGTATTTGCCAGTCAGGAAAGACAATGGCGCAAGCCTGCAGTAAACCGTAGCTGGTTGCGTCTGATTTTTGTACGTTGTCCACGCAGCACACACGTACACGGAGACCTTAGGACTGACACAGGCAGGCCAAATATAATTTCTTTTCCTTTTTTGCAAAGGGAAGGACCCACTGCGTATATTCAATGAACAATAACTTTTAGAACTGTAGTGTGGCCCTGAAAAAGTGACACACAACTTTAGTGTAGCAGAGTTATTAACTCTAGCAGAGCAGGTATTTGCCAGTCAGGAAAGACAATGGCGCAAGCCTGCAGTAAACCGTAGCTGGTTGCGTCTGATTTTTGTACGTTGTCCACGCAGCACACACGTACACGGACACCTTAGGACTGACACAGGCAGGCCAAATATAATTTCTTTTCCTTTTTTGCAAAGGGAAGGACCCACTGCGTATATTCAATGAACAATAACTGTGTTGTGGCCCTGCCTACACAATTCTGTCCCTGTAGTATCAATGGAGGGTGCAATGCTCTGCACAGACGATTTTTAGAAGAAAAAAAAAATGCAACACTGCTAACAGCAGCCAGCACAGTACTGCACACGCTTAAATTTGGCCCTAGAAAGGACCGTTGAGGTTCTTGAAGGCTACACTCACTCCTAACACTCTCCCTGCCTATGCACCACTTCTGTCCCTAATGCCGGGTGCAATGCTCTGCACTGCCGATTTTGAGAAAAAAAAAACAAAAAAACACTGCTAGCAGCAGCCTGCACACAGGTAGATGTGGCCCTAAGAAGGACCTTTGGGGTTCTTGAAGCCTACACGGACTCCTAACGCTCTCCCTACAGCAGCACCAGCACGATAGTACTTTCCCTCAGCTAAGTCACAAGGCATGTGTGGCGAGCTGCGGGAGGGGCCGACTTTTATACTCGGGTGACATCTGATCGCCCCAGCCACTCACAGCAGGGGGGTGGTATAGGGCTTGAACGTCACAGGGGGAAGTTGTAATGCCTTCCCTGTCTTTCAATTGGCCAGAAAAGCGCGCTAACGTCTCAGAGAGGAAACTGAAAGTAACCAGAACACCGCGTGTTACGAGTAACGAGCATCCCGAACACCCTAATATTCGCACGAATATCAAGCTCGGACGAGTACGTTCGCTCATCTCTAGTTGGTGCACATTAGTATGAGGCAGTCTTGAAGGTATTGCGCCTCAGTCCTACATTTGAAATCAGTTGTCATCGTACATACTGGGCCCGTTCCAGCTCCATCTGGAAAGTAAAAGGCTTATCTTGTATTTTATTCAGCTTTATGAAGTGGAAATTTCATTGCTGGATAAATGTTTGAAGTCTGTTTGATTGCATAATATCCTGAATCATAAGATGTATGTCAAATAGTGAGCTGAGTGGAAGTGTCACATTGGATTGTGATATTGTATCTAGAGAAGCACAATCTAATAGGCTGCATTATCCCATGAGAACATTTACAGTACTCTCTGTGAGGTCTAGGCTCGTTCTGGGGCCAAGGGAGATTACTTGTTTTCATCATTAAAAATTCTTTGTAGCTTAAAGGGGTTGTCCCGAGGCAGCAAGTGGGTCTATACACTTCTGCATGGCCATAATAATGCACTTTGTAATGTACATTGTGCATTAATTATGAGCCATACAGAAGTTATAAAAAGTTTTATACTTACCTGCTCCGTTGCTGGCGTCCTCGTCTCCATGGTGCCGACTAATTTTCGCCCTCTGATGGCCAAATTAGCCGCGCTTGCGCAGTCCGGGTCTTCTCCTCTTCTCTATGGGGCTCCGTGTAGCTCCGTGTAGCTCCGCCCCGTCACGTGCCGATTCCAGCCAATCAGGAGGCTGGAATCGGCAATGGACCGCACAGAAGCCCTGCGGTCCATGGAGACAGAGGATCCCGGCGGCCATCTTCAGCAGGTGAGTATGAAGACGCCGGACCGCCGGGATTCAGGTAAGCGCTGTGGGGGTTGTTTTTTTAACCCCTGCATCGGGGTTGTCTCGCGCCGAACGGGGGGGGGGGGGGGGGGGGGGGTTAAAAAAAAAAAAACCCGTTTCGGCGCGGGACAACCCCTTTAAAGGTGTACAGCTTGCTGATCGCACATGTCAGGTTGACAAGTTCATATTACTCTAGAACTGTAGATTTTGTGTCTAGATCTTGAATCAGCTAATCAAAATCTTGCTGTTCCCACCTAATTTTCTTCCTATGTATGAATGAATTTATAGAACGTTATCTATGTCATATCTATCTATCTATCTCATATCTATCTATCTATCTATCTATCTATCTATCTATCTATCTCATATCAATCTATCTCATATCAATCTATCTATCTATCTCATATCTATCTATCTATCTATCTATCTATCTATCTATCTATCTATCTATCTATCTATCTGGGAGATTCTATTCAGCTAGTTGTGCTCACGCACTGCCATTCATCTCTATGGGCGCACATCCTGAAAAAAGTCACATTGTGTAGACAGTAACTTCGTGGGGACACAATGCAAGGGCCAGGTACCCAGTGCGTATAAGACACCGCTCCCCTGGTTTCATCACCTTTAAGTCCCATAACCTAGTTTATGGGGCTCAAATGTGCTGACAGACTCCCTTTAATGATATTAATATAAGGTAATCATCTGTAGTAATGAGGAATATAAGTTGCACATAAAAGTTGTAATATTGGCCAACATCACATCTATCTGTTTTGTTGCCCTTTTTAATTGTTTCTATGATTATAGCATGTATCTTTATTTCGGCTTTATTTGGGTTGACACATGTCTCTTCCTGTTGCCCCAATGTCCAGACGTCAGCAGAAAATAACAAGGTTTAGCTTGTTAGGATATTTTTTGGCAAGTCAGCATTTTTGTAGTGACATTATGATGTTACTTTATTCTGACTGACATGACATAGATTTCTTATTGAATTTTTAATGTTGCCACAGTATAGCGCAGCACATTCGGAGCCATTAGCACAAATCAGCAATCATTGCGGGCAGTTTTCTACTGGTAGGAAGAATATTGCTTCCTGTTAGCATTTTGCTTCAGTATTAGGTGAATTTTTTTGAATCATATTTTCAAGTATTTCATCTATCTGTCTGCCATACTATATACCATTAGGCCGAGCTCACACGACCGTATGCTCATTGCGCAGTAGCAATCTCCTATCCACTTTCATTGTGCCGCTCACACAAGCCACACCAAATACACGTGCAAAAAAAATGTTCTATGTAGCAAGTACACACGTGGGACGCTGGAAACACGGTCATGTGAGCCTGGCCTAAGGGCTTCTTTACACAACCGTGTTTGCGCAGGTATTTGCATACACAAAATCTACTCACGCAAAAGATAAAAAACAGAACCCATTGATTTCAATGGATTTGTTCTCATGAACATGTTTCTTGTGTGCGGTGGAAAAGTTAGGACTTGCTTTACCTTTTTGCATTTTGCCCAACAAAGGCCCCCATAGAAGTCTATGGAAGGTGCGTAAATACCCAAGGGGAAGCGTGAAACACTGCACAAAACGCAGAAATATCTGATCTCCAGCGGAGGAGATCCCCAGCTCTGGGCTTTAGCATCCACTAAAAAACTAATTAGAGCATGTGGATGTGACTTTTTTTTTCCCAGTGTGCGGATGGCAGGCATGGGAAGAAATCCCAGCATGCTCCATTTTTCTGCTCATCTTACAGGACGACTTCCATTGAAGTCAATGGAAGCTGTTCGATCTGCAGCACACCTGCAGCTGTCACTGTAGATGTGCCATAGATCCGTGGGAAAGCAGGAGATTTAAAAAGAAATGCTGAAGAAAAAAGATCCGGCACAGAGGAGACCCGCGCTAGATCTGGAGAGGTAAGAAAATATATTTTCCTGTCCATGTCTGCAGGCGCGCACAGATATCACTGCGGGATCCAGCAGTGCTTGCAAGTGGACATTGGGCCTAAACCGACCAAAAGGGTGTGTCGCACGTGCGTGTGAACTGGTCCTGCGAACACAATAAGTACACTACTATGCGCAGATATGCACACAAATCAACCTCGTTAGTGCGCTGCGGCAAGCGTTCTTGTGCATAAAGTCATCTGAGTAAGCCCTAATTCATTCTTTCTAAATATCTGCGCCAGTTCTGATCTGCCACATATCCTCTGGTGAAAATCTAGTTTCCCATGTGAATTTTTAGCGTCAATCCTGATACGTGATGAGAGATCACCACATTGCCGGATCAACAGACGATACAGAACTATCATCAGGGAGATCGTCCAACCTACAGCCAACCTTAAGAACTATAACGATGTGTTAGTTTAAAGTTCTGGGTTGGGAAGGGTATCACCTTAATGAGAGCACCTGGAAGGTGTCTGGAGACACCTAGGAGGTGACTAAGGAGATTTATAAGGCCATGCCTGCTCCTCTAGGAAATATATGCAAATAAGGTCGCCTGTGCACAACCGGGTTTGAATTGCGGAATCTGCGATCAAGTCCTGCGCAGACGATCCGCGGCATTCCGCACAAATTCAAACCAATAAAGCATCCGCACGTCCACTCACATGAGCGGACAGCAACTGCGATTTTCCACTCACGGAAAAAAAATCGCAGCATATTCTACTTTTGCGTGGATTCCATGCTGATGGCTTCCATTGCAGTCAGTGGAAGCCGCCCAACCCGCGGCCCTTCCGGAATAGTTGATAACGCGGGCAAAGCAGGAGTTAAAAAAAAAATCTGTAATGCGCATGTCCGACAGTCAGTCGTGCGAACTATCCGCAGTACAGAAGAAGAGAAGATGAAATGACAGGTGCGCGCGGATGCCAGCCTGGGACAGGGTCAGATTCCGCTGCAGGATCTTGCGTGTGGAATCCGATCCGTTCGTGTGCAGGCGGCCTAAGGAAGATGGAACAATACCTCTGCAGCGCCAACTATTGGATGGCACCATTCCTGCAAATTAATGCCCGCCCCCTTTATAATATTTCCCAAGAATTGTTATAAAGACCTGTATATAGGGTGGGACACTGATTTGCAGGAATGCTGCAATCCAATAGGTGGCGCTGCAGAGGTATTGTTCCTTGGGCCACTACAAAATAGCTACGGTATCGCTGCTATGTACATGCGATTTTGTAGCATCAGTGATGCTTTTTTTCTTGAGAAAAATGTAGCATCGTGTCGCTGCTACCCTCAATTTTCTCTCACGATTTTGTAGCAAGAAAGTTAACTGGACTTTCTAATGTTAAAAAAAATTGCTTTGCACGAAAATCGCAGGTTCGCTCTATGCGATGTGATCGCATCAGGAAACAGAAAAGACGACGATCCGACTCTATAGACTAAAAGACAAGCCTTTATTATAAAGCCATAAAATACAGATTCAGGAGAAAGTGACCCAAAACACAGATGCGTTTCAGGCGCAGAGGACGACCATCTGTGTTTAGGGGTCACTGTCTCCTGATTCTGAATTTCATGAATTGTATCCTTCCATCCATTCAAAACTATGGAAAAAATGGTATATCAACATGTACCGCATGCTAAAAGGTAGAACTAACCGTATAGACACATAGCGACACACAGACCTATAGCGTATAAATCTGGAAGATTTCCCAACCTTTACCACACATACAGGAACAACAAAGTGTAAACATCACCGAAATCAGATTAGAACTGTCACAATCATTGCAAAAGATACTTTCAATTTCCGAAACTTTCCACCACACAATGAGTTAAGACGTCTATTGTTTGGTCTGAGGTGGAACTAAATCCAGTTGACATCATGCCATCAGGTTTCTTTTGTATACTAATGTTTGTTCAGTAGTTCCCGATCCATTACAATGCAAGTGAGACCCAACATGGATGTCCATAACGCGGCTGTCACAGCACATGTTGTGGGTGCAACTTAAGAAGTTAAAGGGGTTGTCAGAGATAGTTTTTTTCTATAAAACCCAGCTTCCCCAGCCATCCCTGCATCTCCTGTGAAGTCGCGCCAGGTCTCCCCCCCTGACGTCACATTTACAGGCAGCCCAAGCCTGTTTATGGGACATCACGGGCTGCTGCAGCCAATGCAAAATCACGAAGCACTGATATTGGCTGCAGCAGACTGTAAACCAACAACAGGAGTCAGAACCAAGCGGCAGCAGGGAACAGAGGTGACTATATGACTTGTTGTTATTTTAAGACAGAGGAAGCTGTGTTTTATAGAAAAAAAAGGTTTTGGACAACCCCTTTAATCTGTTCCCACTGACTAAGTGTTACGTGGGTTACCAGGAGCACACATCCACAGGTGTGGGGTGATTGAGCTAGCTAGGTGTGTGAATTGCTCCAGCCAGCCAATCACCACCGGTCTGTGCAGATACGTTTCAGCCCTTTTTGCTAGAGGGTGTGGGGCATTTACATCATTCCCTCTCAGAACTTTGTGTTTTGTGTCATGCATGCTGTTTGAGTTGCTGCCCCCACCTTCACTGAAGATGGTCTGGACACCTGACTTCCTGTTCTGCGAGCCCCTTCTTGCTTCCCTTTTATCAGGTGTGGCTCCTAGACACCGGATGTCCTTTCTTCTGTCAGATGGGTGATGTCTGACACCATGTTCCCTGCTGCCATCAGTTGGGTGATGTCTGACACTCTTGTTCCTTTCTCAGTGTGTGGAACCTTGAGCTAGCTCCTGTTTATCTATGCATGCATGAGGTTTTGAGTTGGAGGTTCCTTCTGTCTGTGAAGTGAGCAGACTTTAGGTGTGAACAATGACTTGTTCAGTGTATGTCTTTAGATGTGGACTACACTTGGTGTGAACAATGTCTTGCTCTGTGTGGTGTTTCCTTCATGTTGCAGTCACTTAGTGGGAACATGGCTGTGTTCTGTGTATGTCTGTAGGTGTGGACTACACTAAGTGTGAACTGTCCTGTTCAGTGTGTATTCTGCTGTATTTCCCTTGTCTGGTGGTCCTGCTCATTACCATCTAGGGTGAGTCAGTTGGCCTCTAGGTTCCAGTGTGGGGCTGTTCCTATCGGGACGATCACCCCTCTTGTAGGCAGGGTCCCCCTTTTCTTTGTTGTAGTTGTGTAGTTAGTGTAGGGACTCACAATACATCTAGGACCATTGATGTAGGCTTGTAAGCTTACGCATTTTGGCCAAAATACAAACCAATGCCTTGCACCTAGTTATAGATATTTCCATGAGTCTGGTTGTTTAATGTATTGGTAATGTATATGTATTGGTAAGTATTTGACTGCCTGACCTGTTCTGACAGTAACTACTGTCACACTAAGAGGATGTTTTCCCTTGTAATTGGGGCTCCTATGGATGCCCCAGTTACAGTGGAAAAGTGTGAAATAAAAAATAAAAAAAATAGGACAATGTGAATGACCCCAGAGGTCTTATATGATGTCATGGGGAACACAGATGTTAAAAAAGTTACAAAAATAATAAAAATAAATGACAGAGTAAAATAAAACCATCTATAAAAAAAGAAAACGACCCACCGCTTACACCAACCAAAACCATTGCCATATCCACCCTGTAACCCAAGATTATACAAATTATATATCAAAATGTCCGAAACAAAATAGCGAAACCAATACTGTACTTTATTTTAACGTAAATTTAAAAATTTTAAAAATAAAGAACTGTAAATTTTTAAAAAAAACTTTTTTTTTACGTTTTGTACACATTACTCCTAAATAATAAATAAAAAAAAACAGAAGAAATTTCAGAGAAAAAAGGTATTAAAAATAACCCTATGTGTCATAAAGAAAAAAAACAACGCAACAAAAGTAATTTTGGCAAGTTGGGGAAAAAATGGGGTCATAAAACCACCACGTTGGAAAAATCCCTAATAAGTGTCTGGTTGTTTAGGAACGAAAGACCCTGGTCCTTAAGGGGTTAACAAATTTGGAACCCCACAAAATAATGGTTAAACTTATTCTGTATTTTGGAGACATGATCATGTATGGTATGCATCCGTGTTCCAATGGGTATCTTGTTGTTTTCTTCTGCCACTAAAGTCATGCTATCAGGTTGCAGTAAGCATGATAAATGGCAGTTTTAATTCCAATCCGAGGCTGCGAGGTTCTGCCAGAGAGGTAATTTCCAGTCCGATCAGTGGAAATATGCCGGCCCTCTCTTGACTTTATGGCTTCAGTATGCTGATAAGATAAGTTGTATTATATTACACTCTTGCACTTTGTCTTCAACAAATATTGCTGCATTAGAAATGATTTATTTCTTTTAAGGAGTAATGGCGGCGTCATACGGGCGTATTTGTGGGCATAAATGTACACGTGCAATACGCAGAGAATAGAACTCATTCATTTCAATGGGTTCGTTCTCATTTCCCGATTTTGCACATGCATTTCTCTCGTGTGCAAAAAAACTCCAAAAACGGACCGACTCTATCTTTCTGCGGATTTGCCCCCCCTGAGGTCACCATAGAAGTGTATGAAGGGTAGGCAAATGTGCGCACAATGTGCGATGGAGCGTGTAATCTGCTGCGCAATTCAGTGAATAAAAGAACACATCTGTACCTCATTAAATCAGGCATTTAAATCAGGGCCGCACGAAAATGCACATGCCCTGCATGCGTAAAGAGTGAAGCAAAATGCACCAATCCACATGCAAAACGTCTCGTACATAGCGCAAATACGTTGCACTGAGGCGTGCACACAAATGCGTACACCTGTGTGAAGCCGGCCTGCAGTTGCTTTTAGATGGAATGATTATCGTTAAAAATATGGTTCAAATGAGCAAAAGTGAACGATAATGGTTTGGGCTGAACGCAAGCCAACGACAAACCGTAATCGTTCGCTTTTTGTTCGGCCATTATCTGCAGGCTTAAAACCATCGTTGGCTCGTTCACTTATTGTTTGGTTTAAGCAGCGCTCGTTCTCAGTCATTTATACAGCAACTGAACGATTTCCCGTTTCAATGAGCCAACCACCATTCACACGAGCGTATCACAGGAAAAATACGCTGCAGCACGGAATTCCATCAGTCGGTTGAAATCCTCAGAATGACTTCTAATGCAAATAGCGCTGGATGCAGGTGAACTCCCTCCCCTATCTTTTTTTCAGCTCCCATAGGAGTCTATGGCAGCCTCCAGTGTTTTTCATCAAGATAGAGCAAGATCTATCTTTTGAGGCAGCATGAAAAATTGGTGACCGAAAACGATGCAATTTTTTTCATGGGCCTGAAAATCGCCCATATGAATGAATGCATTGGAATCCAATACTTCACATGGTCACGATTTTTAGCAGATGTTTTATCGCGTCAATATAGCCACGTAAAAACGCTCATGTGAATAAGGCCTTAGGCCGCCTGCAGACGGCCGGGTCGGATCCCCTGCGAGAATTCTTGCAGAGGACCCAACCCGCGCCCCTGCAGGGACCAGTGCGGGTCTCACCTTCTCACACGGCTCTCGCCCTCTGATGTGCAGGCTGCCGGTCAGCAGGCGCATGCGCAGTGACCCGCACAGAAATAGAGCATGCCGCGATTTGTTTTCCACGTGTGGTTTCACGCGGACAAATTGCGGCCGTCTGCCTAGGATTGTGTTGTTTAATGCAATCCTATGGCAGCTTCCACAGGTGGAAATTCTGCGGGAAATCCCACCGCAGAATTTCCGCCCTTGTGCAGGAGGCCTTACATTGAGGTTTATTGATTATATCAACATACATATGTTTGGGTTGTTCCGGAGGTATTTTGGCTGTATAATGGCATGTATATGTTGTTTTGGTTTTATGGAGACACATTGCACCACAAAATCTAAGAGTTGCTGGTAATTCAAGACTGTGTGCAAGTGTAAGGCATGCTTCATTCCGGTTCATTATGATGAATACTACATTCATTATGCATTCATTATATCGTTTAACCGAACAGTCCAGAGAGAGAAGGCCAGTTGGCCGGTGTCCTCTTACACCATCCTGGTGGTCTCTTTCCACGCTTCCATTAATTATGGGTGACAGATATGCACCTAGTTTGTGCTAATACCAACCAACGCTTTCAATGTTCATTGTGTTTCCAAAAACTTTACTTTTAAAAAATATCAAATAAAAAAATATTCCGCCAAATACTGGCAACGTTTTGGTGGTTGTGTGAGCCCAACCGCGTTTTAAAGCTACATAGGATGCTGAGACTTGCCTGCAGGCATGCTCAAGCAACATTAATAACCATGGGTTTCATAAAGTTACAGATAATAGTGCCATAGGTTGGCATAAGAGATGAGCGAGCACCAAAATGCTCGAGTGCTCGTTACTCGAGTCGAACTTTCAGTGATGCTCGAGAGTTCGTTTCGAGTAACGAACCCCATTGAAGTCAATGGGCGACTCGCGCATTTATGTATATGACTGGTGCTCCGTTAAGGTTTTCATTTGTGAAAATCTTAGCAAATCACCAAAGTCATGTAAAAAACACAGAAATGGATAGGGCAGGCGAGGAGCAACATGCAGGGCTGCATTTTGGGCTCCGAGGTCTCACTATTAAAGGGGTTGTCCCGCGCCGAAACGTTTTTTTTTTTTGTTTTTTTCAATAGCCCCCCCGTTCGGCGCGAGACAAACCCGATGCAAGGGTTAAAAAAAAAAACCGGATAGTACTTACCCGAATCCCCGCGCTCCGGTGACTTCTTACTTACCTTGCGAAGATGGCCGCCGGGATCTTCACCCACGGTGGACCGCAGGTCTTCTCCCATGGTGCACCGTGAGCTCTGTGCGTTCCATTGCCGATTCCAGCCTCCTGATTGGCTGGAATCGGCACATGTGACGGGGCGGAGCTACGAGGAGCAGCTCTCCAGCACGAGCGGCCCCATTCAGAAGGGAGAAGACCGGACTGCGCAAGTGCGTCTAATCGGGCGATTAGACGCTGAAATTAGATGGCACCATGACAACGGGGACGCTAGCAACGGAACAGGTAAGTGAATAACTTCTGTATGGCTCATAATTAATGCACAATGTACATTACAAAGTGCATTAATATGGCCATACAGAAGTGCTGAACCCCACTTGCTTTCGCGGGACAACCCCTTTAAGCCACAATAGGGGCAAGAGTGAGACACCCCCCCCCCCCCGCACTGTCAGCATAAAGATTGTTCTCCTCTGCCACAGCTGTAACAGCTGTGGCAGAGAAGAACGATGTTAGCCCATTGAATTCAATGGAGCCGGCAATACAGCCGGCTCCATTGAAAGCAATGGGCTGCCGGCGAGCGTGGGATGAATTTTCAGGAAGGGCTTAAAAATATAAGCCCTTCCCTGCAATTCATCCAGAAATATGTAAAAAGTAAAAAAATATATATACTCACCTTGTCCCGGCAGACGGAGTTCAGCCGCGGCCGGACGGCAGTTCTCCTGAACTGCTGTGAGTAGTATTCAGCAGCCGGGGATTTAAAATCCCTGCCTGCTGAATGAGCTGCCTCTGATTGGTCACAGCCTCACCAATCAGAGGCAGCTCTCACTCACCCATTCATGAATTCATGAATGGGTGAGTGAGTGCTGCCTCTGATTGGCTCAGCGCAGGGACCAATCAGGGGTAGCTCTCAGCTGTCATTCAGCTGAGAGCTGCCCCTGATTGGTCCCTGCGCTGAGCCAATCAGAGGCAGCACTCACTCACCCATTCATGAATGGGTGAGTGAGAGCTGCCTCTGATTGGTGAGAGCTGTGACCAATCAGAGGCAGCCCATTCAACAGGCGGGGATTTTAAATCCGCCCCTGCTGAATACTACAGAACTGTAGTATTGTAGGAGAACTGTAGGAGAACTGCCGGCCAGACGCGGCTGAACTCCGGCTGCAGTGGAAAGGTGAGTATAAATTTTTTTTTTTATTTTTACACATTTTAGGATGATTTTCAGGTAAGGGCTTATATTTTTAAGCCCTTCCCGAAAATTCATCCCGCGTTTGCCGGCAGCCCATTGCTTTCAATGGAGCCGGCTGTATTGCTGGCTCCATTGAATTCAATGGTCAGTGCTCGTTTAATCGAGACGAGTACCGCGTGGTGCTCGTCTCGAGTAACGAGCATCTCGAGCACCCTAATACTCAAACAAGCATCAAGCTCGGACGAGTATACTCGCTCATCTCTAGTTGGCATCAATGAAAAAGTAAAGGTAACTTTACATGGGACGACTGAAGCGCCCCAAATCATCCCACTGACTATCACTACTGTGCCTTCACTCAGGAGCAGTAGTCCTTCAGGTAATGAAGGCTACACGGGTCAGAGATCTCTTCCATTCACTGCAAACAGGCAGTCGTTCATAGATGATGGATGGCTGAACCAAGCGACTCCGACAAGTGAACAATTTCTTGCCTAGTGCCCCGTCGGTATCTGTGTGTACGCGGAATGACTATTTCCAATGATTATTTGGCTATCTCCTCACCTGGAGTCAAGTTTGACAGGGGGGGTGACGCCCCCTGATGTTGATTGGCAGCACAGCAGCCTGGAAAACTAGGTCCTGGAAGGGCAATAAAAGCAGGGGGAAAAAACATGCAGCTGACCATGGTGCAAATGGAGATATAGTAATACCTACATCTCCGCCGTCAGCCCTGTCAGCTCCGTGGGCGCCACTCCCGCACTGACATTTCCCGGCCGCCGCCGCAGGGACTGTGTGGCTCCCGCTCCCCCGCTGACAGCTGGCGGCCTGAGCGCTTCCGCTTCGCCGCAGAGAAAGCCGCATCAAGTAAGGTGGGGGTAAGCATAACAGTATCGCTCACCCCGACCCTGTCGGCTCCCTGCATCCCACGGTATCTTACAGCTACAGCTGCTGGGGGTCCGCCTGGCTATTGTGGAGCGGCGAACGGGTGGTGGGGGGCTATTGTTGACGCTGTAAAATATGCAACAGGATCTTTTGCCCTCGGTGCTAGCACCATGAGCCAAGTTCTGTGCTGTGCGTTGCTGGCCAAGGTTTTCCGTTTGCACCAGGGGCACCTCTATCTGCTTTCCCCCTGCTTTTAGTGCCCTTCCAGGACCTAGCTTTCCACCATGCTGTGCAGCCAATCAGCATCAGGGGGCATCAACGCCCTGTCAAACTTAACTCCACCAGGAGTTTCTGGTGGCGTCAAGATACACTAATACCATGTGAAGGTACCTTAATCAAGATAGGCTGATGGGACCATCATGACTCACCATACTGACAGAGGTAGGGCAGCAGTACTATCTGTACCAACTTTACTAGGAAAGATGGTAATGTAGTCTTCTCTGTGCCATTTTTTACTTGCATAGACTAGGCAGCACTAACTGAGCACACTTTAGAAAGGAAAGCAATAAAATCTGTACCCACATAGTCTACCGTTTAGGATACACTGTTTCTTCTAGTAAGTTGACCACCCCACTGAACTGAAACCCATCCATACAAAGGTGGCCTTGCAGTCATATGAGCCCGTGCCATTGTGAACATACCTATAAACAGTATTATTATACATTATAATGTAGATAATGCCATACGATTTAGGTCATATTCAGTCATAGCCAGGTACTGTCTGTCTGTCCTCAAACCCCCTTGCAGTGCTGTCTGTTTTCAAAACTCCCTTCAGTACAGTCTGTTGTGAGACCCTCTGTAGTACTGTCTGTTGTCAGACACTCCCTGCAATAATGTTTGTTGTCAGACACCCCATGCAGTACTGTTTGTTGTCAGACCCCCCTGCAGTACAGTCTGTTGTCAGACCCCTTGTAATACTATCTATTGTCAGACACTTCTGCAGTATTGTCTGCTGTCAGAATCCTCTGCAGTATTGTCTGTCGTCAGACCCCCTGCAGTACAGGCTGTTGTCAGAACCCCTGTAGTACTGTCTGTTGTCAGACCCCCTGCAGTATTGTCTGTTGTCAGACCCCCTACAGTAGTCTGTTGTTAGATCCCCCTGCAGTATTGTGTGTTGTCAGACCCCCCTGCAGTACAGTCTGTTGTCAGACACCCTGCAGTACTGTCTATTGTCAGACCTTTCTGCAGTATTGTCTGTTGTCAGCCCCTCTGCAGTATTGTTTGTTGTCAGACCCCCCCCCTGCAGTATTGTTTGTTGTCAGACCCCCCTGATGTACAGTCTGTTGTCACACCCCCACTAGTACTGTCTATTTTCAGACCCTTCTGCAGTACTGTCTATTGTCAGACCCCCCTGCAGTACAGTTTGTTGTCAGACCCCTTGTAGTACTATCTATTGTCAGACACTTCTGCAGTATTGTCTGTTGTCAGACCCCATGTAGTACTATCTATTGTCAGACCCTTATGCAGTACTGTCTGTTGTCAGACCCCATGTAGTACTATTTATTGACAGACCCTTCTGCAGTACTGTCTATTGTCAGACCCCCCTGTAGCGTTGTCTGTTGTCAGACCCCCTGTAGTACTGCCTGTTGTCAGACCCCCCTGTAGTACTGTCTGTTGTCAGACCCCCCCTGTAGTACTGTCTGTTGTCAGACCCCCCTGTAGTACTGTCTGTTGTCAGACCCCCCTGTAGTACTGCCTGTTGTCAGACCCCCCTGTAGTACTGTCCGTTGTCAGACCCCCCTGTAGTACTGTCCGTTGTCAGACCCCCCTGTAGTACTGTCCGTTGTCAGACCCCCCTGTAGTACTGTCTGTTGTCAGACCCCCTGCAGTATTTTCTGTTGTCAGACCCCCCTGCAGTATTGTCTGTTGTCAGACCCCCCTGCAGTACTATCTGTTGTCAGACCCCCCTGCAGTATTGTCTGTTGTCAGACCCCCTGTAGTACTGTCTGTTCTTAGACCCATCTTTAGTACTGTCTATTGTTGGACTCTTCTGCAGTACTGTCTGTTGTCAGACCCCCATGCAGTATTGTCTGTTTTCAGAACCCCCTGCAGTATTGTCCGTTGTCAGACCCCTTGTAATACTGGTCTGTTGTCAGACCCCCCTGCAGCATTGTCTGTTGTCAGACCCCCCTGCAATACTGTCTGTTGTCAGACCCCCCTACAGTACTGTATGTTCTCAGACCCCTTGTAGTACTGTCTGTTGTCAGACCCTTCTGTAGTATTGTCTATTGTCAGACCCTTCTGCAGTACTGTCTGTTGTCAGACCCCCCTGCTGTATTGTCTGTCCTCAGACCCCGCTGTAGTATTGTCTATTGTCAGAACCTTCTGCAGCATTGTCTGTTTTCAGAACCCCCTGCATAATTGTCTGTTATCAGAAGCCCCCTACAGTAGTCTGTTGTCAGACCCCCTGTAGTACTGTCTGTTCTCAAACCCCAGGTACTACTGCCTATTGTCAGACCTATCTGCAGTACTGTCTGTTGTCAGACCCCCTGTAGTACTGTCTGTTGTCAGACCCCCTGCAGTATTGTCTGTTGTCAGACCCCCCCTGCAGTACTGTCTATTGTCATACACCCCTGCAGTACTGTCTGTTGTCAGACCCCCCTGCAGTACTGTCTATTGTCATACACCCCTGCAGTAATGTCTGTTGTCAGACCCCCCTGCAGTACAGTCTTTAATCAGAGCCCCCTGCAGTACTGTCTATTGTCAGACCCTTTTGCAGTACTGTCTGTTGTCAGACCCTCTGCAGTATTGTCTATTTTTCAGAACCTTCTGCAGCATTGTCTGTTTTCAGAACCCCCTGCATAATTGTCTGTTATCAGACCCCCCTGCAGTAGTCTGTTGTCAGACGCCCTGTAGTACTGTCTGTTCTCAAACCCCTGGTAGTACTGCCTATTGTCAGACCCATCTGCAGTACTGTCTGTTGTCAGACCCCCTGCAGTACTGTCTGTTGTTAGACCCCCCCCCCCTCTGCAGTATTGTCTGTTGTCAGCCTCCCCCCCTACCGTACTGTCTACTGTCATACACCATTGCAGTACTGTCTGTTGTCAGACCCCACTGCGGTATTGTCTGTTGTCAGACCCTCTGCCGTACTGTCTAATGACATACACCCCTGCAGTACTGTCTGTTGTCAGACCCCCCTGCGGTATTGTCTGTTGTCAGACCCCCTGTAGTACTGCCTATTGTCAGACCCCCTGCAGTATTGTCTGTTGTCAACCCCCCTGCCGTACTGCCTATTGTCATATACCCCTGTAGTACAGTGTTTTGTCAGACCCCCATGCAGTACTGTCTGTTGTCAGACCCACCTGCAGTATTGTCTGTTGTCAGACCCCCTTGCAGTATTGTTGGTTGTCAGACCCTGCCATGCTGTACAGTCTGTTGTCAGATCCCCTGTAGTACTGTCTATTGTAAGACCCTTCTGCAGTACTGTCTGTTGTCAGACCCCCCTGTAATACTGTCTGTTGTTAGACCCCCCTGTAGTATTGTCTGTTGTCAGACCCCCCTGCAGTATTGTCTATTCTCAGAACCTTCTGTAGCATTGTCTGTTGTCAGACCCCCCTGCAGTATTGTCTGTTGTCAGACCCCCCTGCAGTATTGTCTGTTGTCAGACCCCCCTGCAGTATTGTCTGTTGTCAGACCCCCCTGCAGTATTGTCTGTTGTCAGACCCCCCTGCAGTATTGTCTGCTGTCAGGCCCTTCTACAGTACTGTCTGTTGTCAGACCATTCTGCAGTACAGTCTCTTGTCAGACCCCCTACAGTACAGTCTGTTTTCAGACCCTCTGTAGTACTGTCTGTTGTCAGACCCCCTGCAGTAGAGTCTGTTTTCAGACCCTCTGTACTACTGTCTGCTGGCAGACCACGCTGCAGTATTGTCTATTCTCAGAACCTTCTGTAGCATTGTCTGTTGTCAGACCCCCCTGCAGTATTGTCTGTTGCCAGACCCCCCCTGCAGTATTGTCTGTTGTCAGACCCTTCTGCAGTACTGTCTGTTGTCAGACCCTTCTGCAGTACTGTCTGTTGTCAGACCCCCTGCAGTACAGTCTGTTTTCAGACCCTCTGTAGTACTGTCTTTTGTCAGACCACCCTGCAGTAATGTTTGTTGTCAGACCCCCCTGCAATGATTTCTGCTATCAGACCCCCCTGCAGTGCTCTCTGTTGTCAGATCCTCTGCAGTACTGTCTGTTGTCCGACCCCCCCTGTAGTACTGTCTGTTCTCTGACATCCCTGCAGTACTGTCTGTTTCTCAGCCATGCCAACTTCTTTTTGTTGCCTCCCGCAAGTGCACTTTGAGCACCGGATGCCCCACCAAATCACCTGGCTACACTCCTGGTTTAGGCCTTGCTTCACATGGGCCTAAGTGCTATTTGGCCATGCATACATGCCGTGTGTTCGTGTGGCCAAAATGCACTGACACCCATGAGTTCTGGCTACTGCAGGGGTTAATTTACATATGCAAAAGCACCACGCGCTTGCGCACGCAAATATATAGGCACAGAATCTCATTGATTTTGTGCCTATATGCTCCGTGAATGTGCCGGTCTTTTGCATATTTATGGTGCATTTGTGGAAGCCCATAGATTTCAACGGGCTCTTGCGCTGCACAAATGCGTAGAAAATAGAGCATGTTGCTTATTTTTTTGCGTGCCTGAAATGCTTACACAAAATACGGACATGTGATTGAACCCATTGAAATATATGTGTGAATCCAGCCAAAGGGCTAATTCACACGGGGAGCTATATGCGCAAAAATCACGTGGCTATTGGAAACAATGGTTTCCCATGAGATTCCTTCATCTATAGCTCCCCGGTGTAAGAGGTCTAAGGCAGGGTTGAACCTAAAGGCTCAGGGCCCGGGTCCAAAAGTTCAGCTTGGGCCCCCCCGAGGCCCTTTTTCCCCCTTCCCCTGTACCTATACCTGAGGATCAATGTCCACGTGTGGATTTTATTTATAAGATCCGTGCGTCTTGCTGCCCATAGGGATTCATTAGCATCGGTAGGGCAGCTAAAAGGATGCAGATGGGATTCCTTCCCGGCTTGTGGGTCGCATGCATGAGAAGAAATCGCAGCATGCTCCATTTTCCTGCGGATCTGCCGCACGGACGGCTACCGCGGCTTCAATTGAAGCCTATGGAAGCTGTCCGTATCCGCAGCAGGGAGAGCAGGAGATTTTTTAAAAATATTGGTGCGCATGCACACGGCACGCTCCCAGCGTGCCAAGCACGTCCGCCGACTGGAAGAAAGAAGATTCGGCCTGCACAGAGGAGAGCCCCGCACCGTCCAGAGAGGTGAGTATAATGTATTTTTCCTCTCCATGTCCGCGGGCATGTACGGATTTCACTACGGAATTCAGCAGTGAAATCCGTGCGTGCAAGTGGGCATTAGGCATAAGAGAGAGAGATAAATATGAGAGAGAATCAGAGATAGATAGATAGATAGATAAATAGATAGACATGAGAGAGATAAATAGATAGATGGATAGATAGATATGAGATAGATAGAGATAGATAGATATTAGATAGACAGACAGATAGATAGTTAGGTAGATATAGATAGATAGATAGATACAGGGGCGTAGCTATAGAGGATGCAGGGGATGCGGTTGCACCCAGGCCCAGGAGCCTTAGGGGCTCATAAGGCCTTTCTTCTCCATATAGGGAGCCCAGTACTATGAATAAAGCATTATAGTGGGGGGCCCTGTTACAGGTTTTGCACTGGGGCCCAGGAGCATCAAGTTACGCCTCTAGATAGACAGATAGACAGATAGACAGACAGATAGACAGACAGATAGACAGACAGACAGACAGACAGACAGACAGGCGGAGAAGCAGATGGATAGATACATACCCTGGTGCCCGGACTACTTCTCTGGTGAGGAGAGCAGCTGTACACAGTGTCAGCAGTAGGGAAGCATCAGGGAGATGACATCATCATCCCTGCTCCACTGGATGCCATGCCATGCTGTGCCCTTGTGCCGTGAGTCTGTGTCCTCTCTGCTCATTCCTACATCTCCCCTCCTCTTCCCCTGTCTTCTCTCCGAGTCCTTCCTCCTCCCTTCTCCTACTCTCGTCTTTGGCTCATGCTGTGGGCCGGACCGTACTAATCATGCAGCCGCCGATACTGCGAACTGAAAGTGTACCTGTATATGATGGAGGACGGCCTCTGGGCCCCCCCAAGCGCAGGGGCTGGGTCGCCGTTGCGACCCTGGCGACCCCTGATGGACTGCCTATGGCCTAAGGTATATGTGGAAGGGGAGAATAAGGCCAGCGTCACACAGGTGTGTGCGGTTTTGTGCATGCCTCAGTGCAACATATTTGCGCCATGTATGAGGCTTTTTTGTGTGCGTATTGGTGCATATTGCTATACTTTTGGTGCATGCATAGCATGTTCATTTCCGCGCAGCAGAGCACGCCCCAATTTAACTGGCTATTTAGCGAGTTCCAGATGTGTACTTTTTTTTCCCACTGAATTGTACAGTGTTTCCCACATC
Source organism: Eleutherodactylus coqui (assembly GCF_035609145.1). Classification (NCBI taxonomy): domain Eukaryota; kingdom Metazoa; phylum Chordata; class Amphibia; order Anura; family Eleutherodactylidae; genus Eleutherodactylus; species Eleutherodactylus coqui. The sequence goes on along the minus strand of NC_089843.1, from coordinate 183,682,850 downwards.
CCCTTGTGTATTGTGCTTGTATTTGTGCTCTCCATAGACTTCTAGGGGGGTAAAAAAACAATGGCACAGATAAGACTACATTACTATCTTTCAAAGTAAATAAAGTAGGTACAGATAGCACTGCTGCCCTACCTCTATCAGTATAATGAGTCATTACTGTAGCGTTATCCTACCTTGATTCTAGGTGATTCTATGGGGACCTTTGGTGCGCAAATGCGCAGAAAAATAGAGCATGTTGCATTTTTTTTGCGTGCGTAAGAAATGAGAATGAACCTATTGCCATCAATGGGTTCTATTCTCTGCATATTGTGCATGTATATTTTACACGTGTAAATATGCACAAGTGAAGCCGGCCTTAGATATAAGAAAAAACACATCTTCGACCAGGCTACATTCACATTCCATTCGGACCCCCATCCAGCCTACCCACCGCAATGCCAGAAATGAATGGGAGTCTGCTGAAATGGAGAACAAAACTTTAAGCTTTGGTCTCTGTTTCGGTAATGACAGCCTGTAGAGTCGTTCTGGATTCCGTTTTCAGCATTTCAGAGAGAACTTCTAGACGTGAGTCTCAATGGTTTATGAATGCAGCCTTCTCAGTAGAAGTCAACATAGTGTAAACCGTTCCAAATACTGTCAAAAATACCAAAAAACTGATTTTATTTTTTGGCTGTCAGAATAGCCATTACTCGCAGTTCAAAATCGAGCGCTATATAACTTGAATTCGTTAATGACAAATTGAATTGGATTATGGTCAACCATCAATTATCTAATACGCTGAATGACTCAATGCCTAAATCAATGCAGTCTGGCAACCTTGGCTTTCATATATAAGTAACTGAGACCTTGTAGCATTTACAGAATCCTAATCACCCTAAGGCCTCTTCCGCACGAGCATTGCCTTTTCACGCAGGTCGAATCGCATCAAAAAATCGTGTCAATGCTGCATTGCTGCGATCTTACTCCGAACGGAATAGTGTTTTCTCTTCCATACACATGGCTGCATCACGCGAAATGAATGCTGCAGTGGCAATCAGCAGAATGGCTCTATTTAGCTTAAATAGCTAAGGAAAGCCAGCTGACGTCTTCATCGAGCGCTGGACGCAGGTAAATCCCACCCCCCCTCCTTTTTTTTCCAGCTCCCATTGCAATCTATGGGAGCTCCCTGCGATTTTTGTCAAAAGATAGGTCATGGCCTATCTTTTGACGCTGCAAGGAAAAACCGTGGCGAATTGGTGATTCAGTTGCAATTTTTTTCTTGCGGCTAAAAATGGCCCATGTAAATGAATGCATTGGAATCCAACGCTTTACAGGGTCACGATGTGCCGGCGACCTTTTCTCATGGCTAATAGCTGCGAGAAAGATGCTCGTCTGAATAAGGTCTAATAGCGCAATAGTACCCCATTCCTTCATCTACTTCTGTCTTTCCTTTGTCTTGTCTTATTCCTTATAATATATAATGTTATAGGATATCTTTAAAATGTGACTTTTAAAAACTTGAATGCAATATAAATTATATGCCTTATTTTAAAAATGCTAATAAAAACTAGTGAAAGATAAAAAAGTTTTCCAGAGCTGGACTATTGATGACCAATTAACTGTCGAGTCGCTGTGTCAGTATATGGAGCTGAAAGCACACAGTGCTGCACACTATGCAGTGGCCTGGAATGGTACTGCACCTGAAATACAGTACCAGACCACTGCAGTGTGTACGGAGCCCGAGGATAGCTCATCAGTCCTAGGAAAGCACTTTGAATGACAGGTTCAGCTACATGAGACAATTGCACACAAATGATCATTATTTTTTATTTGCTCAGGGCCGGTTTTAGAGAAAGTGCGCAAAATTCGGAGTGGGACACCAAATACTGAAATATTGGATTAACACTATAGTAACATTCAAGATACTCAGGATGCAGTGTGCAGAGCTGTACTCTAGGGGGCCTTTCACACAGGATGGGATATTCTGCATCAAAATCTGCATGACTATCTGCGGATGTTGATGCGGAATCATCGGCACGATTCTGCTATTTTCAATTCCACATGAAAATACGCATTTCACAGTGCGAATTTTCCACTGTGCGATGCATCCATTGATTTCAATGGGGCTTCTCAGAATAGCTTTTTTCAAGCGCTGTCTGTTCTATTTTTGGGGGATGAAGCGTTTTTTTACTGCACCTCATCACCCATTACAATGATGGGGTGCGTTAAAAAATGCTGTTGAACGCTGTAGAATATGTTTGAAAACACCGCTCACGATAACAGGTAAAAGTCACGGTAAAACGCCACATTTTCAAACACAGCGTTTTGCTAACACCTGTGTGAGAGTAGCCTAAGGCCTGTGTCACACAAACATATACATATTTTCATGCACATTTGCGCTATGTTTTTGTGCATCATGCATAGCGTTTTTTATGTACTTTCTGCATGCACAATTCGTGCACTATCGTGCACGCAAAAAAGCATGAACCAATATTCTGAACCATTGAAATGGTTAAGTAGTTTAAGGGGGAAATGCTACATTTTCTTTAGTATGACCAAAATGCACACGCAAAATACACGCTTGTGAATGAACTGACTGAAATCCATAGGTTCTATTTTCTGTGTATTGTGTGTGCAAAATGTTCATGCACAAATACACTGTGTAACACAAGTCTTAGGCTGAGCGTATGAATATTTGTGCATGCATGAGTGTAGAGTTTTTGCGGAACGAACGTTACTTCTTTTGAGCATGCATCGTCATATATCAGCTTTTCCGCGTGCAAGAAGAGTGCATTTGCGCGCTGCAAAAATATACCGATTGAAATAGCTAATGAGTTCTTTTTCCTGCACAATTACGCACTATTTCTTGCATCTCCTAGCGTATTTGTGCACATCTATGCATCTCCATTGACTTCTATGGGAACTTTGGGTGTGTAAATGTGCAAGAAAATAGAGCATGCTGTTTTTTTGGTTTTTTTTAAAGTGAAATGAGAAAGAGAAACATGCTTGTGAACGCACCTATTGAAACCAATGGGTTCTATTCTCTGCGTATTATCGGGCCGACCACTGTGTCCCATACCCATTTATTCTAGATATACCAACTAGATTATTTTCTCTTGTCAAAGCAGAGAATACTGAAAATGATAACCTTACCGAAATCCTTAGGACATTGCTGTCCCCTTATTAACGTCATGTAGGTGCTAAAGGTGGCTGTCTGACATTGCAACTTTGGAAGTTCCATTCCCTTGCACTTGGCCCGGTACCCATAAGTGTCCCCTAATCTGGCATCATGCCAGGCCCCGGATTATATTATACTTCTATTATATTCTCATCCGCTGATTAATACAAATGGGACTTCGGAGTTTCCTGCAGACATATACTACAGCATTTAACTACATTCAGGATTCTCATCATAGATTTACTCTACTGATTATGCTGCTCTTTAATGACAACCTTTTGCACTTCATCAAATTGATTCATTCATTAGTTCAGACCTTTACACTGGCATTTGTCCATAAATATCCGCTTTCATGAAAGCTGCACAAGCTCAAATGTCCATTTGATCTGTTATATAAGACAGAAGAGGCTTCCTGCCAAAAAGGTGAATTTTCAGTCATCCATATTTCAAAATGACTGACTATTAATAAAATTTCCTATCCTATAACTGTGGCTACTGTCGCTTGGCTACTGCTGTATTTTCTCGGAGACTGGATAGATGTCTTTTTTCTGCTTATTAGGTCATATACAATGCTATGGTAATTGTTGGAAACCTAATAAAAAAGCATTGTCACGACCTTTGGAGCTCCTAAGGCTCCGGTCGGATTTCCGTTCTTTTGTTCTGTAACGGAACAGAAGAAAGAACATAAAACGGCCAACAGGAACCCTTCAACTCCTGACGGAACCCATATGTTCCGTCTAGTTTCTTTCACTGGTTCCTCATCTTGCCAGAAGAAATGGTTATTTTTTCTGGTATTTCAGATGGAATCCATCATGGAAACCTAGAAAGGGAAATCTAAATAGAGCCTAACCCTGATATTTGGTCAACATCTTGTCTATTTGCCAGTATGTTAACGGACAGTGTCCACTTTTGGTGCTACATTTAAACATGCTTGAGTTTTCAACAGGTTTTCTAAAATACTCTAGCTTCTCCTTACCCACTCATTTACTGCTGTTTGCACCCTCTTTCATGAATTTCAGGTGGTCTTCCTCATTCGTTTCATGAATTTCAGGTGATCTTCCTCATTTTTCTGTTGTTCTGCTGTTTGAGAGGGGTCAAGTAGCAAGCTTAGTATTTTGCCAGTAATTCACTGTCCTGCACTTCCTTGCCCTAACTTCCCATGCTGCATTGTATAGTCTTTGACCCAATCAGCAGGGAGGCAATATATGAATACCCGATCTTCTGCTTTCTGAGGACGATCAGACATTTAGAGACATTCTGGCCAAATGGTTAGTAAACCCACTATAATGTGTATGTGTGTATTGTATACATATAGATACATAACCACATGCTCTAATAGCTGGAGAGGCAGAGACTGGGAGCTGCCTGTGAAAATAGCTCCTTCCCCTTTTGCTATGGAAATGTTCCTGTGTCCTTGTAACTATAGAAGCTTAGCACCTAACAACAGAAGATGGATTGCAGCCACTTCAAACATTATTTACAGTGGAAAAGCAACGACATTTTTAATGTATATTACAGAAATGATGGGACACAAACTATAAGATGAGCAGAAGTTTTGTGAAAAGTTAGTTCCACTTTAACATCAGGTACTAATAAACCGATTCCTTCAGAAATTAATTTTTTTATAAACGTTAAATTCTTTCACATTTTCGTAAAATTTCACAGTTTTTGAAAAACAAACAACAGATGTTTTCTGCAGCATGTAGATATTTTGTAAACCCCATTTACATGCATTGTATTTTGTGAATGTTCTATTTAGCCATGGTTACCATGATTTCTCTGAAGTTGGTATAATTGAGACCACATTGGCTGTAACTAGAGATGAGCGAACGTACTCGTCCGAGCTTGATACTCGTTCGAGTATTAGCGTGTTCGAGATGCTCGTTACTCGAGGCGAGCACCACGCGATGTTCGAGTTACTTTCACTTTCATCTCTGAGACGTTAGCGCGCTTTTCTGACCAATAGAAAGACAGGGAAGGCATTACAACTTCCCCCTACGACGTTCAAGCCCTATACCACCCCCCTGCAGTGAGTGGCTGGCGAGATCAGGTGTCACCCGAGTATTTAAATCGGCCCCTCCCGCGGCTCGCCACAGATGCATTCTGACATAGATCAGGGAAAGTGCTGCTGATGCTGGAGCTGCTATAGGGAGAGTGTTAGGAGTTATTTTAGGCTTCAAGAACCCCAACGGTCCTTCTTAGGGCCACATCTGACCGTGTGCAGTACTGTTGAGGCTGCTTTTAGCAGTGTTGCACTTTTTTTATTTTTTTGTATATCGGCCGTGCAGAGCATTGCGTCCTCAGTCTGCAGTCATTGTACATAGTATAGGGCCAGTACTGGTGAGGCAGGGACAGTGGGAAAGGTGAAAGAGATATACTGTCTATATAGGCAGTGGGCTTTTTCAAACAAATTTGGGAAAAAAAAAAATTTGGGCTGCCTGTGACCGTCCTCAGTGTACTGTGTCTCTGCTGGGGGTAGTAGTCCTAATTAATACGCAGCTAAGTGTTACAGCAGGCTTGCGCAAAATTCTTTCCTGGCTCTGCGTTGCCCGTTACATCACCGCCGTCATCCCGTCCAGAGGGAAACAGTCTGCAGTAATTTTACATAGTATAGGGGCAGTACTGGTGAGGCAGGGACAGTGGGAAAGGTGAAAGAGATATACTGTCTATATAGGCAGTGGGCTTTTTCAAACAAATTTTGGAAAAATACTAGCTTTGGGCTGCCTGTGACCGTCTTGAGTGTACTGCGTCTCTGCTGGGGGTAGTAGTCCTAATTAATACGCAGCTAAGTGTTACAGCAGGCTTGCGCAAAATTCTTTCCTGGCTCTGCGTTGCCCGTTACATCACCGCCGTCATCCCGTCCAGAGGGAAACAGTATACATATATACGCTGCCTACAGTATCTGTCTGCTGTCTCAGCTCAGCCTTTAAAAAAATAGAAGCAAAACACTTAAAGGGGTTGTCCCGCGCCGAAACAGGTTTTTTTTTTTTTCAATAGCCCCCCCGTTCGGCGCGAGACAAACCCGATGCAGGGGTTTAAAAAAAAAAAACGGATAGTACTTACCCGAATCCCCGTGCTCCGGTGACTTCTTACTTACCTTGCGAAGATGGCCGCCGGGATCTTCACCCACGGTGGACTGCAGGTCTTCTCCCATGGTGCACCGTGGGCTCTGTGCGTTCCATTGCCGATTCCAGCCTCCTGATTGGCTGGAATGGGCACACGTGATGGGGCGGAGCTACGAGGAGCAGCTCTCCAGCACGAGCGGCCCCATTCAGAAGGGAGAAGACCGGACTGCGCAAGCGCGTCTAATCAGGAGATTAGATGCTGAAATTAGACGGCTCCATGGAAACGAGGATGCTAGCAACGGAGCAGGTAAGTGAATAACTTCTGTTTGGCTCATACTTAATGCACGATGTACATTACAAAGTGCATTAATATGGCCATACAGAAGTGCTGAACCCCACTTGCTTTCGCGGGACAACCCCTTTAAGGCCTACTAGTGGCCTTTGGACACTTGACTGCTTCTGTGCTGTGAATTCCACTAGCTCAGTCATACGCACCTACGTCTCACTACAGGCTTGCGCAAAATTCTTTCCTGGCTCTGCTGTGCGTTCCGTAAGCGAAGTCAGCCTCCAACCACAGGCCAATAAGCGGCACATTTAATTACAGCGTTCTATTTCTGCACTACTGGTAATACACCATGCTGAGGGGTAGGGGTAGGCCTAGAAGATGTGGACGCGGAGGCCCAAGTCAGGGTGTGGGCACAGGCCAAGCTCCTGATCCAGGTGTATCGCAGCCGACTGCTGCGGGATTAGGAGAGAGGCACGTTTCTGGCGTCCCAAGATTAATCTCACAATTAATGGGTCCACGCGGTAGACCTTTATTAGAAAATGAGCAGTGTGAGCAGGTCCTGTCGTGGATGGCAGAAAGCGCATCCAGCAATCTATCAACCACCCAGAGTTCTGCGCCGTCCACTGCTGCAACTCTGAATCCTCTGGCTGCTGCTCCTCCTTCCTCCCAGCCTCCTCACTCCATTACAATGACACATTCTGAGGAGCAGGCAGACTCCCAGGAACTGTTCTCGGGCCCCTGCCCAGAATGGGCAGCAATGGTTCCTATCCCACCGGAGGAGTTTGTCGTGACCGATGCCCAACCTTTGGAAAGTTCCCGGGGTCCGGGGGATGAGGCTGGGGACTTCCGGCAACTGTCTCAAGAGCTTTCAGTGGGTGAGGAGGATGACGACGATGAGACACAGTTGTCTATCACTCAGGTAGTAGTAATTGGAGTAAGTCCAAGGGAGGAGCGCACAGAGGATTCGGAGGAAGAGCAGCAGGACGATGAGGTGACTGACCCCACCTGGTTTGCTAAGCCTACTGAGGACAGGTCTTCAGAGGGGGAGGCAAGTGCAGCAGCAGGGCAGGTTGGGAGAGGCAGTGCGGTGGCCAGGGGTAGAGGCAGGGCCAGACCGAATAATCCACCAACTGTTTCCCAAAGCACCCCCTCGCGCCATGCCACCCTGCAGAGGCCGAGGTGCTCAAAGGTCTGGCAGTTTTTCACTGAGAGTGCAGACGACCGACGAACAGTGGTGTGCAACCTTTGTCGCGCCAAGATCAGCCGGGGAGCCACCACCACCAGCCTCACCACCACCAGCATGCGCAGACATATGATGGCCAAGCACCCCACAAGGTGGGACGAAGGCCGTTCACCGCCTCCGGTTTGCACCACTGCCTCTCGCCCTGTGCCCCAACCTGCCACTGAGATCCAACCGCCCTCTCAGGACACAGACACGACCGTCTCCCGGCCTGCACCCACACCCTCACCTCCGCTGTCTTCAGCCCCATCCACCAATGTCTCTCAGCGCACTGTCCAGCCGTCGCTAGCGCAAGTGTTTGTGCGCAAGCGCAAGTACGCTGCCACGCACCCGCACGCTCAAGCGTTAAACGTGCACATAGCCAAATTGATCAGCCTGGAGATGCTGCCGTATAGGCTTGTGGAAACGGAGGCTTTCAAAAACATGATGGCGGCGGCGGCACCGCGCTATTCGGTTCCCAGTCGCTACTACTTTTCCCGATGTGCCGTCCCAGCCCTGCACGACCACGTCTCCCGCAACATTGTACGCGCCCTCACCAATGCGGTTACTGCCAAGGTCCACTTAACAAAGGACACGTGGACAAGCACAGGCAGGCAGGGCCACTATATCTCCCTGACAGCACATTGGGTGAATTTAGTGGAGGCTGGGACTTAGTCAGAGCCTGGGACCGCTCACGTCCTACCCACCCCCAGAATTGCGGGCCCCAGCTCGGTGCTGGTATCTGCGGCGGTGTATGCTTCCTCCACTAAACCACCCTCCTCCTCCTCCTACGCAACCTCTGTCTCGCAATCAAGATGTGTCAGCAGCAGCATGTCGCCAGCAGTCGGTGTTGCGCGGTGTGGCAGCACAGCGGTGGCCAAGCGTCAGCAGGCCGTGCCGAAACTACTCAGCTTAGGAGAGAAGAGGCACACGGCCAACGAACTGCTGCAGGGTCTGACAGAGCAGACCGACCACTGGCTTGCGCCACTGAGCCTCCAACCGGGCATGGTTGTGTGTGACAACAGCCGTAACCTGGTGGCAGCTCTGCAGCTCGGCAGCCTCACGCACGTGCCATGCCTGGCCCACGTCTTTAATTTGGTGGTTCAGCGCTTTCTGAAAAGCTACCCACGCTTGTCAGACCTGCTCGGAAAGGTGCGCCGGCTCGGCGCACATTTCCGCAAGTCCAACACGGACGCTGCCACCCTGCGCACCCTGCAACATCGGTTTAATCTGCCAGTGCACCGACTGCTGTGCGACGTGCCCACACGGTGGAACTCTACGCTCCACATGTTGGTGACGCTCTGTGAGCAGCGTAGAGCTATAGTGGAATACCAACTCCAACATGGGCGACGTAGTGTGAGTCAGCCTCCTCAATTCTTTACAGAAGAGTGGGCCTGGTTGGCAGACATCTGCCAGGTCCTTGGAAACTTTGAGGAGTCTACCCAGATGGTGAGCGGCGATGCTGCAATCATTAGCGTCACCATTCCTCTGCTATGCCTCTTGAGAAGTTCCCTGCAAAGCATAAAGGCAGACGCTTTGCGCTCGGAAATGGAGGCGGGGGAAGACAGTATGTTGCTGGATAGTCAGAGCACCCTCCTGTCTATATCACAGCATGTTGAGGAGGAGGAGGAGGAGGTGGAGGAGCATGAGGAGGAGGGGGAAGAGACAGCTTGGCCCACTGCTGAGGGTACCCATGCTGCTTGCCTCTCATCCTTTCAGCGTGTATGGCCTGAGGAGGAGGAGGAGGATCCTGAAAGTGATCTTCCTAGTGAGGACAGCCATGTGTTGCGTACAGGTACCCTGGCACACATGGCTGACTTCATGTTAGGATGCCTTTCTCGTGACCCTCGCGTTACACGCATTCTGGCCACTACGGATTACTGGGTGTACACACTGCTCAACCCACGGTATAAGGAGAACCTTTCCACTCTCATACCCGAAGAGGAAAGGGGTTCGAGAGTGATGCTATACCACAGGACCCTGGCGGACAAACTGATGGTACAATTCCCATCCGACAGCGCTAGTTGCAGAAGACGCAGTTCCGAGGACCAGGTAGTAGGGGAGGCGTGGAGATCAGGCAGCATGTACAGCACAGGCAGGGGAACACTCTCTAAGGCCTTTGCCAGCTTTATGGCTCCCCAGCAAGACTGTGTCACCACTCCCCAGTCAAGGCTGAGTCGGCGGGAGCACTGTAAAAGGATGGTGAGGGAGTACGTAGCCGAGCGCACGACCGTCCTCCGTGACACCTCTGCCCCGTACAACTACTGGGTGTCGAAGCTGGACACGTGGCCTGAACGCGCGCTGTATGCCCTGGAGGTGCTTGCTTGTCCTGCGGCTAGCGTCTTGTCAGAGAGGGTGTTTAGTGCGGCTGGGGGAATCATCACGGATAAGCGTACCCGCCTGTCAACCGACAGTGCCGACAGGCTTACACTCATAAAGATGAACAAAGCCTGGATTTCCACAAACTTCTCTTCTCCACCAGCGGACAGCAGCGGTACCTAAACAATACGTAGGCTGCACCCGCGGATGGAAGCATCATTCTCTATCACCATAAAAAACGGGGACCTTTTAGCTTCATCAATCTGTGTATTATATTCATCCTCCTCCTCCTGCTCCTCCTCCTGAAACCTCACGTAATCACGCCGAACGGGCAATTTTTCTGAGGCCCACAAGGCTCAGTCATATAACTTTTGTAAACAATGTTTATATGTTTCAATTCTCAATTCAATCAAGCGTTGAAACTTGCACCTGAACCAATTTTTACTTTAACTGGACCGCCTACAGGCCTAGTTACAAATTAAGCCACATTAACCAAATCGATTAATGGGTTTGACCTGCCCTTTTGGTTGAACATGGGCAATTTTGCTGAAGTACATTTGTACTGTTGGTACACCAATTTTTTTGGGCCCTCGCCTACATTGTAATCCTAGTCATTTTTAGCCCAACTGCATTAAAGCTGACGTTACCTCAGCTGTGCTGGGCACTGCAATTGGATATATTTATGTACCGCCGGTGGGTTCCAGGGAGCCACCCATGCTGTCGGTCCACACGGAGTTATAACTGCATGTGTCCACTTCTAAAGAACCCCAGTCTGACTGGGGCATGCAGTGTGGGCCGAAGGCCACCTGCATTAAACCTGACGTTACCTCAGCTGTGATGGGCAATGCAATGGGATATATTTATGTACCGCCGGTGGCTTCCTGGGACCCACCCATGCTGTCGGTCCACACGGAGTTGTAACTGCATGTGTCCACTTCTAAAGAACCCCAGTCTGACTGGGGCATGCAGTGTGGGCCGAAGGCCACCTGCATTAAACCTGACGTTACCTCAGCTGTGATGGGCAATGCAATGGGATATATTTATGTACCGCCGGTGGCTTCCTGGGACCCACCCATGCTGTCGGTCCACACGGAGTTGTAACTGCATGTGTCCACTTCTAAAGAACCCCAGTCTGACTGGGGAATGCAGTGTGGGCCGAAGACCACCTGCATTAAAACTGACGTTACCTCAGCTGTGATGGGCAATGCAATGGGATATATTTATGTACCGCCGGTGGCTTCCTGGGACCCACCCATGCTGTCGGTCCACACGGAGTTGTAACTGCATGTGTCCACTTCTAAAGAACCCCAGTCTGACTGGGGAATGCAGTGTGGGCCGAAGACCACCTGCATTAAACCTGACGTTACCTCAGCTGTGATGGGCACTGCAATGGGATTTAATTATGTACCGCCGGTGGGTTCCAGGGAGCCACCCATGCTGTGGGTCCACAGGGACTTCACATTAGGGATTTGTACCTGCCAGTGTCTATGTATTAAAAACCCCGGTCAGACTGGGGTATGCACTGTGGGCCGAAGACCACCTGCATTAAACCTGACGTTACCTCAGCTGTGCTGAGCACTGCAATGGGATATATTTATGTACCGCCGGTGGCTTCCTGGGACCCACCCATGCTGTCGGTCCACACGGAGTTGTAACTGCATGTGTCCACTTCTAAAGAACCCCAGTCTGACTGGAGCATGCAGTGTGGGCCGAAGCCAACCTGCATTAAACCTGATGTTACCTCAGCTGTGCTGGGCAATGCAATGGGATTTATTTATGTACAGCCGGTGGGTTCCAGGGAGCCACCCATGCTGTGGGTGCACACGGAATTCCCATTGCGGAGTTGTACCTGCCTGTGACTATTTATACAAAACCCCGGTCTGACTGGGGCATGCAGAACCCTTGACAGAATGAATAGTGTGTGGCACATGGGTTCCCCATTGCTATGCCCACGTGTGCAGCTCCTGATGGAGGTGGCACAGGATTGGATTTCTCATTGCTTCTGTACAGCATTATGGGCTATCGCCCCGCCCCTTTTAAAGAGGGTCGCTGCCTGGCCGTGCCAACCCTCTGCAATGTGTGCCTGCGGTTCCTCCTCATGGCAGACGCGCTTATAAATAGACATGAGGGTGGTGTGGCATGAGGGCAGCTGAAGGCTGCGCAGGGACACTTTGGTGTGCGCTGTGGACACTGGGTCATGCGGGGGGGGGGGGGGGGTTGGGCAGCATGTAACCCAGGAGAAGTGGCAGCGGAGTGTCATGCAGGCAGTGATTGTGCTTTGTTGGAGGTAGTGTGGTGCTTAGTTAAGGTATGCATTGCTAATGAGGGTTTTTCAGAAGTAAAAATTGTTGGGAGGGGGGGGCACTCTTGTCCCTATTGTGGCTTAATAGTGGGACCTGGGAACTTGAGATGCAGCCCAACATGTAGCCCCTCGCCTGCCCTATCCGTTGCTGTGTCGTTCCCATCACTTTCTTGAATTGCCCAGATTTTCACAAATGGAAACCTTAGCGAGCATCGGCGATATACAAAAATGTTCGAGTCGCCCATTGACTTCAATGGGGTTCGTTACTCGAAACAAACCCTCGAGCATCGCGAAAATTTCGTCTCGAGTAACGAGCACCCGAGCATTTTGGTGCTCGCTCATCTCTAGCTGTAGCCCATGGTCTTTTACATTTTGGGTTACAGCTAATTTGGTCCCAGTTATATCAACTTAAGAAAAATCACAGCACAAATTGAGACAGGACTGCAATGTGTGAATAAATCCTTGTAGGTAGAAATATAAGCAAACCTCTCAATAGATCCGGTTATCTACTTTGGGGCAGAATAAAGCTGGAGGCCATAACTGCTTCAAATCAATGTACCAATTTATTAAAAGACCCCCATCAGCTTCTACTAGAAACAGGACTTTGAGCAGACCCCCTATTGTCTCTACTGCATGCTTCTTAGAGCTAATGTAAAAGAGAAGCAAACTGTTTTCCAACTTGTTAGGCACTTTTGGGGTATTTCAATGAGTGAGAGTTATACCCACTGCCTAAAAGACATTTCTATAGTCACTAATGTAACTACCTGTCCTGGTGATAGATTCCTATTAACATCTATCCATAGGATGGGATCGGTTGGAATCAAAATGCTGGGACACTCACCAAACAATTAAAGGGAGCTATCGCTTGATATAATGGCTCCCAACCAGTACATGGCGCTCCTGTTATAGTCCCTGCAGTTGCGCCCCATTTCTTCTACATCTATCACTCATCCTGCGAATAGAGGTCCACAAACTATGTTATGTGTTAAAAATAACTACCACAAAATTTCAGATTTAAGCAGATAAGGCAGAACAAGAAAAAGTCCCAGGAACTAAGTAGACAATGCTGGACTGAGACTAAGAAGCAGCCCTGACACACAAACCTCACCAGCCCCCATGCAATATTGTACCTCTACCAAAAAAAGTATTGCACAAAACCAGTGGCATGTAATTCTGTCACCGTTCCCTTAAAGGGGTTATCCCACGCAAAACATTTTATCACCTATCCACAGGAGGGAGATAGTCGAGAATATTGCTAGGCTATCTCAACAGGCAATGACTGATGTGGTGGCCACAAATGCACACCACTGCTCTGTTCTACCAGGACACTCTGGATGTGCTGTTCTTTGTGATCCCTGACGATCCCAGCCAGGAGTCGAATGCGTTTTTCATGGGCCCTGGGCTTTATGAAGATTCCCGACTCCACCTTGAATAAAGTTGAAAATCATCTGGTGTTGCATACATACAGTACCATAACCAAGCTTACTGCACAGATACGTTACCAGAACCAAGTTTACTACATACATACATACAAGTACCAGAAGCAAGCTCACTACATAAATATGGTACTAGAGCCAAGCTTACTACATAGATACACTACCAGAGCTTGCTACATGGTAACAAAGCAAGCTTACTACATACATACTGTGCTAGTATATCAGAACTGAACTTACTACATAAGTATGGCAACAAAACCAATCCACACGTTGTGGTTTTTTGGGGGCGGATTCTGATGCAGATTTCACACCTTCATTAGAAAAGGTGAAATCTGCACAGAAAAACCATAGTATAGTATAAATTGATATGCTACGGATTTATCATCTGCAATGTAGGTCAATTTATGCTCCGGATTTTCTCTGCAGTACATGCATACTTGTACAGAACACTATCCAAGCTTCAATCTCCCCTGTTTGATAGGTCAGGCCCGCTGCAGCTTAGATGTGGTAGCTTGTGGGCTGATACCACTCTGGGGATGGGTGCAAAAGATGGTAGGCGGTCCTACATTATACAGCCCTCCCACTCTGCCACTGTGTGCTGCCACAGTCGCCGTACACGCGGATAGGTCATCCTGTGTGGGACACTGGGCTGGCAGCCAGACTGGCTTCTAAGGATTGAAATTATATGCAGCTAAAAAGTGTCAGATTGAGTGGCCCTTCAGGAATCTGCACAGTAAGGCAGATGGACAGTCTAGGGCTGAATGCCCCTAATATTACAGGTTAACATGGGAGGTGGTGAGTTCTCCTTCAATGGAAGTCTTCAAACAGAGGCTGGGCAGACATCTGTCTGGGATGATTTAGCGATCCTACATTGAGTAGGGGGTTGGACCCAATGACCCTGGAGGTCCCTTCCAACTCTACCATTCTATGTTTCTATGATATTCATTCTTATTACTCTAGAGTCTTATGGAAGGGCTTTTCATTTTACACAACCCATTGGTACATACAGTACAGTAGTTAGTTCTTCCCTTTCTGTGCAGATAAAATTTAACAGCTGAAATATTTTCTATGCACAGTGCGGTCAGCTGTTTGCTGTGATTGCTTTCTTGGCTGTAATCAAATTAGACTCTTGGCATGTTAAGTGTATTTCTCCATTTTGATTGCTGCACGTAAATGAAGACTTTAATACACACGTCACATTGCTTCCTTCCTGTCCCGGTAATGGAAATCTATGTAGTCTCTGAAAGAAGTGCTGGTTTAGATTATATGCACTCTGGTGCTGGTTCAGATGGCTTAACAGTATGAACAATATCTTATTAGACAGTTCTAAAACATTCCCTGTATCTCGCCACTTCATAAACATGCACTAGAACTTGTAACGCTCAACTTTCTTACATTGCTCTGTTGTCTCTTATTCACTTTTAGGGCTCAGTCAGACGGGCGTTTTTTTCGCGCGATTTGCGCGTGCGCATGCGTCCGGCGATTTTATAAAACCATTGCTTTGCAATGGTATCGGACACATGAGCGCTTTTTATGCGCTCGTTCGATAAATTATAGAACAGAAATCGCAGATCGCACCTATCTGCGATCTGCGATTCCTGTTCTCTTCTCTATATGCGCTTAATGAGGCCGGCGGCAGCAGCCTCATCAATCAGAGGCAGCTCTCACTCACACCCATTCATGAATTCATGAATGGGTGAGTGAGTGCTGCCTCTGATTGGCTCAGCGCAGGGACCAATCAGGGGCAGCTCTCAGCTGACTGACATGTGCTGAGCCAATCAGAGGCAGCACTCACTCACCCATTCATGAATGGGTGTGAGTGAGAGCTGCCTCTGATTGGTGAGGCTGTGACCAATCAGAGGCAGCTCATTCAGCAGGCGGGGATTTTAAAGCCTCGGCTGCTGAATACTACTCAGAGCAGTTAAGGAGAACTGCCGGCGGCCACGGCTGAACTCCGTCTGCCGGGACCAGGTGAGTCTATATATATTTTTTATTTTTACACATTTCTGGATGAATTTCCGGGAAGGGCTTATATTTTTAAGCCCTTCCCGAAAATTCATCGTGAGATCGCCCTCAGCCCATTGCTTTCAATGCGCTGGACAGCTCCGGCCCGCTTCTAATGAAACGCGGCTAGGAGCAGTTTTTTCAGGCAATTTTTCGGCCCCGGTCACGCGATTTGCGGATGGGCATCCGTCATGCGATCCGCAAATCGTGGGAAAAAACGCCCGTGTGACTAAGGCCTTACAAGTAAAGCATCAGAGCAAATTTTAAGAAGAATCAGTCATTTTGGTTGCAAACATTAAACTTGATTTGTAACCAATACAATTGACCTAGTGCTTCATACTGCGAATGTTACTCTATTGGTTTGTGTTACATTTCATGGGTGTTACAATGTTGTATGTTTGTAGTGATAACAGGGAATTCCAGTAATGATAGGTTCCCAGGCAACTCATAATTCCCCTTTAGAGGTGAAAGGCTTTAGTGTACATCTTTGATTTAGTGTCCTGCTAATAGAAAAGGAACAATGAATAATGAAAAGCCAAACACCCCCGTCCCCAAAAACAAAAGTCAAAACTTTAACGACTTGGTTTAGATATCTCAGGTTGTGAAATGTTGCTAGAAAATAAGAAGTGAGACTAAGGCCACTGAAACCTCAGTTTCGAGCTCCCGCCACAGATCTGGGACAAAATACTAGAAGGAAAGACCCTGCATGTAGAACCTTTTCATCTGGTAAAATGCCGGTCATTTGAACGGAAACTGAAGGAATCCTGTTATAGTCAATGGGGTCTGTCGGTACCATCAGTTCCGTCATAAGACAGACCTGCTCAGCCAAGGGATTCCCCTTTCCTACTCTCCAAATGGAGTAGGAAAATGGAACGCCTGATGCAGATGTGAAAGCAGCCTAAGAGAGATGGATGAACACGAAAATTTGGAAGAGGAGGTGAACTATGGTGCCAAGTAAATGATAACCATTAACAAAGCAAACTCCTCGACCTGACATGAGGCCCAATGAAAGTTTTGTTTCCACAACCCTTTCCCAATGGAACCGTTCACCTGCAGTGATCCCACTCCACCCAAACACCATAGTGAGACAGCACCCAGACACAGACCCAAGGATTAGCCCATCCTCTATTGTAAGGGAATTGATTGAGAAGAAGGACTATTGGGGGCAGTCTGTGTTAGAGGAGAGAGAAACCATTGGGAGCAGTCCGTAAGAAAGCAGGAGCCATGGGTAGCAGTCCATATGAGAGGGGGAATCATGGAGAGCAGTCTGTGAGGGAGAGGAACCGAGAACAGTCTATGTGAAAGAGAGGACATTGGGAGCTGTCTGTGTGAGTGCGAGTTTTCTTTCAGAGAAGGAGAGAGCATGGGGGAGAAGTCTGTGTGATTGGAAGGACCATTGAGAGTAGTTTGTGTGAGAGAGGGGCATGTGGGAGCACTCTGTGCCGCTACCGTGTTTCCCCGAAAATAAGACAGTGTCTTATATTAATTTTTGTTCAAAAAGGTTTAACTGTTTTACATGTATAGCTACCTGAACACTATTTAAATTGACTTTTTAAATTAACTGATAGCAGGGCTTAATTTTGGAGTAGGGCTTATATTTCAAGCATCCTCAAAAAAGCCTGAAAAATCATTTTGCATCCTCAAAAATTCTGGAAAATCATGCTATGTCTTATTTTCAGGGTATGTCTTATTTTCAAGGAAACAGGGTAGTGGTATGGGGGTATACTGGAGACATGAAGATGTGGGATGGTTATTAGTGGTGTGGAATGTAGTATGTGAGTATAGTGTGTGTTTCTAGTGCTTATGTAGTGTAGGTCTGTGTGTGAGTAATAAATACAGTCAATAAGGCTGTGATGTTTTTGGTCTGGAGTCTGTATTTATTTATATGTTTGTGTAGTGTCCAGTAGGGTAACTCAGGACACGGGGCATACGTTGAGGAGCTGGGAGGGTAGAGTGGTCACTTGTAATGTTGACACCAGGCTCCCTCCCGGAGGGACACGAGTAGCCTCGGCCAGAGCAGTGCTGGGCCTCTTCCGGACACCCCTAGGAAAGGGATGGCCAATACGAATGGAACAGGGATACATTTTTGTCACGCGTGACGCCATCGTTCCTTTTACCCACCCGTATGACCCTCTGCGGTAATAAAGAGAATTCACACACAATGTAAGATTGAAGTACCTCAGTCCCTGGGAACGGTCAGGGCCTACAAACCTTTACTTAGAAATTTCTGTATTACACAAATCAGGCCTGCATTATCTGTCAGGTAACCACTCCTGAAAGGGGAACTCTCCAGAGAAGGATATATGGTCAATAATACTTTAAAATATGCATGTGATGCCTTTATTTTTCTTTGGTGTAGCTTATGGTCACTGAGTTAATAAGGCCCCACAAAAAACAACTGTTCCATATCCCAGACACTGTAAATCTGGCCCTGTATGTGGGCTCGGTATGAATTAGGATGAAGATAATAACTAGTTAATGCCGCAGTCTCAGTTGCTCATCTCTGGTGAATCACCGCCTGAGAATTAGAGTTTAGCATAAGCTGATTAGAAATGTGTATTTGTAAGGAGGCACTCGGCACAGGAACAGGTCTGATTGTACAAAATTGGAACTTTAAGAATTTCCAAACCGTTTTAGGGTCTGTTCACACGGTGGAACACATGAAATCCACCTCCAATTGATTTCAATAGGAAATTTGCGCCACTATTCAAATAAGGTGGATTTATTTGGAGTGGATTTGAATATCGTGCTGCACAAATTTTGAAAAATAAAAAGTGACGGTCACCTACTGAAGCCGACTCTGAGCTGGGCTGGTCACTTGTGGATTACACCCATTGAATGGGGCTAATCGCAAACCGCGCCACGGCACATCACGCTGCAAGTCTGTTTGGGATTTTTCCACCTTAAAACCTGTTGTGTGAGTACAGCCTAATAGTAAGGTAAGTTCGACTCAGACACAAGGACCAAAGTCATTGAAATGGTTAATAGCAAGTATATCTACATGTAAAAGAATTTGACGCACTCATTGTGAGGACCAAACTGCCACTAAATAGGCCGCGGTAGACATTTAAGAGTCTACGCAGAGATCTCTTTTTTAGTAAGGGGGTGTATACAGGCTGCCAAAACCCCAGGGCTGTGACTATACGCTGCTTCTCTAGAGTCTCTTCACACGGGCGCATTTGCACTTGTTTCGCGTGCAGAAAATATTCGCATGCTAAATGCATAGAATATAACCCATTCATTTCAATGACTTCATTCACATGAGCGCATTTCACACACGTGGTAGAAAGTAGGACCTGCTGTGTCTTTCTGTGTTTTGCACAGCAAAAGTCCCATAAAAGTCTATGGGAGGTTCACAAATACGCAAGGGGAAGGTGTGACACTGCAGAAAACACGGGAAAAAAAAGACATCTAGACCTTATTAGGCTTAAATAGCCATTAAATCCACAGAAAGATTGTATCACAAATCTACAGACTCGTTCATGCACATAGACATCGCACTGTGGCCAGTGTTTTTGGTAATAGCCTCTTGTGAAGCTGCATTTATCCTAGAACTATCAGGCTGAGATCAGCTTCAGGCCTTATTCACACGACCATATTTATGCACGTATTTAGTCACGTCAAAAAATCATCGATCCAACGCGACCATCTGAAGCATTGGATTCCAATGTACTCATTCTCATGAGCGATTTTTAGACGCGTAAAGAAAAAAATCACACCCGGAAAAATTGCACATCAGCGACCGATTTCGGTCACCAGTTTTATACGCCCTATCTTTTGCCAATATACACAGGAAGCTCCCATAGACTTCAATGGAGCTGAAAAAAAGGGAGGGAGGGAGTTTAGCTGCTTCCAACACTGGGAAAAGAATACAGCTGCCTCTAATTAGACATTAGAGGTCATTCCGAGGATTTTACAGCGATCGATGGTTTTTCGCGCTTTAGCATTTTGTTTTGCTGATATGCAGCAGACACCCATGTGAATGGAATGAAATATACTAATTAAGATTGTTCTTGACTTGATTGTGTAAAAATGCATAAAATCGTGTGAAAGAGTCCTCACTCGGGCGTTTTTGCTCACACAATATGCAGAGCATAGAACCCATTGAAATGGGTTCGTTCATATGCTCTATTTTCCTGCGAACCAAAAGACCCCATAGAAGTCAATGAGGATGCGCAAATATGCACAAAAAACGCTAGGAGATGCATGAAACACTGAGCAGGAAAAGAACGTGTCTGGAACTCAGACTAATTAGCCATTTCAATCAGTGTCTATTTTTTTACCATGTGCAAGTGCACATGCCTTACGGGCCCAGTATGTACAGTAAAATCCGCGATGCACACGCAATAAAGCATAGTTTGTTGCGTAAAAATGTTACGCTCATGTGTGCGCAAATATGCATATGCTCATGTGAAGGGGACCTAACAAGTCTGTCCAGTGTTGGAGGCGGAAGTGCCGGAAGTGTAATAGCCAGTCTAATGACAATTGGTTTTGCCCTGACAGCCTCTTTAGGGCGAAGTCAGACGAGCGTTTTTTTTGCATGCGGCTATGTGCGCAAAAAAAGCTTGTCTATTAGAACCATTGGTTTCCTATGCAGTGTTCACATGTCTGTTTTCTACAGATGCAAAATCTTAGCGCCTGCAAAAGATAGGATATGCCTGCACCAGCAAGCTCCGTGCTGCACATAAAGATTCCCCGCAGGGAGTCCCCTAATCACTGAACGCTGTGACAGCACTTGAAATATAAGCCCTTCCCTGAAAATCATCCCTAGCTGCTGTAAAAAATATATAGATCAACTTCCGCTGCTGTGCAGCTCCAGCACGTCTTCTCACTGACTCCCCGGAACTGTTGTGAAGCTCTTTCTCCTGACCAGGGATTTTAAAATCCCTGCCTCCTCAAGGAGCTGGGTCTGATTTGGTTGAGCACTCAGCCAATCACAGGCAGCGCTCAGCCATTCATTGAATGACAGCTGACCGCTGTCTGTCATTGATCACAGCACTCAGCCAGTCACAGGTAGCGCTCAGCCATTCACCCGGTGATCAAGTGATCGTCAGGTCAAATAGAGGAAAAAACACTTCCGCTTTCTCTATTCACTACATAGTGCTCATAGAGCACTATGTAACCCACAAAAGAGAAGGTAGAAGTGGTTAAAAATTGCATCTGCCTACTCCTCTGGGTCCTCGGCTGTCATGGACATCTGAGGACCCGACCTAATCTTGTAAATTGCAGAAGCTTTAATCTTGCACCATATTATAACTATTGGCTGGGATTAAAGCCCAGGACCAAGCGCCATAAATATACCACTCTTACCAAGTTAAATAGAACCTGTCACTGAGTGGCAGGCAGCATGAACCCGGTGACCGATTCCCTCTTAGGTTTAAGGTATTGACTGATTAGTAAGAATGGTATGGGGGATGCTCTAAAATATTAAATAAACCAGTGCTTACCGCCTAATCACTTGTTGCTCCAGTGCCGCTGCTCCGGTCTTACCCTCTTGCTCTTGTGTATATTGGCAGCGGTGATGTGCTTGTTTACCCACATGGTTGCTGCCGCCAGCAGATACATGTTGTGAAGTGAGACGGCACCAGTGACATCACAGAGCGTAGGCCAATGTGATCAGTATATGGGACATCAGTGGTCCAGAAAGATGCGGTGACATAACATGACTTGCTGCCAGCGTGAAGAAATGCTACCAGGTGGACGGGCAGCTTGGGGAGAGGTTTACAATATTAAAAACATATTCAGACAACCCATTTAAAATGCTTTAGTTTGTCCGCCGCCATATTTTTCGGTATCATCTTAAGTAAATTCCTGCAATGTTGGAGTTTTTTCTGAGATTAAATCAGATCTACTAGTGCTTGGAAGAGACGACGGCTCATGGAAGGAAAAGCACAGACAGCCCTGCGCAGGAATACTCCTACAAGAGCTGCAATTATAGCGCAACACCAGAAAACACACCGGGAAAATCACTAGGAAATGTGTCAGGTGTTTACCGTATTTTCGGACTATAAGAAGCACCAGGATTTAGGCAACAGGAAAAAACATTTCACACTCATTTAAACATCTCTGGGGGATCTAACAAAGTGGAGGGGTAGTGATATCCATAGAGAAATTAATGTCTGTGGTTGACATTCACATACGTTACATGTGCTACCAAAAAAGGAGAGTATACATTCGTCGGCCAACACCTATTCCTCCTGACACCCTCATATAAAGGCATGCTTACTGTAGTACCGCTGAGCATGCGTATGTTGTCCATGGGAAGGAGGAATAAGCCGCTACAAGACTTTCTGTAGGAGGCTTATCTCTTGTGAGAACAAAGCATAGGGCATATTGATATCCAAGCGCCTGTTCCTTCTTTCCCCAAATATCTCAATCATACTCATCAAACGGTCAGCCAGTCCTGCCAAAATTGTTGGGTTTGGCCAACGATCATCTATATTGTAAGACCTCCTTAAAGGGCGATTCCCATCTCAGCTTTTCATGGCTGCTCTGTTCCGACCACCCTAGCACAGCGCTGTTTCCGTAGCTTTCATTGAAGTGAATGGGAGCTACGTAAACAATGTAGCACAATGCGCTACACTTTTTCCGTAACTCCCCGAGTTACAGAAAAAAAAATGCAAAACTGACAACCTGTTCTGATTCCAAAAAACACCCAGAATACATGCCAAATGAAAAAAGCCACAAAAAATGTACAATCCTGCTCGTGCACCATATTTTTTGTAGCGGCCATTCTGAGTACTGCAGCCTTGTTCTATTCACTTCAATAAGATCGTACTCACATGTAAACATTAAAGACGCCACAGCGTGCACAAATACTGCTATGGCTTCTGATCATTGATTGGTAGGGGTCATGACAACAGACCACCACCAGTCAGATATTATTAGCCTATCCTGTAGTTAGGCCATTAGTTTCTCCAACCCGGATAACCCTTTTAACATGAGCCAACCACTTCTGCCAGTAACAATAATAGATCGGTTCCCTATAAAACAAATATGTAAGCTATGTGGATAAAGATCCTGAATTGTGAGCAGTGATTCAGGTATTCTCATTACAACATTATAAAACTCCCTTCTTGTCTACAGCAAACATTTGTCTTCCTGATTTCCGTCTTTGCCCTTACAAAACAAGTTTTTCACAATATGTAATGAGAGTATCATAATTTCTTTGATTATACACTTTTTTTTTTTTTTTTAATCAATAGTTTTTTTATTATTTTCTGATAAGGGTTACAGAAATAGAAAGAGAATTCACGAATTAAGTATCAACAGTTTACAAAGCTCTTATATATATATGGCATTCATTTATGCAAATCCGAATATTAACTGTATTCGTAATCACGAGTAATCTAACAGAATTTGTTAATACGGAATGAAACAGTTTAGAACTGGTTTGAAATATGGTGTTAGTGTGTATGTGGAAAAGGAGGGGGGAGGGGGGGAGGGTTAGGGTGTGCTGGGGACTAACGGGAGATGTGCAGAGTGTAATGTTTGTAAGTTAAGTGATGAGAGGTACAGATTCACCAGTAGAATTTTGTTTGAGGGTGGAATGTGTTGGTCCAAGGCTTCCACATTATTTCAAATCTATTGAAGTCATTGTTTCTGAGGGCCAAAATCTTTTCATAAAGGCAGTGTTCTGATACTAGATTGATGAGGTCAGACAGTGTTGGAACAATCTCAGATTTCCATCGTCTTGCTATGAGAGATTTTGTTGCTAAAAATATATGGCCCGCCAGCTTTTTGAGATGCGTAGGCATTTTGATTGTGCTTAGTAGCAACAGAGCAAGCTCTGGAGCGAAAGGCAGACGGAAAGCTGTGAGTCTATATATTAGATTATAGACTTCTTTCCAGAATGGGGTTAGAAGAGGGCAAGACCAAAAAATATGAATGAGCGAGCCTTTATTGTTACATTTTCTCCAACATCTGTCGCTATCAGATAGTCCCCTTCTGGATAAAACCAGAGGGGTGAAGTACCAGTGTGTAAGGAGTTTCAGATGTGTCTCGATTAAGTTTGCGCTCTGCGATGATTGC
The DNA here is from genome assembly GCF_035609145.1 of Eleutherodactylus coqui. Classification (NCBI taxonomy): domain Eukaryota; kingdom Metazoa; phylum Chordata; class Amphibia; order Anura; family Eleutherodactylidae; genus Eleutherodactylus; species Eleutherodactylus coqui. Next base: position 183,659,031 of record NC_089843.1, on the reverse strand, counting down.
CTAGCCCATTCAAAGGCCCTGAGCCATTGGTCTAAGGGAATTTCCTTCCCGAAGTCCTTACCCCAGTTAATGAGATGACATTTGCCTGGCGGTTTCAAATTACCTGAGAGGATGTCGTAGAATGTTCAAGTGTTCATTTTTGTTTGTGGTTCCTCTAGGAATGAATCAATTAATTTAGGGATTCTGAGGTTATCTAGTTGGTGGTTATGTAAGAAGGAGGAAATTTGAATGTATTTATAGATGTCTGAGTTTGGGAGGTGGTATTTGTTGGTCAGATCTTGAAAGGGGAGGAGTTTATTTGATGAGAAAAGATCGGATATAAATTTAAGGTCCTGCTTGGGCCAAGATCCTATATTTAGGTTAGGAATTAGGAGTTCTAAAGTTTCCACCGGAATTTTCAGGGGGCTAGAGGGGATGGAGTTGTTGAGAGTTCGTATCAAGTCTGTCCAGGCTTCTAATGAGGCCCTCATTGGTGGAGAGAGGTGAGATCCTATTAAGGGTTTTGTTGTTGTAGGGTGTAGGATGTCTAAGATAGATGAGATTAGATGTTTCAAAGGTTTTTGGTTATTAAAGTCCTTTTCCAAGGAGGGCCAGCTAATTTTTGAGTTATGTCTTGTCCAGGCTCTCAAGTTGTTGAGAATAGTGGATTTACGGTATGAGTTTAGGTTGGGAAGTCCCAAACCGCCATGGCGCCTGTTTAAGGTTAAGATGGAGAGTGCGAATTTTTTATTTTGCCACACGAATTTGGAGAGTTGGTTTTGAAATCTATTAAGGAGGGTTTTTGGTATTGGAATTGGTAGGGTACGAAAGTAGTGTAGGATTTTAGGTAGAGTCATCATTTTGTAGATAGTGACGCGGCCCAACCATGAGAGAGGGTAGGAATGATAGGTGTCTAATTCTTTTTGAAGCTCTTCTAGGAGCGAGGGGAAATTTCCCCCTACTAGACACGATGTGGGGAAGCTTAAGTGTATTCCGAGGTATGGGATGGACTTGGATTGCCATTGAAAGGGGAATTCTTTTTGTATATCTATTTTTTGGGTATCATGTATGTTTATGCCTAGGATTTGCGATTTAGTAATGTTTAATTTTTAGTATGATATATCCGCGAATTCTTTTAATATTTTTTGCATTATTCTTAGGGATGAAATTGGGTTAGAAAGCGTAAGCAGGATGTCGTCGGCGAATAGGTTTATTTTGTGCTGTCTTGAACTAGCTGCTATTCCCTGAATATCTGGGCAGGTTCTTATGTATTCCGCCAGGGGTTCCATAACCAAGGTGAATATTAGGGGAGAAAGTGGGCAGCCCTGGCGGGTGCCATTAGTGATTGGAAAGGAAGATGATAACATGCCAACAGCAAAGATTCTCGCTGATGGGGTGGTGTACAGGGCTTGGATAGCTTTAAGTATGTTGCCGGAGAATCCAAATTTTTTTAGAGTGGCGAAGGCATAATTCCAATGGAGCCTGTCAAAGGCATTTTCAGCGTCAAGGGCGAGTAGTACTGAGGGGGTATGTGTGATTTCAAGTTTGTGAAGAAGGTTTAGTATCCTTCTAGTTCCATCCGAAGCTTGTCTGTCTTTAACGAAACCAACTTGATCTGAATGAATTAGATTGGGTAATATGTTTAAGAGTCTTAGTGCTAGAGTTTTGGCGTAAATTTTTATATCACAATTTAATAGGGATATTGGCCTGAAATTTTGAGGGTGAGGTGGGTTCTTTCCGTGGTTTGGGGATTGTTATTATTGTGGCTTCTAACATTTCGGATGGGAAGGAGCCTTGAGTGATTCCTTGGTTACAGGCTTTTGTTAGGTGTGGGGCTAGGTGTGTTGAGAAGAGTTTATAATAGTCGTTAGAGAACCCGTCAGGGCCTGGGGCTTTGTGGGGTTTTAATACCTTAATGTTCTCTATGATTTCGTTTGGAGTTAAAGGGGCGTTAAGGAGGTTGAGTTGAGGTTCTGAGAGTGCGGGTAGATTTATTCCTCTAAGAAATTGTTCGATGTTGTGAGTGTGGGGTTGGGGGGTGGAGGGGTCGTCTTTTAAATTATATAGATCTTTGTAGTATTGGCGGAAGGCTTCTATTATGTGGTTAGGATGGTGGATTTTATTGTTGTGGTTGTGTGGGTCAAGAAGATATGGAATTTTAGTTCTGGAGATCTTTTTTTCGACCAAGTTTGCCATCATGCGTGTGGGTTTATTGTTTGAGGCGTAGTAGGTTGCTTTTGAGGATCTCATTTCTTTTTCGAAGTTGTCTATCAGGAGAATTCTAAGATTTTGTCTTAATTTGGATAGTTTGTTGTGTAGGGAATCGGAAGGGGAACTTAACAGTTGGTTTTCTTTTTCAGTGATTTGTGATAGGAGTTCGTTTAGCTGGTGGATTTTTTCTTTTTTATATCTTGCGCTAATTTTGATTAGCATTCCTCTAATATAGGCTTTATGGGCATTCCAGATGGTGGTTGGAGAAATGTCTGGAGTTGTGTTAATTTTAAAATAGTCTTCTATAGCGGAGGAGATGTCAGCTTGGTTTTTAGGAAGTGTCATGAGGAACACATTGTTTCTCCACGACCTTGGCTTGTTGCTAGTTTTACCTAGGGAAATTGTTATTGAGACGGGTGCATGGTCAGACCATGTGGTCGTGCCTATTTGTGCTGATTTAATAAGGGGTAGGGTGGATCTATCCATTAGGATTAGATCGATCCTGGAAAATGACTTGTGTCTTGAAGAATAGAAAGTGTATTCTTTTGATGATGAGTTGAGGCATCTAAAAGTATCAAATAAAGCATTATGGTGGAGCCAGGGAAGTAGCGGCGGGGTGGATCTCGATGGCCCCTTTGTAGAGTCGAGTATGTTATCTGGTACGGAGTTGAAGTCTCCACAAATTAGTAGGGTGCCATTTTCACATTTTCTTTTCTTTTTTATAATTTTGTTTAAAAAGCGAACTTGGGCAGCATTTGGAGTGTAAATGTTGGCAATGGTTAACGGCTTGCCATTTACGTTGCCTGACAATATTAGGAATCTACCTTTGGGGTCTGATTCTTGTTGTGTTATATCGACTTGCAGCGAGTCCTTGAAGGCTATCAGGACCCCTGCTTGTTTTTTAGAGGCGCAAGCTTTAAAAATTTTTTGAAATTTTTTATGTGTCATAGTTGGGCATGCGTCAGAGGCAAAGTGTGTCTCTTGCGCGCATATTATTTCAGCTTTTGAGCTGGTTGCCTCCTTCCAGAATGAGGATCTTTTGAATGGCGAATTTAGCCCGTTTACGTTTAAAGAGAGAATTTTTATGGACATTTTTGTTTATGCAGGGTTGATTTGAGGGTCCGTGGAAGCCTTGTACTTTTCGGTGAAGAGTGGAAAGGAAGGAAAGTAGTAACATATAAAGATAAAACAACTGTTCTGCAATTGTAGAGGGTTGCATTAACATTTACACATTTTTGTGGATTTTTTGGTAATGTAGAGTAAAAGTAAGAGGATTTTAAACAACAAACAAATCTAGATTTAGTAATCTTGGTTGTAGTTGAGGTAAACAACATAAAGCACGTTGGTTCAGCTAAGTGCGTGTGCACGCTGAATAAAAGGGGGGACGAGAAAGTTCGCCTGTTAAGGAGCTTTCCAAGGGCGCAACCACCTTAATGGTTGTTATGGGTGGAAGGCAGATCTGCTTGATGGTTTAGGTCTGGGTCCATTCTTGGGTTTGCTTCCCCTGTTTCCTTGGGGGTGGTTGGGTTTGCTGTGGTGCAGGTAGCTTGACTCCCCAGGATTTTGGTATTTGATGGAAGTCCTCTGGTTTTTGAAGGACATGCGTAACGTTGTCTGTACGTATTATTATTTTTGCTGGGAAGCCCCAGCGGTATAGGACATTGGCTTGACGTAGGGTTGCAGTGAATGGTTGGAATTATTTTCTCTCGTTCATGGTGACCTGTGAGAGATCTGCAAAGAGTCGAATATTCGAGAAGGGAACTGGAAGCTGGTTCTTTTTCCGAGTCGCGATCATCAAGGCTTCCTTTATATGGTAAAAGTGGATCCTAGCTATGGTGTCTCTCGGATTGGATTCAGGTACAAATTTTGGTCTGGGGAGCCTGTGGGCTCTATCAATGGTTAAGTCGTATGGAGTGGCCTCCGGGAGGAGGGTTGACATGAATTTTTTAAAGTAGTTGGACAGTTCTGATGGCGCAATAGGCTCCGGAATACCGCAGAATTTTATATTATTTCGCCTATTCCTGTCTTCTATATCGGCGAGCTTGGTTTTGAGCTGGGATACTTCTTCTACCAGGTCGTAGTGCGCATCGATTAAGGCATTATGGGATTGATTGTGTTATTTCACCCATTTTATTTTCGGTGTGCGACACTCTCTCTCCAATAGAATCGATTGTGTTTCTTATGGATGAGTTGAGATATTTGAAGCTGGCTTGGAAGGAGTCGCTAAGGGCCACTACCATGTTTTTAATGAATGCTTCTGAAGCTGGCTGAGATGTCGATGGTAGGGACATTATGAATTTATGTAGAGATTCTGGTTGGTTGTCAGAGGAGCTCCCTTCATCTGTTCTAGAGCGTTGTTTCAGTGGACTGTCCGATGGGGAGTACATTGTGTGTTGAGACCCCTGCTTTGTATGGACAGATATGGCAGCAGCCATTTTGTTATGAGCTTGTGAGGGGGGTTTCTGTCTTTTCCCTCCTGCTAGCATATGGGGTGAACTGTGCGGGTTATCAGGCAGCAGATCACCTGGATCACAGTCCTGCAGTGGTGTCTTAGCTTGTTCTGGCCGGGACTGCTGTGTGGGTGAGACAACTGAAGCTGTTTCAGCTTGGTGTTGATGGCCCTGTTTTGTGGAGACTGGGGTGGCCGCCGCCATTTTAGTGTGTGACCGTATTGGATGGGCTCTGTCTTTCCCTGTCTCTCTGGCCGTGAGGAGAGGGCGAAGAAGCTTCACTCACCGAGTCCTGCAGTTCTCGGTCCAGGGGCTGGCTGTCCGCATGGTCCGATTCACTGTCGGCGCTCTCTTCTCCTCTACGCGCTGTTTGTGAGCCAGGAGAAGCTGGGAGGCTGTCGGCTCTCAAGCGCGGGACCTCCGATGGGAGGAAGAATTCCTCTAAGCGTCTCGGTTGAGACCGGGAGGGACGCCGACGGGTCATCTCTGAGGTATGGAGAACCGGAGGCTGCACTGTGGAGTAACAGGTAAGCGGAGGGCTGCTTTCAGAGTCGGTTTTGCGGTGGTTACGGCCGGAGCACAGAGATTATGCTGCCATCTTTCAGCTCGGCTAGGCCACGCCCCCGATTATATACTTTTGATGCTTTACGGTATACTTTGTGAAAAAAAAGTTTTTGTGGCACTTTTTCATACAGTGCCTAAGACCACTTTCACATGGCCAAGAAATTTGCGCAACATTTGTATAATGTGGGATGCACGAATATGAACCCCTTTCTTTTGAATGAAGTCATATACATGTGCGATGTGGCATGCTCTAACTTTTCACATTTCTCAGAATCCATCGCCCATTGATTTCAATAGGAGCCTTAATGCCTCGCACAGCTCTCGCATACCGTGCGATGTGCATGCGAGGGCGATGCAAGGTTTCTCATTGAAATCAATGGGAAACAGTTCCGATCCACTATCGTGCGTGAAACTTGCACGAGATAAACAGAATTTCACAGATACGAGGCGTTTTTGCCTGAAAATCACCTCACATCCGCAGGTAAATTGCACATTGGCGAGAACTATATCGGGCCGAATTTCTCGGGGCGATATCACGCTTGCCCCTGTGTAGGCAGCCTAAGCCAGAAGTGAAGTAATAGTTACGTGAAACGTTGTAAAAGGCTGGATTCACACATCCGTATTTGCGCGTGCATTTGTGCCATGCTTTTGTGCATTGGGAGTTGCGTATAAACACGTGAAACTGCATTTTTACTGGACTTTTTGTGCGCATAACTCTTGCTCTCAGCCATTGAAATGGCAATTTAGTTTAATAAGTTCAAGATGTGTTCTTTGCCTGCACAAATGCACAGGAAAATTTTTTTGTACGCCAGTAATACGCATGCCAAATACATGCATGTGAACAAACCCATTGAATTCAATAGGTTCTATTTTCTGCGTATTGCATGTGCAAATCTTTTACAAATATGGGTTCAGGAACTGAGTGCACGCTACACACGGGGAGTGTTGGCGACCATTGACAGCTGACAACCGCGATCAGAGAGAACTTTGAATGCTGCTGTTTAAGCTATATATGCTATTGTCAATTCTGATAGTAGCGTTTAAATGCCCTAATGGGCATTTGGGGTTCCTGAATGCTACGCCTCCCCCCCACCCTCATGATGAAATTGCAAGGTGCTGTACAGGTGTCATGACAGAATGGAGCCTTCTGAAGCCTCCAGAGTTGACTCGAATCATTGCCTAGAATAAATTTCTGGTCAGGATGTAGTATGATACAATACTATGATATTGCATTACACTGTATGAGTGATCAAACAATCACAAGTTCAAGTCCCCTGTGGGAGCTAAAGAAAATTAGAAAAATGAGTAAACCTTTTTTTCTTTATTATTAAAAAAAATTAAATCTTGAAAGTTTACCCCCCCCCCATTTTCCCAATCGTTGCATCAAAACATAAAAGGAATAAAAAATTGGTATCACCGCATCTACAGAAGTCTATGTTATTGAAGTATCACTTTAATGGTAAACGCAGTCAGAGAAAAATATACATAATGCCAAAATTGTGCTTTTTGGTTCACCCTTCATCCAAGAAAAATTGTAATAAACAGCAATTAAAAAGGTGTATGTACCCCCAAATGGTATAAATAAAAATTACAGGTCACCCTGCGAAAGATGAGCCCTTTTGCCACCCAATTCATGAAAAAATTAAAATATAATGGGGAAAAAATGAAAATGAGAAAACAAAAAAGGGCTGCAGTTGGAAGGGGGTTAAAGAACAGACGTGGATGAGATGTCAAGAAATCTAATTCCCGCACTGCAGAAAAAATTTACAGAATAAACTAATTGGCGGCACAGATTTTACATCTTCAGTATGTCTTCTATGCTGCATATTTTCACTACGAATTTAATGTATTTTAGGGTTAAAACAGACAACCGTGTTTGCGGAGCTTTGGTGCGCATGAAAATCAGAGCAGCGAGTGTATTTGTGCAAGCGCAATGGGTTCTCTCACACTGTTGTGCCAGCGCATGCATTTTGCCAAAAAAAAGCATCATGCTATATTTTTGTGTGCATTTACGCACCTAAGGCACCATAGGAATCTATAGGGGTGTGCAAATGAGCAATCCCTGCAAAATTGTGCAACAAACTGCGCAATTTCACAGGCAAAATCAATAACACCTAGGACTAATTAGGCTGTACAGCCTTTTCGATCACGGCGTGGGTGTGTCTTGCGCCGATGTGAATGGTACCAATGCAGAAAGTACAGTAAAAATCACTGAGACGCACGCAATAGTGTGACGTTTTGCACTGTTAAGGTCAAGCATTTACACGTGTATCTGTGCCTGTGCTCATCTGCAGGTCACTGGTCCCAACACCTCCTTACAGTCTGGTTAGAACGGCCCGGGGACATTTTGTTCATATGGCCCTCCAACTTTTCACATCCCAATATTACGCCCCTCTCAGACTCGGTAACGGAGTGAAATCTCTTCTCTGCATCGTAGGTGTCTAGTGGTCAACAAACTCTACACAAGCGGAAGAAGAGGTCACTGCACACAAGGAGCCTCCTAGAGCCTTTTATACGCCAAGACGTTGAACCACTGTTAGGGCCTCAGGTGTAAAGATCGTTCATCTAATCACATCACAACTCTCATCATTTTCATATCTGCCTGAGATGGAACTGCATGCCAGGTTTTGCAGCAAAATGACAACTTCTTATAGGAGCTTGATTTTTTTTTTTACAAATAGTGTACAGTACAACCATGTATGAGGGTATTGCTAGTTATGCATTTTCCTCTCTCCGAACCGGGGCTACCTCTTGAATACACCGTTCTGAGACTAAACATTTGTCTGTTCAGTGACTTTTGGCCAAAGCTCAAAATTGTAAGGGTGATTGACAAGAACTTGAAAAGTGCCTATGGATGTCCTGCAGTGCTCGAACTGCAGTAGCCGGGACAGCTCGGCCTAATCCTCAGATGTCAGCTTTCTGTCATCCTAGCATGTGACACAAAGCTTGCCTCTCAGCACACAAGTATTAAGAGACTGGAGTAAGCCAGGCTTCTTCTTGCATGTGTGTATGTGTAACGGAGGACGATACTTGACATGTTTGCTGCATCTGTTTCTCTGCCGCGTAAAGAAGCCATGGACTACAACCAAGTATTTTTGGAAAAGTGGATTGTGCTATGAGTTGAACTGCAATGTGAAAGGGCGTAAATGTCTTCTGGCTGGAATTATGCTTTTGATACACTTGTCATCACCACTAAATCTCCCGGATTTCTGTTACGTTGGCCGTCTTTAATCGCAAGGTCTTCTGAGGTGGACATATCTGAGAGGGGTTCTAGTGGCCAGAATCAGGCGAAAAGGCCTCCTCCTATAATATGAACAGCGGTGCACAGGTTAACCTGCCTAAGAGTAGAAGATTGTCAAGGAACTCACTCCAGGAGAGGTCTGAGCGCTCTCTTTTTCTGTTTTACTACTACAGGATGGAGGATGAGGCAGTTCTGGACAGAGGGGCTTCATTCCTGAAGCATGTCTGTGATGAAGAGGAGGTGGAAGGTAAGACCAAGAATCTTTCTTTATACTTATGTAGCATACACTTTTTGTCTGCTTTCACATCTGCATTAGGGTCAGTTCAGGGTTTCCATCTTCTGCTCCGTTTTTGAAGGAAAGAAACTGAAAAAAAAATGGATAGGTTTTTTTCCCCGTTGGTTTTATTAAAGTTCCAAAAAAAACAGAAAGCAAATGGAAAGGCTTTCATTTTTTTGGATAGGAGAATGGCGCAGTCCGCAGCATTATTTTTCAAGTTCAGTTAATAGAGTGGATTATCCTCGCTGGGACCCCTTCCGTTAGCCAGACCAATAAATATGCATAATTTCTCTTCTGGAAGACTATTGGCTCCCATTAAAATCAATTATTGCTTATTATTGCTACAGGCAAAATAATCATTCACATTGCATTCCTCTAAAAAAATAGGTAATTGTGGCGTTCCCAGCAGCAGGACCTATGATAAATGTTTTTGTATGGGACCCAAATTGCCAAAGAGGGTAGATTGTACTAGAGTAACTAAAGTAAGATTTGACTTTCTGAAAATAGGGCATAATGACTGTTAAAGGGGTTTTCCTTCATGTAGCCATTGATGGCCTATGATTAGTTTGGTGGTTTGGTAGGGCAACCTCATTAATCTGCACAATTCGGACCTCCGCCAATCAAATGCTGGCCTATTTAGGTCCCTTTAACTCTTGGAGCCATATTGAATAAAACAAGATTATGCATAATTGGAGCACAACAACCTATATTTGAAGTTAGCAAATAGTTGTAGAACTATATTTACATTCAGGCTCAATTTTTGCAAAAAGGGACACATTATGCTGAAAATGCTAAATACATGTGTTACATCCATGCGGCGCACTAAAGCGCGATGCCTCAGCATGGACGCAAGATTGTGTACTAATAAAACTGCAACACTCTCACAGCATTTGCAAGGACCAATTACACCTCTCCAGATAAAGATGGAAGGACACCTGTCCCCTACTAATCTGGGAAAGTGGGGAACCCTTGCCTAAAAGCGGGGTGATTGTCCTGACAAGGACTGCCCCATTGTCTTCATCTGGGATCTGGATATCCCTGATTCGGAACCTAGAGATAAATACAAAACACACACAGGACATGACACTGTTCACACACACTGAACACAGAACAGGAGCGTTCACACCTCATGTCTGGCCACCTGCACAGACATACAAAACACGTCGCTGTTCACACCAACACATCCGGTAATGCAAACCATACAGAACAGGACTGCACATAGAGCACATGTCTGGCCACTTGCACAGACGTACAAAACACATTGCTGTTCACACCAACACACAAGGTTATGCATACAACACAGAACGGAAACCCCACCCAGAACTCACATGCATCCAGATAGCAAACCATAGCTGGTCCAAGTGTCCTCAAACCAAGGGGACAGAGAGTCAGCCACTATGCTGACATACAGGGAACAGTGTCAGGCATCACCCATCTGACACACACATAAGACATAAGACGTCTAGAGGCCGCACCTGCCAAGGGATAAGGAGAAACCTGCGGGTGTATGCACCTGTGCGGTCACCGTATCACACACTACTCAATGCATGCACCCTGGAATGCAAGGAGGAGAGGGAGAGCAGGTGTCCAGACTATCCTCAGGGACGGTGAAAGAGACACACCAGACAAGCATGCATAACCCCAGCTCTGAGTAGGTTTGCAACAGAGTAAAACACTAAAATGCACAGCATCTCCTACCAAGAGATGCTGGTTTTTATATGCAGCAGACCAGAGGGGATTGGCTGGAGAAACTCCATACCTAGCCAGCTCAATAAATCCTCACCTGTGAAGATGTGCTTATGAAAACCTGCAGAACCACAGGTCCCAGATGCACAACCTAAAAACATGCTAATGGATTTAGTAAGCAAGGCACAATGCTTCAGGTGTACATACACCTTAGGCCAAAGTTGATGAAAATGGACAATATCAACCAAAATGCTTATTCATTAAGTGAAATTTAACAAAGAATGATTATATTAGCTGACAAATGATAGATACTCCTTGCCTAGAAAGAAGTTGGCCACTCTTAAGTTTTTTCGTCCAACAGTCAAATGAAAAAGCTCTTTCTTTGAAGTAATGTTCCCCAAAAAAATATTTGCCCATCGCTTGGTGTCATTAAATATGTATAGCTAGTTTCAATGACTGTGATGATCAATATGGATTAAAATGTGTATGGCTGTGTCTATTTACTGGGTGATTGCGCATCCAACAGTTGTTCAACCATTCACCTACTTCTGTCTAATGTATATGGTCTCTCTTCCCTCCAGCATTTATGATCTATGTCTTCATCGATGACCCAATCGTGATAGATTATGATGCAATGTCATTTAGGAAAAAGTTTTGTACTAAAGATTATTACTTTTAGTCAACTCAAGTAAATGACAAAGTGCAACCTGTTTTCTCTTACATGACATATTGGTTTTGTAGGAAGATTTATGATATATCTAAAAGTAGTTTGTGGCCTGTCTCTATGTAGGACATCTTGGCTTCTCGTTCATAGAACGTTTTATAAATTGTTAGACATAAGAGTACCAAGAAGAATTCACACCTTGTGAAATATAGATAGAAGCACCTTACCAATGTCACACGTTCAATGTCAGTTAGGCTGAGACTATAATGACTCTTCATACTGTGTTTGCACTGAGTTGTGAATGAAACTCACAGTTTTCAGGAAGAGATTTATGTCTTAAAAAAAAAAATAAAGCTGTTCTTAAGCAGTTCTTAAGACTTGTCATCTGGCCCTGATAAGTTGGAAATCTCTTTTGATTAAAGATCTATGAACGTGTCATACGGTTAAAGCTCCAATTACTTGTTCTAGCTGTGTATCTAAATACACTGGTAGAGGCAGAGTAGCTTGTTGGTGCTCCTACTGGCATTAAGCACTCATGGCGCCACCTGCCACCTTCCCCTAGCTATGCTCTCCATCTAAATAACAGTCTTTATAAATCATTTGTATGCATTTCCATGTAATGTAGGACCCGAGTTGATCACACATATGAAACAGTCCACTGAAATTGCTCAAACAAATTATTCTTAATGCCTTCATAGTTCAAGAAGGTCCAAAATGACCTCCATTATGCCTTCATTTATTATTGTTGTCTTAAACTGGACCTAGCAGGCAGAGGATGTGCACATTTATCGCAGTGGTATATGCTGTATGATAGATTTTGCACACCTTGCTAGACATCTTAGGTACTTTTCAGAGGCATAGCTGATGGTTCGTGAGTATGGATGCAAAAGTTCAGCAATCCACCCCACCCCCAACTTTCCTCTGCATTATTGGGTCTCTTAAGAAGCCCAACAATGCCACTAGATTAGGCAGAGGCTAAATGTAGGGAACCCCAATTCAAAATCTGTAACTTGGCCCCCAACCATACATGTGCCATTTATAATACTGGTGTTTCCTTATATGACAGAAGGGCCATTGGGCCCATTAAGGCTTCAGGGCCCGTTAGCAACTGCTACCTCTGTGCCCCTATAGTTACGCCCCTGGTACCTTTCTTTTCCTTACACCACCTCTTGGTTGGCAAAGTTTAGATCAATATTTCGTGACCCTAAACACATAATAATTCAGGTTCATGCAAGTGTTTTTGTGCTTTTTGAGACCCAATTTGGCACATTTTGATTAGTAAATCTCCTTCAATATGTTCTACTCTAGATTTCTCCAGTATTAGTTTCAGTGAAAGGTAGCACAGACATCAGAGATCACTTAGTCAACATGCCTATGGCAGCTTTCACATCTGAGACGGGGGTTCCCTTTTTATTCTCCATTCAGGTAGCAGGAAAGGGGAATCCCTTAGCTGAATGGATCTGTTTTATGATGGAACCGAACAGCACTGAACGGACCCTATTGACTATAATACAGTCCATTTGGTTTCCGTTCAGCTGCCCGGATATTTTACTGTAAGAAGTGCTGTATGCAACGCTATTTCTTCCAGTATTTTATGCCGGATTTGCGACAGAACCTCCGAATAGAGGTTCCAGTGTAGATGTGAACCCGGGCTTAGAAGTATATTTACTGGAAAGTCTCTATAAAACTAGTCTTCTGGGAATGTCACTCATCTCTCCCCTTACCTCTCATGATAACAAACATTTCACTAGTGGTTCCATTGCTGATGCTTAGATGGGTGAGAAGAGGTGGAGCCGCCCCGGTGGTGGTGAATGGTTCCAAAACCTGTATTTTTCCCTGGAGGGTGAATAAGATATCTTTGTGGAGGTGCTGCCAACCAGTTACTGTCTGTTGGATTTAGACAATGGCAGTAGATGAAGGGAATAGTTTAAAACTGGTATGAGGTGCAACAATCCCAATGTGCAAAGTAGATGAAAATATAAATCTCTCTATTGAACAACTTTAAAACCAGCATAAAACCACGTTTCGAGGCCTGGGCCCCTTCTTCAGTTCAGCTGAGATCATGCACCATAGCAATGGTTGCACAAATCAAGTATATGGCAGAGGCATTTATTTTACCAATTGACGTACTTTATACTGTAAGCTTTATTTTAATTCCTCAGATCACGCCGTGTCTGTTTTATATATCAAGGATTTATGTTCTGTAATATCTTTTAAGTACCTCTTTATTCAGTTTTGCTACACACCTTATGAATTTTAATGAACCTTAATGAATTTTAATGAACTGCTCTGAATTGATGTATTTTATGATTGTGCCGTACGCCATTTGTAATGGGCTGTTTTTAAGTACTTCATATCATTTTATTCTTATGTTTGCAAACCTTCATTATTCATTTTCTATTTTTCCCTCCATTTTCCCTTTTTATCCTCTCATGTATCACCCCCACTACCAGTGTCATACTTTATCAAGTGACACCTCCACTTTCTCTATTCTTTCTCATTGAGTGCTATGTAGCCTGCAAGAGAGAAACTACATGCTTCTGCCACCTCCTACAGGTCCTCGGTCGTCACTGACATCTAAGGACCCAACCTGCTCTTGCTATATTGCAGGAGCTTTAATCCCATGCCGTATTTTACTATCGGCTCTGATTAAAACCTAGGATCAAGCACTGTAAATTTATGACGCTTGGTCCTTATGGGACTAAAGGGGTCTTTCAGGCTATTTTTGCTGCTATTTACCTTGTTGCAGAAAGATAGCAAACTGCAGTTAAGTGTTTTTTAGGCAGTTTTTAATTAATGACCTCTCCTCAGGATAGGAAATCAGTATTTGATCTGTTGGAATGTGTCCCGACTGATCATTGCGCAGCGCTGGTAATTGCAGGCGCAGTTCTCATTGTCTTTATTGGGAGCTATGCCTGCAATTACCAGCGCTAGCCACTACACAGGGGTCAGAGTAATCTGCTACGGCTCCGTACCCGGTGTCTTGTGGCGCTGGCAGCAGGCGCCGATCAGCTTATCAGTTAGGGCTGCTATTAATTAATACCTATGAAGGCACGCTTGTGACATATGGTACTAATACAAAATACAGGACATCCTGCAAAAAATGAGCCCTCAAAAAGTTGGGGACAGAAAATTATTACATTTTTTTTACAAAATGTTTATTTTTTTTTTTTAAAGTATTAGAACAAAAGTAAGACTATATAAATTTTGTATCATTGTAATCGTACAGCCCCACAGAATACATTTATGTCATTTTTGCCGCAATGCATACGCCGTAGAAACAAGTTCCCCCTCCCACAAAGATGGCGATATTACGTTTTTTTCCCATTTCACTTCACTTAATTTACAATTTTTTTAACATTTTTCACTACATTATGTGGTACATGAAATGGTATCATTGAAAAATACAGCCATTCCCACACAAAAACCCCAGAAAAATAAAAAAGTTATGATTTTTTGAAAGTGCGATTAGCTCAGTGGTTCCGTGAAAGCTGCTGAAAACAAGTGCTATGATGGAATGCCATCTGAAACAAATGAGGCCATTCCCTTTTTGAAGCGGACACCTCTCTGGGGTGCGCTATACAAGGTACCATTTGTTTGTATTTGGAGTGAACAGCATGCCGATATTGTGCTTGTGAGATGTCCTCTCAGCTACGAGGCGTTTTTGTGTCAAAAATCCCTTTTGGGAAGTTGCGAAACTTTCAGCCAAGCTAGAAGATCGGCAAGTGTTTCCTATTGTTTTCAATGGAAAATCTCGCATCGCACTAATGTTTTCAGGCCTCATTGAAAACAATGGGCAAGGTGTGATGTATATGATCCCATCCAAAAGAATGGGTTTCATATTCAAGCGAGATTTGTGTGTCTTGTAACAAACAAATCTCGCGCAATTTTGTTGGCCTTGTAAAAACGGCCGTAGACACTTATGAGAAGTAACTGCCACATCTAGAGAGTCAATAGCACCTCAGTCATGGGTAAGTGCAGCTGGTGAAGTCTGTAAAAATGTGTTTAAGTGAACACTGCGGCTATAAGATGGACAGACAGCTGCTTTAACCAATGTCACTTCCATCTAGTTGACAGAAATGCGGATTCAGTGGGAGGTAATAGCTGGGGGGCAATTATATCAACATAAAGAGATCTTAATAACTGATTGACTAGCATTATTTTACTGCTAAATAGCATTTATAATTAGAGGGGTTGTGGAGTCGTAAACTATTAAAGGTCCATCCTCAGGATACATGATCAATAGTAGATTGGCTGGGGTCCGTCACCAGGGACCTCCCTGATCAGTTGCTCTATGGACTGATGCACTCATGCACTGAGCTGATTTCTGCAGGACGCAGACAGCTCCTTTCTCTTTAGCGGCCCAGATTGGTATTGTCGGCCAAGGTCCTATTCACTTGAAAGGGAAATTAGCTTGTAATACCAAGCCTGGCCACGGCAGAGGGAACGGAGCTGTGCGCTTCTTGCAAAAATCAATTTGGTGCATGAGAGCACATTGACAGAGAGAACAGCTGATTGGGGGCATCCGTGGAAATGGACCACTGCCAATCTACTATTGATCACCTGTCCTAAAGATAGACCATCAATAGTTTACAACTGGACAACCCCTTTACTGTGCTTCTCTGAGTACAAAAGACGATGCCCCAGTAAATACAACTGCTGGAAGTCACGAGAAAATTTCTATGTACAACACTAGAGATGAGCGAGCGTACTCGGAAAAGCACTACTCGCTCGAGTAATTTGCTTTATCCGAGTATCGCTGTGCTCGTCCCTGAAGATTCGGGTGCCGCTGTGGCTGACAGGTGAGTCGCAGCGGGGAGCAGGGGAGAGCGGGCGGGAGAGAGGGAGAGAAAGATCTCCCCTCCGTTCCTCCCCGCTCTCCCCTGCAGCTCCCCGCTCTGTGCCGGCACCCGAATCTTCAGGGACGAGCACAGCGATACTCGGATAAAGCAAATTACTCGAGCGAGTAGTGCTTTTCCGAGTACGCTCGCTCATCCCTATACAACACGTATTGATATCAATGGATTCTTACACATTTTCTGTTTTTTGCATGCACACAAAAAATAGGACCTGCTGAATTTTCCTGCACATTTTTTGCAGCAAAAGTCCCCATAGACATGTATGGGAGGTGCGCAAGTGTGCAATACGCTGCGCAGTTCCGTGAAAAATAAAAAATAAGTCTGCACCTCATTAGGTTGGGCACACACGGCTATAAGCATAAACCACTGTGAGGGCATGTATACATGCCGCCAATACGCAATATATTTTGGTATGGGCACGTGTATATACGCAACAATAGAGAACAATGGGTTGTATCTCACATATATATGCGTCAAAATAAAACACATTGCTTTCCTATTTGCGCTCGCGTATTACCCAATTCCAAAATAGAACTGCGTAAGGCAATGTAATTGCTTGCTTGTGAGGTACCGCGTATACCACAGGCGGACAGAGCCCATGTAATATGCGGTAAACATACGGTCGTGTGAGCCCAGCCTTAGGCTGAATACCCTTTTAAAACAGGAGGGAGGTTAGGGGGGGAGGGCAGTACAATGCTCAGACACACGAACAAATCAACCTTCATATACGTTGCATTGAAGCGTGCGCCGGTGTGAAAGAGCCCTTATCATGAATATACAGACTTCTTCCAGCTCTGTACCCGATGCAGATGCTATTTTTGCGCAGCATTTCCTCCAGTGCATCCGTATAATGTTATTACTTACTATTAAGTCAGGCTTTCTGGAAATGCTAACATAATGGATAATCCATATTACATTAGGTTTGGTAAAATGCGCCTTCTGTGGCCACATTTATTAACCCCTTCATTTCCATACTAGTGATAAGTGAATTACTCAGTTGTCGTGGAAGAATATCGTATCAATTGTTTATAGATTAATTCCCCATATATAATAATACTCGTGTATTAAAGGGGTATTCCAGGCTTTTACCACTGCTGCGCTTTCCTCCGGAGAGGTCACCAGTAGTTCATTGACGGGATCCGGCGCTCAGGACCTCCATCCATCAGATGATCGTCAGATCA